>NC_136940.1:19112739-19132739 GCF_949987615.1 Pollachius pollachius
CATGTGTGTTCGCTTGTGTGTGTCCTTGTTTGTTTATGTCTCTTTGTGTTTTATGTATAGTATGGGCGACCTTACGTGAGCTTTTGAAGGAGGCTGTTAACGGAGGATGTTAGCTGTTGAAATAGAAGGCTATTTTCTTCTGCTTTTCTGAGAGAGAGACAGACACTAACACAAATAAACATCACTCAAACTCCTGACTACTCCTAGAATATTTTATTATACACTTGAAACATGATGTTTTCTTTCTGCACTGTTTTAACGTTATTACCTAAACTCAAACAATCAACTATTATTTTTGGAATGCACACATTGGATCCGCACTGTCCAATTTCACATATTTAATACATTTTTCAGATAGATTCTAAAATATATTTGGAAGTGTGAGGTGAGAGGTCGATTTCCACTCCTCGACAATCCTCCCTCTTTGTCTCTCTGTTTCCCTCATTAAAATTCCTAAGCACGGATTACTCAGTGCTCGTACATTACGCCTCACAAGCACTTCCCCCGCAGTCAGATACACACAGCGAGTTGACTGCTTAACAATCACACTCAGACATGCACCCACACACAGCCGCACACACAAACATACAATCGTTACAGTTTGATACTTTGTTTTGCAATATAAAATTGCATTAATTCATATTATTACAAAAAACAAGGATAAATTAGTAAATCATAATCTTTCCTGTGTACAATATTAACAAATATGCAGAATAATAAGCTCTCTCTTGCTCTCTCTGTCTCTCTCTCTCTGTCTCTTTGTCTCCCTCTCTCTCTCTCTCTCTCTCTCTCTCTCTCGATCGATCTATTGACAGATTATTATAATGAAAATTGCTATAATTGCTATGCTTTTACCAATTTCTATTGAATTGCTTTTTTATTTACAGTTCATCAGCGTTTTACCACCTTGAAATGTGGAAAAAATGTCCTCGACATTGGTCCATACTGATGTTACTATGTGTGTCCTGACTTACTCTAAGGTCCATCTGAATCATGTGATGTCAAGATGTATTTCACTTGCTTAATTCTCTCTCCTCACCAGGCAAAACTGATATTTTTTTATCAGCTTTCTCTTTTTTCTTCCTTTTTTTACCAAAGCCCTCTTTTCTTGAAACTGTTATATTTGAAATGCTAATAAGTACATGCAAAACAGTTCCAGCAGAGATCGGGAGTGGTCATGTTTTACCACTACTTTGCCCATTCAGTATCGTACTGAAGATTTTTCCAACCAAAAAAAGGAAATATCACGGGTGAAAGATTTTCTTATCTCTTGAGAAAAAAGCCTGTGTGTTCTTTGTCATCTTGTTTTCCTCAATCTTCTCCTTCTTGGTCCTTATAGGTCCCCTTACAAAGAAAAACACAGATGATTTAGGCGATAATGACCGCACGGACGACGAAGGTATTTTTTTTTTCTTCCGGTGCCAAACTGAAAAATTGCATGACAAGGGAAACAAAATGTAACCCTTTTTCCTCTCCATTTTTTTCTCGTTCTTTGATTTTCTTAAATTCTTGTCCTTTTTTTCTAAAAGTGACGGAGGCATTTTGTTTTTGCTCTTTACTCGTAAACTCTCCTTTTTTTTGGCTGGATGTGTTTTGTCCTATTATCCGCTTGGTGTCTAAAGAGTATGTTTACGTGTTCACTGCCAATCATTGACCAATTAATAAACTAACTTGCTGCTTGAATTTTCAATTTTTTTAAATTACATTTGTTTTTATTTTTCTATGTCGCATTTTTGCAGGGAATATGTCAATATACTATTAACCCTTTTAACACATTTACTTTTATTAATTTACACATTTTGCATGTTTGTTCTTTGTTTCGTTTTTCAAATAACGTAAAAAAAGAAATTATTTATAACTATTCTTCAGAGTCACATGCATAGGCTTTCATTGATTTATTTGAAATCAGTTTTCGCTTGGAGTGTCAAACCAAAACAGTGAGCATTTTACAGTTTAATTTAACAAACAAAACACTAATAAATGCCCTGATCTAGAAACAAAAAACGAATATTAGTTAAAATCTAAATTCAAAGCCTTCATAAAACGATCTATTGTGTTATTCCGTGGATGGAAGCAGCTTCTTAATTTGAAGGAGCTACAAGATCAAGGTGGTTGTGTTCATGAGTACTCTAGTAGGTCTGTATGTGTTTATATAGATATATATATTTTTTATACATATATATATATATATATATATATATATATATATATATATATATAAAGAGAGGTGTGGGCCGTACTGTCACAAAACGTGTGTCACCAGTGGGCCACGGTTTTGATGCGTCAACAAAGGAAGCCCCACAACATTTTGTTTTGTATTAAAATTTCCCAATTTATTATGTCTACAATAAACAACCTGGATAGCTTGGATCCCAGTAGAACATGGAAACATAAACAAAACGGTAGTGCCTGCTTTAAAACTTGGGCTGCAGACATAAGTCACACGGCAGTGCCTTTGTAGCACGCCCTGCTCTGCTGCTGGGTTCAAAGTGAGCGAGCTTGCTTTGGCAATAATGTATTTCATTATTAAGTGGACAGCGAGTGCCGCCAACTCCACTCAAACTGACGTGCAGGACAGGCTCACAGAAACAACATTCACAGTACACGGTCACACACTTTGCGTCGGTACAGACCTGGACCCGACCTCACTTTGCCAGAGGAACACATACCGTCAGTATATATGTATATATATATATATATATCCTGCTTGCTCATTATACTCCCATCCAACAGCTGCGTCTGCTCCCCAGATTGAGCCGCCCAGCCCCCCTGTCTGCAGCCAATGCCAAGCCACGCCCCTTCACACTGCCGCCTTATACGAATAGCCCCTCTTTTTTAAAGATTAGTCTTATCAACATGTCATCAAAGTGTAACTGGGCTTTTTGTTGCCCTGTCCGACCGTAATGTAACAAGCAGTAAGGGGAGCACTGTGTAGCTCTGGACCTCACCCTCTGGAATCCTCCACGTGGTGATGCGTGAAGGCTGCTGCTTTTCTGGCGGCCGTTTCATTTGTTTGCCTCGTTCCACTGATTGTCTCATCAATGTTTTCAGTTGAGACGATTTTGGACACTGGCAGCGTACTCGGGGAGGAGAGGGGCCATGACCCCCTAACCTCTCAACCAATTTCTAACTTTCTTTTCTGATTTAAACTTTTTTATACTATTGAACTCTGGTATTGGAAGGTCTTGAACCGTTCGCAGTACGTACCAATCAATGCAGCTTCAACCCGATTGTATATGGTTCAATACAAATACACGTACCGATCCACCCTCACAAGTATATATATATATATATATATGTATTTATCTACATGTATTTGACCCATCTCTGCCAGCTCTTCTGAGAAAAGCAATAAAGATAGTACAAAGTATAAATACCCGAGAGCATCCCTGCCCTTCATGCTGACCTACCTGCCCACACATATATGCATGGTCGTATACATTTGATACTAGTTAACACAACAACCTTCAACCTAGAGCTGAATCCTCGCTCTGTATTTGTCAGATTAACCTTGAAATTGAAGAAATTATATAAATTCAAAATGGCCATTCTTTACTCAACGTGATGCCTCCCATCAGAGAGAATAATGCAATCTGCGTCAGTGAAATCAAGGCAATTACACTGAAACCCAAAGCACACGGCAGTGTCGAGACAGACAACCATTTTAGCATTTTCCGCAGTCCACAATAGACTCGTGTCCTATGCGATGCAAGCAAAAGTACACAGCCGTCGCTACATTCATGCTCTGTTTGCCTCGTTCCATGAAGGTATGACTTTGTTATTTTTGACGCGCTACAAACAGAAACCGTGAACTGGAACCCACAAATGCTCCTTTCTTCGGCGATGGGGAAGCGCGGTTGAAGCCATTGCGAAAATAAACTCCTCTCCCTTTGAACTAAATTGTATTAACATATCTGCGAACACTCGCTCACATTAAGAAAGTCTAGCCGACGCTGGACCTCTCCTTAAGAGGCGGCCTGCTATTGAGAAGCAGCACTTGGAGCGCAGCATCCTTGGTTGAAGACGGACTCCTGTCCCCGGAAGGCTGCCGCTGTGCAGCATTCGCAGTAGCCAGAGCAGCCCTAATCAGGCACCTCTGCTGTATAATGCATCCACCAAGACTGCAATCACATCCAAATGAGGCTTAAGAACAGCAAGATCTCTTTGATGTGCGCCACCATGCTGTTTTCCTTTGGAGCTGGCGTGGGTGCTCGCTACCATGTGCGCCCAACACACAAACATACATGCGTACACACACTTGCAAGTAAATATGCACATGCAGATATACACACATACACAAACGCACAGCTCCGAAAGACGTTAGCGTGTGTGCACTCACATACAAGCTCTCAAACACATTCAGAGTTGAACATGCAACACACACACGCACACACACACACACAAAAACACACACAGTGTGGCCCACATTAGATGGATCCCTGAATTAAAAGTTTTACACCACAATGTTTTTTGTTTTTACACGTGCACATATATACATACACACGCACACACACACACACACGCGTGCACAAACACTTCAAGGCATATTCCGAGGGCTCTGATAGCTTTTAAATCCCTACCTTCGGCGATAGCATTGGGCTCCTCACCTTTGACCCCCCTTGTTGCCTTGGTGATGCTAAATCTATAACCGGTCCAATTCCTTGACCCCGCAACATCACAAAGTTCTATTTATTGAATTGTTTTCTTTCTATCTCTTTATGCTCCACAAATCTGGTGCTTGTAATCCCTTTGTATCCGGAACCAAGATGTAAACAGGACACTTCCCGAGAGCTGAGGATTTGTGCAAAGCGGGTTTCTTTTTTCATTCATCGTTTTAAAAAATGTGTTGACTGGTTAATGGACTGGCATAGACTGGAGGGATAAATGTGGATATACTGCAATGGAGACGTGCCAAGCTATGCTTTGAACGGTGCTCACAGCCTCCAAGACCTCCTGGGTCTCCCACCCCCTCAGTATCACACATAATACAGCAACATAATATAGGGTGGGAAATTAAAGACAGTGGACGAACACAGCAACATTATTTTCCCAGAATGCATTACATCACTAGCAGCAAGTTGTTCTATATTTGTTGTTAACCTGAATATCATTTTTCACAAATATTAAGCAAGGGTACACTACATGACAAGATTAACCCATGTACCGTTTTCTTTTTTATTGCAGTGTGTGTCACATTCATTGAAACCTTTTGCATATTATTTTAATAGCCTTAATGGAATTATGGAAATAGATGGCCATCTGTGCTTCAGAAACACAAATCCCATATACCAATGCCAGGCTAAATACAAGCCAATTTCTATAGTGCCAGAAAAGAGGTGCAGGATTCTGAAGAAACCTTATAAAGGCACAGGATCGAGAATTACCGTTGACTTCCTATCTGCAGTGGACCAAGTCCATAGGAAGAAAATACAAATCTTTAATTATAGTGGTGATCTCCATGAAAACACTCACACACAAACACAGACGCAGTCACACACACACAGCATGTAATTTTGCTATTTGCTCTCGTTCTCATTTAAGAAAAGCCCTTTCCTTGAGATAAACCAAGAGGAGAATGGAAATGTTTGCGCCAATTCTTTTTTTCAGTTTGTCCGTATTTTTCAGCAATGTTTAACCAATTTAGCATATTTTTCCTCAAATCTACTCCCACCATCAAAAACATGCGCAATGTTTTATTCATAACATAGTTGTGTAACTTCGGGTAAATTGACTGCAACTTCTTTTGACCCTCCATTCACTTCATTAATAATGAAAAAGTTAGTTTGATTCTACCTCTGGAAATAGCGTCCATGGCGACGTACATCTTGTTCATAGTGGTGGCTATTATTGAAAATAAGCCCCTTCAGTGCAAAGCAAGACCTTGTCGGGGCTTATTTTCCCGATAATGACCGGCGTTCTATATCATCCCGCTTATTACACGGCTACTTGCCAAAACGAAAAAATAACTTCACAATGTGTGTCTTTTTACAATTTATTTGTTACCAGCATTCATATTGTCAATCAGCAGAGAAAAAGTCCAAAGAAGTTGATGTCGCTTAGCAACCGAGTACGCTAGGGTTGATAAGTTACCGGACTACTTGCGGAGTGATACGAAAGACGGCAAAAAAATCCACTTTCCTTGACAACGGTCAATTATACTTAGCAACGGTGAATTATCAAATAAAATTCACCGCCGGAAGTTATGAAGGGCCCATGCAAGTGAACGGAGCGTTCCACGGCATTGAAAAGAACTGTGTAATAATCAGAAATAATATACTTTAGGATGCTCTAACCAATCAGAATCGAGTATTCAACAAAGAATATGTATTATATATGTATGAATCTGACAAAAGGCTATTCACACTTATTGTAAGCCCACATACCTCATTCATCCATTAAAACAGGAAGATGCATGCATCGACTTACAGCCACACACACATTATTATTATTATTATTATTACAGTCTGTGCACACTGTAATCCAACCTCCTCTTACCGACTCCAATGTCATTAACATTATTAATCATCATGCAAGTCCTTGTAATGATTGTTGTCGTCTCTGTTGTCACATTCATTACTGCCTCTCACATTCTTCATCATTTTAACATTTATCCGTTGATGGGAAAATCATCATCACCATCTCCAATGACCCTGTCACCATCACCTTTAGATCAGCATTGTTTTTGTCTTCATCATTTGTCCTCTCCTCTCCTCTCCTCCCTTCTGCTCCCCCCCGTTCCTCTCCTCTCAGTTCCTCTCCTTTATTCTCCCCTTCTGCCCTCTACTCCAACCATTTCCTGTCCTGTTGTCTCCCCTCCTCTCCTTTCATCTCCTCCTCTCTGCTTCCCTTTCCCCACTCCTCCCCTCTTCTCTACACTCCTCGCATATGTTCTCTTCTCTGCATTCCTCTCCTCACTTCTTCTCCCTTCTCCATTCCTGCCATGTCTTCTCCTCCCCTCTCCTCTCCTCATTTCACCTCCCCTCCTCCCTTCTCTTCTCCTCATATCTGCGCCTGTCCTCTCCTCTCCTCATATCACCTCATTACCCCTCCTCATATCACCTCACCTCCTTCCCCCCCTCTCCTCTCCTCATATCACATTACCTCTTCTCTCCTCTCTTCATTTCACCTCCCCCCTTCTCCCCCTCCTCTCTCCTCTCCTCATTTCACCTCACCCCCCCCCCCCCCCCCCCCCCTCCTCGCCTCATGTCAGCTCCCCTCCTCCCCACTAAACTCCGCCCAATCACTCAATCAACCCTCCACCAAGACACATTGGTACAACAATTGACTCCACTTCAATATTGTGCCCAACTGGCATTTGTCACATGCAAAAACACATACACACACACACTTGGCATCGCTGTGACAGTATTCAGCCAGTCCCCCCCCCCCCCCTCTATTGAGTGGAGTGATATGATGTTCAAAGCGCCCCATTCTGCCCATTTCAAAAGCAGGATATCAAAAACAAGCGGAAAACCACCAGCAGGATCCCCTTCAAAGATCAGTGGATGGAAGTAGGGTCAAGGGTGGGGGGGATGAGCTATGCATAGAAGATCCCAAGATTCAAATCAAGTTTTTGCGTAAAGCCCGTTACCGCATTTACGAACTCACAGACATATCCTTGACAACATGACCTGAATCCTGGAATTAACTTATCGTATGTGTAAACAAGCAATGTGAACAAGCTATATACACAGACAATATGCCTATAGAGAAGCATCATGTCAATATGAGTTTCCTACAACAGAACCTGAAATTTACTGAAGTTCATCTGACGTTGCATTCTGTTTAAAAGCCTAGATACTGAAATTGTTAAGGTCACACCAAACGCGTTAGGCGCGTAGGCTTAGGCACGTAACGCGCCTAACCTGCCGCTTGATTTTTGTGTGTCACAAAAATAGATCAACGCGCCAAACGCGCCTACGCAGCTAGATGAGCCCGCCCAAAACGTATTTTCCCCCGTTATTTCTCTTTTGCTCCACAAACATGGCTGAGATCACCACCATCGCTGCGGTGTTTTTGTTGTGGGAGTCCGAGGAACGTAGGAAACACACTGAAACGATGACTTGGTCGTCCATGTCTTTCTGCTTCTGTGCGTCCTCCGTCTCTCTGCCAGTGACGTCGGGTCAAGCTCAATGCTGATTGGCTATCGTGGCTAAGCGTCATGCGTAGGAGCGTAAAAAGTTACATTTTTTGAACTCCGCACGTAGGTGCATTAGGTGCGTAAAAACGCGGCTAACGTGCCTAACGCGCTGCTTTAGCGCGTGAAACACATCTACGCGCTTAAACCAATGGTTCCCTATGTAAAAATGCTGATTTTCTACTCCTCTTACGCGCGTTACGCGTTTTGTGTGGCCGTAGCTTTAGGCATTGTTTGGTCTCTAGACGCAGAGCGCGCGTTTGTATAAGATCAGAGCAGTCAAAGGTCCCACATAAAAGCAAAAACTAATTCAAAAAGTTTTTCAATCCAAACTTACAGTGCATTTAGCCCATCAAACCTTATTTATTGATCAATCTACGCCACCTTTGCTGTGCCAACCCAACACACCCTATCCGTCTGAACTTTTCATTGACAATGAAACAAACAATACTCCCACTTACTTTTATTGATGTGCTATGCAGTAATCATAGCGGTGGAAACAATTAGGTATTCATTGAAAATGTCAGGGCATGAGAGCTTTACAGTTCAACTCCAGTATTCAGTGGATTTGTTTCTCAGCACGTTAGCCAGTCAATGAAGTATACCGTGACAGCTGAAAAGTGATTTTTATGTTTACCCAAAATAAACTGGAAAAGTTTTAAATAGGGTGAACCGTGTTCATTAAAGTGTCAGAGTGTGCTGTTTTTAATAGCTTTTCATACCTAGTGAATCAAGCTACTTTCATTTCTTCATCAAATGACATGTCGGAATTGCTGCAAAATCTTTTCTGACAGTTTGCCTGATGAAAACCAAAATCAGACCCACTCCTATTAAATATCCTAGTTTGTTAATATCTGAATGAGAATGAAACATACAAAAAAATTAACTGTATTTCCCATCAGCGAGAGCATGTCACGCCTCTCATGGTCGGTGGGATTAAGGTTTGACACTCCAAACTAATGCCGTCTCAAAACTAGAAGGCCGCTGTGGCAAGATGACTTGAAAAATAAATAAAAAAGGTAACAAAATTAAGGAGAGGGACTTAATTCACCATTGGCAAACCAAAACTACAATAAATTACCTCTCGGGGCTGTCACCTGCAATCTGCTGTCTAATCAGTCTCCCTCTTTTCCTTTCCTACCTCCCTACCTCTCCCCCTCGTCCGGACTCATCCTTCCGACCCCACCCCACCTCCATCCGCCCACCCCGCCGGCCTCCACCCAACCAGACATTCGGGAGAGCGGCAGCCCCAAGCCCGTGATGGTGTTCATCCATGGCGGCTCCTACATGGAGGGTACCGGCAACATGTTTGACGGGAGCATCCTGGCCAGCTACGGCAACGTTATCGTGATCACCGTCAACTACCGCCTGGGCGTTCTAGGTAAGGCGCTGGTGCTTGTGGTCTCTGGTCGTCACCGTGTCATATGCAGAGTTTGGAGTTCAAGCAACTCGGGCTGGCTGTCTGGTTTCCTTTAATGTCTGGTTTCCCCGAAAAAGTTTCTCTGAACAGCTCTGTGCATCACATCGCCCTCTTAATATTCTTCTTCTGTGTCTCTTAGGATGGCCGGAAGCCATCGCTACAATGATCTACTGCTTGGTTCATGACTGTCTTTGTTTACCGTTGCCCTTGCTTGGTTATGAGCGGTGTCAAATGAGTCAGCAAGGGTTTTTTCCCCAAATCAGTCTGTATGCATGGCACTGACCTACGAACTTATGCGCTGAGCAACTGTTTACCGTTCATAAACCGCTTCGCTGCGCGTCGGCACAAACAGGTGGTGTTTGCTCTTAGATTAGCATCCATGTATCTGTGTTTACCCCCCAGGCGATGAGCAGAAACATGAAGCTTCACTCCACTGAACTTGTGAAGCATTTGTGTGTTTGCAAGTGCCTGACAGATTGTGTTAGTGTGTGTGTGTGTGTGTGTGTGTGTGTGTGTGTGTGTGTGTGTGGGGGGGGGGGGGGGGGGGGGGCACGTGCGTACATGCATTGGCGTGTGCGTGGGTTGGCACATTCGTGTGTGTCTGTGTTACACGCATGTGATTGCAGAGAGGGAAGGAAGGGGTGTGTTAGGGTATTTTCTATTTTCTATTTTCTATCAATGCTACCAGTTGTGTTCAATTATAATTTAGGCTTCATTTAACCAGATTAGTTCCACTTTGTCGCAAGCAGACATAACGAGAAGAGCATTTATTATCACAGTTACATGAAACCCTTCATAAATGGCTGAAAAAGGAAATCCATACTCTCTTTCTGACTATGTTCATTAAGGCTTTTGGAGTGTGCACGAACAAATCTTGATAATTCCATTGTAGAGTAATCTCCATTCAAGTGTATCTATGTACATGTTTTGTGCTAGATGGATATCAACAACTCACAGCCATAACCCACATTTTAATCTCCTCACAGAACTCCTTCCCTCATGAGGCTGCTTCTCTGGCTTGTAAATGATGGCAGTGAACTTGGTTTCATGTTTGAGATTTGAAATATCCTTGCATGCACCAGGTCAACAACCTTAAGTAGAATTATAAGAGAGGATGTTCTGAAGATGACAACCCACTTGACAACAAAATGACTGCTTTGAGTAACCAACATAGGTTCTTACTCTAGAGGAATACATCTGAAAAGTGAGAAGAAGAATTTCCAACGGAAAAATGTTATTGGTCTCATAACACCTTATACAAATGGCTAAATCTCCAATGGAAACCTTGTGGCTACGGCTCCACTTAGTTGCATGCTAATACTCTGCTGGCACATCTATCCTCCTATTCTCAAGACCATAATCTGTCTTTTGTATGTGTGTGTGTGTTTGTGTGGGCGTGTGTGTGTGTGGTGTGCTGGCCATTATTTGCTCTAAACATATAGACCTGGTGACATTTGGCTGTATTCATGGACTAAGGGTGTCGGCAACAATGGATTTAGCCACAGGGCAGGTATAAGGTATGTCACTGTGTTTGTGTGTGCAGCGTGCATGTGTGTGTGTGTGTGTATGTGTGTGTGTGCGAGTGTTTCTGCTGCTATTTTAATGGTAACATTATGTTTGCCATTGTAGAGAACAGCCCATAAATTCATGAGTGTACTCACAACCCTCTCTGGGTAACAGTCACTCGAGTGTATATGTTGCAGTGACTCAAATAATAAATATAGAAATATCTCCGACGTGCATCAATAAGTACATATACAAATATAGGTTAATGATGCTTATAAGGTTATTCTTACCAATGGCAAAATTATTTTTGCATTTTTAACCCTAATCCTATTATAGTCTAGTAAACAAATGTCTGAAAAACACAGTAGAACTGTAGTATTATTAGGACTAGTAGTAGTAGAAGCTTCTACTCCCGTTGTGTCCCTCTTGTGTATATATCTGAGGGCCAATCACTGTGGTCAGAAAGACATCCATCTTTCTTGAAACATTGCTTAACATTGTGACGTGCGTCCACACCAACTGAATGTGTGCTGCTGTGTATCAATATTTCCTTCTGCTGCATTGGAGCTGCAGTGTTCTGGAGTGTGTGTGTGTGCCTTTAAGGGCTGGCCTTGGCTGTGTGTGAGTTTGTTTCGCTCCGGCCAAAAGCTTTAATCACGCTGATTGATGAGGTGCATTTCCCTGACTCAAACCTTCTCCAAATACCACTTCCATTCCGGCCATACATCAGCCCCCACCAACCATTCATCAAGCCTCTGATTGTTTTAAGATATACCTGCAACCAGTAAAATATCCATTTCTCTGTGTGGCGTTTCACCCAAAGCCACCTTACATCTGCCTTACATCGCCACACTGATTTTGCGGAGGCATAATTCTTTCATTCCCATTGACAACACACTATAGACAAAACACGCAATGTGTTTTGTCTATACACACACACACACACACACACACACACACACACACCTACACACACACACACACACACACACACACACATACACACACAATCACAATCACACACACAAATGCAACAGCACTTTCAGATTTTGTATTCAAATTCAAACTTTGGATAGTTGGCGTTCGGAGGCTCTCTGCCCATGCAGGCGGTATCTCTGTGTACTCCAGCCAAATATCACGCTCTCCCACTTAGTCCACTTAGTCCCTCTCTCTCAACATCTCTCTCTCTTTCCTGCCTCAATATTTAGCTTTGTGTGTATTTTGGTGTCCTCTGACCTTGCTCTATTTACTATTTATTGAGTGATAACTTTTTTTCGGACTTCTATTCTCTCCGCTCGCAACGTATGATCATCGCCACAGACTCTGTGTGAATCAGTTCCACGCCAGCTTGACCCCCTGCACCGCCGCCCTCACTCCATCCTAATTCTAGTCCTCTTGCTCCCATACCTCTCCTCTGCCTGCAGCCTCTCTTCACCGCCTCTCTGGCGTCAGTCCCTCCCCCTTGAACACCAATATCTGTAGCTGTGGAATAAATTTCACCCCCAGTTTGGTGGAGCCTTTATTTTAAAACTCCAGTTTTTTTTCTGTTTAATTTTCCTTATTGCGGTTGGTTTTTTGAATGCACAAATACTAGCAGTCATGCCTGAGTCCACACCTTAAATAAAAAAAAGACCCCGACTAGTGGTAATAGGGTATTCTCGACATGCTTTCAGGTTCACAGCAGGGGTGCTCAACCTAAACCATTGGGCCAAGGGATCCCGAATGGTTCTGCATGACGGGTTTAGCATGACTTGCGCCGTGGGCCATATCGTAGCGCAGCGGGGGAGAGAGAACGTGCCCTCTCCCCAAAATGGCTGATATTGTTCGTAAACGTGTGTGTTGTGTTTTTTTGTGTGTTGACTTCACACAATGTCACAGTTGCTAGCAGTAATTCCATTCCATGTTACTGCCGTGTGGTGGTGCACTGCACGGCCGTTGGTATTTTTGCTCAATGGAGTAGGAAGGACCATGCAATACCCATGGTTGTGCTTGGTGGGAGAATGGGCCTCAGCCTAGTGGATGGATGGGATTGGGATAGATTGATTAACTAGACGCTCACTGGCCACTTCAAGACCAGCAAACTTTTATCAAAATCCTTTCTTTACAACTCCATATGAACGTATGCATGTGGTTTCCATACTCTTTACTATTCTCTATGTACCGTTTCCATTCGGTCAACTTCTGCAGATGTGTCTATGTGGTTGGCCTCGCAGGCTATTAGACGCACCTCAATGCCCTATGTGTTTTTTGAATGGTGTCGCTTTAGCTCAATGTTCTGCTGCATTTGCTTTTGGATGGCAGCAGGATCAGTAAATGAGCGTTGAACTGATAAAAAATGGCTGGCTTAGCCAAGGTGCTTGTAAGCAATGAGTTGTCACTTTGCTTGACCATGTCAGCCAAGGCGGGGGCCGAGCAAAGGCAGAAGATGAGTATAAACTGCAATTTGTGATCTTTCTACCGGTGTATCTGGGACAGAGATAAAACTGCCTACAATGCGCACATTCAATGCATGCCTCTAAGATATGTACATATGAGATGGAAATAAGGATGCAAATTAGGGATCAACCAGTCAAAAATGTATAGATTGCAATATAATAATATTACAATGCTCAAGTGTTTTATATACGGTCTACTATCACTTATGCTGGTCACAAAATTTACATTTTCTATCTGATGGCTGTTATAAATAATCAAATTAATAAATGTATTATATGTACTAAAAATATCTGGTATCGGAAACGGTATCGGCCAGCAAGGTTTCGCCAATAGGGCTGAAAAGGAATCATCCAAAAAGTAATCCAGTAGGTGCATCCCCCATACAGATGTACAGTATATGTGCCGGCTGTGTGTTGAGTGGTCAGTGTCCGCACTCATGGAATATTCATGGAGACAGCTCGCTTTGTTGCTTAAACCTTTGGGTGTTGCATGAGGTTTCTTCCAGCCCGACCTCTGGCTGAGCCTCAAAAGAGTAATCCCTCTTTTCTTTCTGCATGACGGCTGATCCTAATCAAAATGATATCCTCCTGCTCATGGTCGCTACTAACTAAACTAATTGTACTCACAAAAATACTGAAACTAAGGGGGTTGCCACCTTTATGAAATTTCATAAAAACGGGAGTCATCGGCATTGTACATTTTTCACACAATACAAAAAAGGAGTGACTATTAATATAAATTAGCACGGTAACCCAATATCCCTGTAGCTGGGCAACAAGCACAGGACACACACACGCAAGGACACATGGACACACACACAAGGACAAACGGACACCAAAACACGCACACAATCTAAAAGTCAAAAGGGCATGGAGCTGTTGTTTAATTACATTGCTCAAGGAACGATTTATGATGAAAAATGTATTCATTATAGTTCCTAAATGTGCTTAATTCGGAGGGGATTAATTGTATCCTGCATTAACCCATAGCAGAATGCAACATGATGCTCTTCATTATGGAACCATTCTGTTATGATTCAAATCGCTGGGAGCCCCTAAAACAAACTAACATACTAACCATTACTAATCTGTACTAACCAACCATGTGTTGTAGTTGCTGTTGTAAATGCTCAATACTTAGAGTCCAAATCACAACAACAATCTATGTATTCACGGTTTCAGCATACCAGCATGGAGAAAATGACCTACTGCAGGTTCTCGAATGCTTGATGAAATGGATGGGCTGACAGACGGATGGATTCATTGGTAGATGGACGGATGATGAATGAATTATTATTATTATTATTATTATTATTATTATTATTATTATTATTATTATTATTATTATTATTATTGATTTATGCATGACGTATTTTGGATGGCTGGATGAACGAGAAATATTGATGGATAGATGGATGATATATTTTGGATGGATAGAATGTTTTTTATGGATGGATGAATGTTATATTTTGGATGGATGGATGCTGTATTTAAGATGGAAGGATTAAGTATTTTGGATGGATGAATGATGTATTTCAGATGGATGGATGGATGGATGATGTATTTTGGATGGTTGGACACACCGCCTTGCAGGGCAGCTCCAGGGGCAGATGGAGCGATGGCTAAAGAAACATCCATCTCTGTCATGGAGTCCATGATTACACCCCTCCACCACACAGCTACCACACTGTTCTCTACACGCACTTGTGAGTGTGTGTTGGTGTGTTTGTGGTCGTACACATGTGTGTGTTTAAGTTTCTTGGCCTGAGAGTGAGTGTGTGTGTGTGTGTGTGTGTGTGTGTGTGTGTGTATGTGTGTGTGTGTGTGTGTGTGTGTGTGCATGTTTGCCTGTGTGCATCAGTTTGATATGTGCATGATTGTGTGTGTTTGTGTGGAACCTGTGTATGTGTTATTTATTGATCAAAGCCAAACTTTTGGCACAATCATATCATTGCATGTGCATGCGGTCCTACAAACATCTTCATGTGCACCAACTGAGCGATCAATGTCAACGTTCTGTTGTTTGGCGTGTGTATGTGTGTGCGTCCGTTGCTGCTGTGTGCATACATATTTTGGGTGCATGCCTGTGTGCGTTGCATCCGGGGGGCGTCGGTCAAAGTGTGTCTCAGAATAATGGTTTTGAACAGACAGTACAGCTCCCTAGACACTAGGGGCTCCTCCACAAGATCAAGGGTTCTCACAGCCACCCAGCACTCTGTTCTGTGTTCTATCGAGTTGTGTATCGGTTATTGTGGGTGTCAATAAAGGACCGAAGGTGTTGCTCGTCAGCTTTTGTGTCGTGTGTCGGGTCTCTTCATGTCTCTCTGAACTGCTTTGTCAATAGCTTATGCTAACATGTACGCACAACAGCGCTGCCGGATCGTGTCCTGCTGCTGCCAATTAGGCGGGGATAATCATCGATAGGAGCCGCTTAATCATCAATATTCCTCCGCTTAATTATAAATAATTTGGTTTCCCATGCCGACACAGCTGTGTGGCGGGGGTCCCTCAGCTGTGTGTGTTTACGCCAACATCTATCTTCATTACGCACACACCTTCAATTAGTCAACTATATTCTCCCCCTCCCTGCATCCCTCCCTCTCGCTCGTTCAAATGCATAATGTTCTTCTAAATGGTTGCTGAGGCAGACTGCAGCCTTGGAGCATAGTGTGGCTACTTGGTAGTTCCACAGATATTATTGCAGTACCATGTGGTATTGGGCAATTAAAAGTGGCAATGAACATAGTAAAACGCAATCAAAGATGCTGCTATATATACTGTGTGTTTGTGTGTGTGTGGAGAGGGGAGATCTATAAGTGCTGGGCTTGCAGGTTATAACTGGTCCCATAGGAGTCATGAACTATTCACTTGAGTGTGTATGTATGTGTGCTTTTAGTTGTGTGTGTGTGTGTGCTGAGTTGTGTTTGTGTGCCTGTATGTGTGCCTTAAGCTGTGTGTGTATGTGTGTGTGTGTGTGTGTGCGTGTGTGTGTGTGTGTGTGTGTGTGTGTGTGTGTGTGTGTGTGTGTGTGTGTGTGTGTGGGGATGAAGGGATTCAACACTGTGTTTGGTGATGACAGAGATTTGAAAGTGGTGGAACTTTTCATTTGCCGGCCCAGTGAGAGCATTTCTACTTGTTGTACATTCATTGATTTCCTAACATCCACTGCTAAGAAGCCGCTTAAAGCCACCCTATCTCAGAACAACTCAGTATGTAAGCCAGAAACAAGCCTTTTATCCCAGAATGCATTGTTTATTTCATAACTAACTATAATTTAGGACACACCTAGTCGATGACTAGGAGACCGGTCGCTACATTTGTTTTAAATAAAGATGCTTGGAGGGTATGCACTAAAATGATAGATAATGCAATAGCATGCATGACTTTTTTTTGTTATTTATGTATTCCACTGGGTGATGTGGGTTGAATACAATATGAATCTGCTCGTTCGTTCCACATTTTCTCTCCTGAGGATTCATAATGTTGCCTCTGCGAGAGAAAACGCATTTGTATAAACTGTTGGATCGATTTTAGGAGCGATTTTCTATTTTCAGAGTTCTATTGAGAAGTTAGAGCAACAGCAAGTAGGAGGCTATATCGACAAGGTCATGAAATCCACTTTTTCAGACATGATATTTTTTCATTTTCTTTCCCCGGCTGTCGATGTGGTGCCTCCGAAAACCGAAGCTCATGCTTTTGCAGCCTGCTGCCGGCTCATCCAAGGCCACACACACACACACACACACACACACACACACACACACACACACACACAGACAAACATACATACACACACATATACACACACGTACACATACACATACAATTAAACCAACATCTACACACACACACAAACATACACACATGCACACATGCACACACTCATCTGTATTGTAAAATAATTACGAAAAAATAAATAATGTAGGACAGGTCAGAAGAAAACGTTCTTGCAGACCTATTGCCTGCAGGTGCTAGCTTTTCCTTCTGGTGTCCCTTAATGATTGTGTGTGTGTGTGTGTGTGTGTGTGTGTGTGTGTGTGTGTGTGTGTGTGTGTGCGTGTGCGTGCATACGTGCGTCTGTGTAGGCCTGGCTATTGGGTAAAAAGTCACACACACACACACCCACACACACACACATACACACACACACACACACGCAAGGTAGCACATACAGAAATCTTGGACCTTTGATAGACACATCAGGACACATGCATACATAAATAGAAATAAGGACTAATATATTTAATTATATATAGACACATGGACCCGGGCATAGAGACAGACATGCATAGATACATGCACATGGAACAGAGTGTCCTGGTTTGGAGTCCGCCCAGTGCGTATGTTTCTTGAAAACAACCTTTAGGGAAACCAAACCGTAGCTACTCAACTGAAATAGAGTACAGCAGTTTGTGTGTGTACGTGCGCATGCATGTATGTGCGTAAGCTCAAATATTAATTGGATAGCTGACAGAGACTTGTCATTTAAATGTATGTGTGTGCACCTGCACGTGTGTGTAGAGACAGTTCACTGCCAGTGTGTATCCAATAATGGCTTTTTTATTTTTTAACTAGTTGACACTTAAAGTCCAAATCAGGTTAGTGAAGATTGAATCCTGTGTGTGTGTGTGTTTGTGTTGGGTTGTTAGGGGATGGGGTGACGGTCTAGCTAACTGATTCATATACGTAAACACATTACAAATAACACATGAGATTAATCACAGTAATCCAATTCCCTTTATCAGCCAACCACCACTGTGTCGGTTTGGAGGGGTCCAAAAAGGAGCTCTCTCCTCAGATCAACACACACACGCAGTCATGGTGCCTTAGTTCTGTCTTCATGCTTGCTCGTCAGCCCCTTATCGGAGCTATTGCAGACATCGGAAAACACAAGATAGCATTTCTATCATTACGTGTCATATAATATGTCTGTACAGGTGTGTCAAGCAGCATTAAAAATGAATCCTGGTTCTCTCTCTCTCTCTCTCTCTCGCTCTCGCTCTCTCGCTCTCTCTCTCTCTCTATTTGCTCATCCTCTCATCTAGCTTTAGACAAGCTACCTAGGCTTATGTTTTTTCAAATGCATTTCCCCCAGTCCAAGTTTAACAGTGAAAGATTGTTTTCATTAGTGCAAAGGGCCGGCAATAGATGAGATATTTAAACACCCGACTGGCTTTTTCAATTTCACATTACAGTGTCACGGCTACGCCATGTTGCCTGCAACGAGAGAGAGAGAGAGAGAGAGAGAGAGAGAGAGAGAGAGAGAGAGAGAGAGAGAGAGAGAGAGAGAGACAGAGAGAGAGAGAGAGAGAGAGAGAGAGAAATTACAGCTAGGATGAGGGAAGGGTTGGGGATAATGCAAGATAATGCAATTTGCAATTTAATATCAGTCTGATTTATTTATTTGCATTCTGCAAGAAACATTTGCTGCGTTCTCTATTTTTTAAGTCCTGTCTGTAAGAATGAACAAACCAAAGAATGCAAGGATTTGTATTTAGCTTCTGAAAATCATAGAATAACAATCAGTTAATCATTACGCTATTCCATAAACAAATTGGATGGATTTGAATGGAGGAAGGCTGGAGTTGATGAGAGGATACAAACTCACTGTCGTGATATTGAAATGTTGAAATATACTACTGACACCATAGAACCTGGGGCCATCAGCCTGCGGTCCCTGATGGGTCCCTGATGGGGTCGCCTGGCCCAGTAGTTGTGGAGGACCCTTGAGAATGGAGACAGACCCCAGCTTCATTCCCAGCACACATTACTGGTGCTCCCATCTCCTCAGACACGGTAGAAGAGTGAGTCGTATCGTAGTGTTTGGCAACCTACGAGTTGGAATAGATTCAGACAGTTGGCTTGAGTGTACACTTCTTGTACGCGTTGTACTCCATTTCATCCCTGCCTGCACGCACATACACACACATACACACACACACACGCACACACACACACACACACACACACACGCATTTGCACATGCAGAGAACGGAACTAATTTGTTCACACTTCAGCTTCCGTCACTTTTTTTTGCAAAATAATTTTCTCATCTTCGCCGAGTTTTCCGAAGCTGTGGCCGTCTCTGCGATTCTACTCTGCATAACTAGCTGTGATCGTGTCCTTTTGCTCTTGTCTGTCTAAACATGTTATTTGTGGGATCCGCACCGAGCTACACAGCTAATGAGAAAATAGTACAAGTCACCGTTGAAGATAATTGGGTGTGCTAACCTTTTGTACCCTATTTAAATAGAAAGACACCATTTCAATGATTTAGACAGAAACAACATGTAGATTCATCCCAAAGTATATGAATCACTCCTTTAATGTGTTCTTTCACAGAGCTCCTTTCACAGTGAATGTCATGTGTGCATAACAAGAGATACATACATTATAACAAGTAAACACATTGCAATAAATGTTTACATGGATGAATCACAAACTAAATAAACATATGCACAAACCATCATTGATGCTCCAATCAACATATATTGGTTCTTTC
>NC_136940.1:19137739-19147739 GCF_949987615.1 Pollachius pollachius
AGCCGTTTCTGTCCCCAGCTTTCTGTTTGGCTGCGGCTGTTTCAACCACCTCAACCACATGATCCAATGCTGTCTTGCCTATTTCTAATTTGTCTTCTGCTACACCTTTAATCTCCAGGTGATGAGCTGTGTTTGTGTGTGTGTGTGTGTGTGTGTGTGTGTGTGTGTGTGTGTGAGTGTGTATGCGTGTGTGTTGGTATGAGTGTGTTTGAGAGAAAGAGAGAAACCAACAGATAGAGAATGTGTCTTAGTGTGATTGAGCGAGAGAGAGAGACGGAGAGATATAGTGTGTGTGATCGAGAGACAAAGAGATATGTGTTTGTGTGTGTGTGTGTGTGTGTGTGTGTGTGTGTGTGTGTGTGTGAGCAAGAGAGAGAGATGGAGAGATATAGAATGTGTGTGTGTGTGTGTGTGTGTCTATGTGTGAGTGTATAGGTGTGTGTGTATGTGTGTGTGCTCTCTTCTAATTCGCTCTCGCTGGCGTCAGAGGAAGCAAGCCAGCGCGGGCAAAGCGTCCATAATGGATAGAGCTTAGAAACGGAGGCCTTCTTAAATGTCAAACAGAGTCTGTCACCATCTGCTGCACACACGGTGCTTTCATCAGTGTGTGTGTGTGCATCTTTATGTGCATGTTTATTTGTGTGTGCGTGTGTCTCGAACTGTCATTCGAACTGTCCTTTCGGATGCATGGATATGCAGGTCAATTCTCACATACAACTCTCATGTCTGTTTCCCCTATACATATTCTTAACGACGAACCACCAGGTGAACAGCCGTCTATTTGTTTCTACCATGAGGGAGACAGTGCTCGCTTCCCTTGCTGATGTCGTGTCGTTGAATTGTGTGTGTCTCTTTTGATTTCTTCACGCAAGTTGAATAAGAGATCACCCTGCTGCAGTTTGTGCTCATGGTGAGAGGCCCTGTTCACACCTGGCATTAACGCGCGCCTTGAGGGACCCCATCACAACTGGGCGTCTCACAGTACATCGGTTCACACCTGACAGCACAGTGCAAGTCCACATGTGTCTCGAAGTGACCGCTTGTGTTCGGATCTCACGTCCCCGCTTCTGTTTGAAAGGGCAAACAAAAACATGCATCATTTGCGTCTGCAGAGACCAAATGCTCCTTTGAACCTCCCGATGCAACAACGCACAGGAATCCAAACAATACAGATCAAGTCTCATCCTCGGAAAAACCCAAATTCCCAGAGATGTCTGACGCACTCTTATTATATCTCTAAGAGCTTTTTGAAATGTTCAGACATCGTGGACAAAGCCAGCTTACTCGATTTGATTTAGATTTACTTGAATATGACGCCGTTGGCACGCAAATGATTACGTACTGTTGCTCCAGAAGATGATGTCATTCCCGTACTTAATGCTGAAAGAATATGGCCCAGACCACCAGTAAATATGGTGTGAGTGATCAGATCTCAATGCTTCCTCAATGCATCTTGGCTGCATTCACAGCTGTACTAAGTCCACTTCCCACAGATCACCTGAGATGCATTTAAATGCCCAGTGATAACAGGGCCAGAGAGAAGGCTGAGAAAAAGAGGGAGAGGGAGCGGGGGGAGAGGGAAAGAGAGAGGAGGAAAGGAAGAAATGCCGGAAGAAAGAAAGATAATGACGAAATGTATGTGTGTTTGTTTGAATCAGTTTTTGTGTGGTATAAAGAAGAAAATTCTTACAAAATGTTGTGTCTGTATTGTTTTCATGGGATACACAGTACAATCACTCTGCTTGCCCTGTTCCTATTGGAACGTATTACTGAAGGCAAATGGCAATCAATCTTTAATTCATGTAATTGTGTGCCTCCCCGCGGATTGTTTATGCAACACACCTTTAAGCCATACCCCCTGTGTGCGTGTGTGTGTGTATGTATGTCTGTATGTGTGGGGGTGCGTGTGTGTGCTTGTGGGCGTTTTTGTGGATGACTGTAGGAATTATGATTACAGTCCTTGACTCTACAGTCGTTTCAATATGACCCACTGACGAACCCACACACCAACACAAGCACACGCACACACACATCCACATACAGGCTCTCTGAGAAAACTGAAATACAGTATAGCATCTCTGAGCATGTACGTTTGTGCAACAAACATACAAAGTGTGTGTGTGTGTGTGTGTGTGTGTGTGTGTGTGTGTGTGTGTGTGTGTGTGTGTGTGTGTGTGTGTGTGTGTGTGTGTGTGTGTGTGTGTGATTGGACCAGGTTAATATGTCACTCAGCGGGAGTCATTGCTCGGAAATGGTTTGTGTGACACCCCACTTTGCACCAGCGGCGCTCCGCATTGTGTGTGTGGGTGTGTGTGCTGTGTGTGTGTGTGTGGTAGGTGCGTGGGTGCTGGGTGTGTGGGTGTGGGTGTGTCTGCTGGGTGATAAGAGTGATCTAGAGAGATACAGATAAAGTTTTCCTCTGCATGTGTTCCGGCCTTCGGGGGAGGAGACACATACATGCACGCGCGCATCCTCACACACACACACACACACACACACACAGGCAAAGAATAAGGGACTTTAAGGTCATTAATCAATGTAGTTGAGTCCCCCCTCCTGGCAAAGTCACGACTGTCTTCGTGTGATCAACACACAAAGCACAAAGGACATTGCTGTGCGTGTGTGTGTGTGTGTGTGTGTGTGTTTGTGTGTGTGTGTGTGTGTGTGTGTGTGTTTTGGCCTGTGTGTGTGTGTTTGGGCCTGTGTGTGCCTATTTGCGTGTGTGTGTCTGTTTGGTAGGAAGTGGTGAGGAGGACTTACATCATCCTGAACCATCACTGAGATGCTCTTCCTGTTCATTAGTGTTTCATATTTTATTATTGTTTCATATTCTAGAGTATTGTATCCACTGTCCCGCCTTATGAACGTGAAATAGGACAGTTTAATGATAAATAGGTACAACACTTGTTTAACTCATTTAATTGGGATATATTGGGATATTATAACAGTGGTAGCAAATGCATCTGGAATAACAGCACGGTGCTTAATCACCTGTGTCTAGCATATTTTACAACATTACTAAATATGCATATTGTTCTGCAATGATTGCACTTGGAAATACACCTGAGGTAAATTATTATGATTATAATTATTATTAGTCCTTTCCTGGATATATTGAGGTGT
This sequence comes from Pollachius pollachius, assembly GCF_949987615.1. Taxonomy (NCBI): domain Eukaryota; kingdom Metazoa; phylum Chordata; class Actinopteri; order Gadiformes; family Gadidae; genus Pollachius; species Pollachius pollachius. The sequence goes on from NC_136940.1 coordinate 19,140,863, forward strand.
TTTATGGTTTAAAGCAAGCCAAAGCTCCTTCAGAAAAGTATTTCTTGAGGCAAAGGGTACTCTATTTAGTGTCTCTGGATTTGGCCTTATACTCAGTTATATTTAAATGATGTAATTAAACAATACGCTGCAACAATTACAATACACTGCCCACAGGATTGTTCTATCAATTATGTGAATTATATATATTTTTACAGTTAATACACTGACAAAAAGAGAGCTTTTTATTTTGTCCGAACACAATGGTTTACATTGTGGGGACCAAGCACACACAAATACACACATACACACACACACACACACACACACACACACACACACACACACACACACACACACACACACACACACACACACACACACACACACACACACACTCTCTCACAAAAACAAACACAGAAATATTATTCTCTCATGACACTATCTTTGCCGTAGTCATTGCGACAAATCCCACTGTTGTATGGGGAACACAAGGGAATTACTTCCTGTGTCAGATTAGGGTTATCATAACAGAGGCTGAAAACAATTATTCTAATAGACATGTCACTCACACATACACGAGCAAGCACAAGCACACACATACGCGCATATACACACACACAAACTAACACAGGGGAGTGAGAAAGGGAAAGAAAGGGAGGGAGAGAGGGATATAGAGAAAGAGAAAGGGAGCAAAAGAGACAGAGATAGGAAGAGAGATAGTATTTACAGAGGTTATAAACTCATCATACAAATGGATAATCTGCACTTTGGGGCAATGTAAGTCTTTGTAGAGATTAAAGCCGCAAAATATATGTTTGTAGCAGTGGCCGTTTTTCACATTGTCATGTGCCGTTTGGGGGCTAGTGTGTTGTTATTTTTCATGGTGATAGGATATTACCAAAATCCCTTTCCCCTTTCCTACTCATCTAAATCTTTACATGTCCTTGTGTGCTGTGAGCTGTTAGTCAAGGGCTAAGAGGACTTCTCAAAGAGTCGTATTTTCTCTCCAAGAGAGATGATTTAGAGCGAGAGAGAGAGATCAGACGGAAAGGAGAAATGCGCGAGGCGATCCAAGCTATCCAAGAGGATTGGAGTGTGCGGCATTTAAACATGGCGCGTGAAAATGAGAGGGAGGAGGAGAGGGGGATTAAGTCAAATGAGCGAAGGAGAGATCAGGCTGGCTGAGGAAAGAGGAAGAGGGAATCTTACACTCAGCGAACGACGCCATTCATGCAAATACCGAACCCAAGACTGAATTCCCTCCAAACTCAAGAGTGCCCGTGATAATGTATCTCTATTGAAGAAAAATTTAATAAATCAAATGCACATAACCCTCAATTCGGGCCATCTATGGTTGGTTGGTATGGTTTGTCTTTTTCCAGGTGAACAAAGAGCTGCAATGCTTACCTTGGACCACTGAATTGGAATAGGTCTGCTTTGTGAAAATAGCACTGACCTGTGACTAGTGTTCAGTGTTTATTGTCAAGCATGTCACATATTGATTGGAGTGGATTGTTTTTCTTTGTATTATTGTTGTTTCAAACTGTATTCCAAGCCGGTCGTTAAACTGTTGAACTGTTGAACTCTATGTTGCACACAGCAGTAGCCCTGTCTGGAATATCGGAGTAGCCCAGTACTTGTTTCATTTAGTATGTAACCTTTGTTTAACCCCATTAGTCCTGTTGACTTCTAAAATCTATTTTGCAAGAAAAGACAGGCAGCAGCATTACATGTCAAACACGGTTAAAAAGTATAACAGACAACTAGAAAATAGGAAAAACAGTTATAAATAAATAAAATTACGTTAAAGGACATTAAATGACATTATAGTGATTGAAAGCAGGGGAGCTTTTATGATAATTTTGAGTCTACACATTTGCAAATATATTTTTCATTGTCCTCCTTTTCTTGTACTCTGTATTCTTGACTCTAGTTTCATGTCTCGCTTCAAACAACCAATTGGGGGGTTTGCTAAACACGTTTTCCAGCCATTAGCCATGCTGCTAGCCTGATTAGCCGGCCTTCAATTTGGCCGATTACTATAATGAGCAGAAGCAAATGTATTCTGGGCAGCGAAGGCCGCGGTATCACTCTATCTTTTGCTCAACCCCTAAATAAGCATGAAAAGAACTCTTCCTGCCTCCCCTGTTAATAGTTCAAGTTGTCATCTCTTTTTCATTCTTCATGGAAAATATTGATGTTAATAGCCTGAAGAGTTTAGTTTTCCGAGCTTTCTGCACAAAAACACGAGAGCAGTGTGGGCTTGTTGACAAATCAATAATAATTACACAATGAAAGGCTTTGTTTCTTTCCCCTCCACTTCCCCTCCCTTCCCCCCGTCCCCTCTTTGCTAATGACTTTACACTGTTGTGCAATGTCAGAACACAGCCCTGGTAATAAACATCGCCTTGTTGTCTCAGGAAAAGACAGCCGAGATAAAAGGAGCATCGATATCATGATCAGGAAGAAAAGCACAAATTTAGTTTTATGAGAAATGCATGGAGAACTAAACAGGAATATGCATACACATACATAGGCACATACATACATACATGCATACATGCAAGCGTGCATGAATGGACGCACACACACATATACAAACACACACATATAGACACACACATGCGCACAAGCACACATTACACGCATATTCAAATATACACACACACATACACGCACACACACACACACACACGCACACACACACACACACACACAAATTACACATTACACACATACATAAATACACACAAACACACACACATACATACATACGCTTATACACACAAACATGCATACATACATGTGACTGTTGCATAAATGTATAATTTAAAATGTTACGCAGAAACTACCAGGATTCTAGCTGCTGTCATCAAAACAAACATTCAACGACATGTAAACGAGAGAGCAGTCTGGAAGGAAAGTTCACAAAGGGATACGGTCATTCTCCGTCTTCAGGGTTCCTCGCCTGGAGACGACACACAGACAAGGCAGCAGGCCATGTCGTCGATGTGTTTTATAATCTCTATAAACATTTTGATATTATTTACCTGCCGCAGACATATCGACTTTTGTGTCATGAAGAAGGGAAAGCGATGAGGGCAGACAGCAGGAGGGAGGAGTGGAGAGGATCGCAGCAGGCTGGGGTCGGAGGTGGGTGTAGGTTCACGGATGGAGAGGATGTGGGTTGACAGAGTGAACGAGGGAAAAGGTTGAGGAAGAGGAGAGACTAATGGCACAGATGAAGGAGGGGAGGAGGAGTGGGAGAAGTAGAGGACTGATTTGACAGACTATTTGAGAGGCCACGTCTCTTTTGTGGGGGAAAGTGACGTGTTTTTTTTTCTTTTTTCACCGACCCCATTGGAAAGTCAATTTCCTATCTTAAATATTTGAAGTAATGACTGGGCCTGGAAATTATTAATGTCCACAGCAGGGGCAGACGGGAGATGGCAGGTACATGTGCGGCTGTGTGAGTGTGTCTGTTGCTAAGATGAAGATAGCGTGAGAGTAATAGCTAAAGAGTAAAAGACAGGAAGGGGGAAAAAGGAAGGAGAGAATAACAGTTATCACAAACACACACACACACACACACACACACACACACGTACATAAATAAATACACTTAACTCACGCAATTCTATTTATCACACACATTTTGCTTTATTTATCTCTGTTTATTTTTCTCAAAAACATTCACACATAGACACACACGTATCGGTTCAGTTCAGTGGTCAGAGGTACACATCCACGCCTCCTACTATAAGTAGACGCTTTTCAGTAACCACAGATTGGATGTAATGGAAACAAATGGATCGCTTGCCGTTTTTATTGTATATGTTCAGCCATAAAAGATCCATTCCTCATCGTTCTAGCTGTCGACCACACAAACACACACATAATGCAAAAACACGCACACACACACTCAGCACAATGTCGTTGTTGATTTAGTGTGTCATGGCTGATCTGTAATATGGATGTCATTTTGTGCATGGTTGTTGTTGTGCCTGGCCCAATAACAACAGTGTTGGGACCCAGGCATCATGTTACCAGTCCTGCTGATACTGTACTAAGGCAACAACACACACACACACACTTTCTTCTTGTGTGCTGTTCTACTCAACTGTGTGCGACCCAGTTATGCGCCTCTCCCTTTACTCTGTCTGTGGTTTTGTCTGTCCCTAATTCCTTTGTTGTGTGTCTCACTCACACTATATATGTGAATACTTTGACATCCCCCCAGCCTTCTTTCTTCCTTTATTGTGTTTTGCTTGTGTTCCCCTCATGTTTATTAAGCCCTGCTGGGCATGGGGATTTTCCTTTTTTTTCTCTGCTTGAGTAATTCATCCCCCTGGTTGAAGACTATGACATTGTGGCTTTGTATTTGGCAAACTCCATCTGTGGATTGCACTGAAGGTTGTTCATCGTTTTTATTTGCAATTGTAATCATTGTGAAAATCCTTCAGGACGATACGATACAGCTCTTCCACCTACGAGCAGCACCCCTTCACATCCATCCTCCCCTGCACAGGCGAGGAGCTGGCAAACCGGCACATGCGGCAATTGATAAACTGATGAAGAATAGCTTCTTTAAAAACACTTTTTCACAGGATGGTATTTTAGCTAATTTGAGGGTATGATCATGGGAAGATACAGGCAGCAATTTAAGAAGCATATAGGGTTTAGGATTGCTCAGCCATGGCGGGAGAGACGTTCCATTTCAATACACTATGGGGGAAAGTGGGTACATCTGCAAGGCTGCAAGACGACTGAAGGAATCTACACACCAAAGAAGGCAGTAGATTGGCATGGCCTCAGTATCAGACTTGTGGCTATAGTAGCAATGCAAACGCAAACCACCTTGACATTTTTCAGTGAGAGAGAGGAAGGGAGACATATCTTGGAGCAAGGAGAAATGTACAGCAATGTATACAAGTAATTATACAAACAATGTTTATGTTGTTTGTATATAATTTTATATAAACATTCTGTTCATCATCTCCATAGCATAAACTTAGTCTAAAAATGCCCACCATTTTTGTGTGGTGTGTGGATAGTTTGTTGATTGTTGTTCATTCCAGTTAAACAACAAACCGATTTTGGTGTTGTTTAATCAGTTGAATGTTGCTTTATGGAAATAGTAATGCAGCTCTGTCCTTATCCTTTGCCTTTTTGTTCTCAGCTTGTCATAAAAAGCCTGGATTCCTAAATCAGTACAATCTTTTTTAAGGACCCTTTTTTTTAGCCCTCCATGTTTCGCTGTGTTGCGCTGCGCTCACGGGAGTGGGGGTCCTGAGCACAGCGTAATGGGAGTTCAAACCCCACCTCAGGACACCCCTGAGGCAGTGCCTGCAGAGCATGCATAGCTGGAAGTGGGTTTGGATGGGGGTTCAACAGCATCCATTCAACTCTATGCTCATATTCAGGTCCGTAGATATCTTGGGTTCTTAGATATAAAAATGAAAGTGAGTTGTGTGAACATACATCATCAAAAATATCATAGTATGAAAAAATAATGTATAAACAAAGAGTTCCTTACTGCAGGAGCTGTGATGTTATGCAACAATTAATGAGCATAAGATCATCCACTCCAATCGACAAAACCGACAAAAACGACAAACAGGAAGAAGAACAGATTTCATTATATGGGTAGAGTGAAGGTGTTGAGAACCATTTTAGCAGTTAACTGAAGGCAAATTGTAATAATAAGCATAATTATGTGTGATGTAATTCAATTTAGTGTGAATTTAACCATAATCAACTTCAACTTCACATGTAAACCAGCTCAGTCAGTAGCTCTTTAAAATAAATGAATCACATCTAAACAGTCTGTTTGATTGAAGGAGTAGAATCAACTCGAATCACAGATCTTTTTCCAGACCAAAAGAAGCCTCGGAATTATTTGATGAAAGCTGCAAAAACATTCGCTACTCAACGGAATTTGCATGAGCTGTTTGAGTTGACCATGACCATTGTGTTCTTGATCCTTCTGCCACTCAGTGCATTACTGGTGTCTCAGACCAGATGAACTCTGACACAGTATTTCTTCAACCCCACCAACAAATGTCTTCTTATTAGACCATTAAGTTAAACAGCTTATTGTGTTAAACTGTCAGGTCATCCACCACCTCCAACTGCAAGCAAGGCATTTAAAATTAGGTCAGAAGAATCATCTTAAAAGGCTTTACTGCTAGAAGGTGATATCACTAGAAAACGAGACGGCACTTGACTAGCTACCCTGAAAATCTAATGATAAATGGAAGCTTTGTTTGTTGCTTTGTAATGTCTTGTATGAAATATATATATATATATATATATATATATATATATCGAGATCTGTTTGTGTGTTGATATATTCCTGATATCAAACTAAAATAAACTCAATAAATACGTATTGAAAAAGACAGTGTGAACATACCCAACCAATAGAGTGTTCTGTTTTTTTTCAAGCCAATGGTTATCATCAGCCAATGATAACCTTAAACTGTAAAACCATGTAGTGAAAACTGCAAAAAATGTGTCTACCTCCCCATCTGCCTGAGATCACTGCAGACTAACTCGGTTTAAAATGGCGGCCCACTATGGTTTCTCTGCCACAAACGTATACAGAAGCGCCAGAAAAGCTCTGAACAGATTTGGACTTTATGACTTGTCACATAACGTGGAGACACACACACACACACACCAATGGCTGGACTGGCAGACATGAGTTGTGCGTGTGTGTGTGTGTGTGTGTGTGTGTGTGTGTGTGTGTGTGTGTATTGTTATAACTGTTATATATCAATTCTATAACAGTTATAACAATAACTGTTATAGAATTGATAACCTTGGCAAGCACCAAACACAGCGCGCACCTGCCACCGATTTCAAAGCATAAAATGGATAAGCACACAAGCAC
>NC_136940.1:19152739-19157739 GCF_949987615.1 Pollachius pollachius
AGTATGCGAACGGGGCAGAGAGGACAGATGGGAGCATGGGAGCGGCCAGAGAGAAGCAAAGAGAGACGGGGGAAAGGCAGACGCGGGGGCATAGAGACAGGCGGGGGGAAAGGAGAATAGTGGTAATAACCAACTGGGAGAGTGAGGGAGAGCGAATGAAAGATTGAGAGAGAGGGAGAACAAAAGATGGAGAGAGAGGGAGAGCAAAAGTGAGGGAGGGAGAGAAAACAAGTGACGGTGAGAGAGTGAGCGGGTGGTAGAGTGAGCAAGAGGGAGAGAGAGTGAGTGACGGAGGGAGAGAGAGCGAGAGAGAGAGGGGGAGAGGGATCGCGAGGGAACGATAGAGAGAGAGTAAGACAGGGGGAAAGCGAGCTTCAGAGGGAGGGAGGGAGAGCGAGCTTGAGAGGGAGAGCGGGCGAGAGAAGAGAAGATAGCCAAGGTGTTTGAAATTGGGGGCAGGGGTACTGCAAAACATGAGGGAGGAGGAAGAAGGAAATGAGAGAGGAAATAGGAGTCATAAGGAGATTGGGAGGGGGGTCGACCCAGAGGTGCCCAGCATGAAGCGGGGGGGTGGGTCATGTTGCTACGGCGACTCCAAAATGAAACACATGCTTCTCCCTTTTTCTCTCAACAGGGAAAATGGACAGATGCAGGGGTGTCAGTCAGACAGAGAGTAAGAGAGAGAGACTGAGACAGAGAGAGGGAACATTGAAGCTGCTCTATATTGCATGCGTTCGTATTACAGTAATAAGTCGATTTATACCAACTACAACAACAATATGCTCATAAAAGCCTGAGTACATGAGCACTGTAGGGAGCATAGCAGGGTGTTAGCTGTTCCTGTGTACACGTGCGCTCGTGAATACAAAACGTTGGCCATGCCTCACCAGCGACACATGGCTGGGCATCCATCAATGGTGGCAATTATTGGGCATTGTATTGTAGTTCCTATGGACGTCAAGGGAGGCCCGGCGTACAATAAATTGGTTTGTGGTCCACTTTCTTTGAGTACTTTTGAAGTGCCTCTCAAAGTGTGATCTTTTTTAATTTTTTTTCAATGGTAGGATCAGGCTTCCTATTTAGTAGTCTAAGCCAAACTCCTAGCAGAAGAATGAGGAGGGAAACACATCAGAAATCTCTTTGAGCTCGTAGGGATCCTAAGAGGGCCTGCTGGTATCTGACCGGTCCGGTTATATCAAATGTGTCTGAGAAACACACACACACACACACTAACACGCACACACAGACACACACACACACACACACACACACACACACACACACACACACACACACACACACACACACACAATAGTAATAATCTGGAGGTACATTTGAAGGGTTGTTTTGATCCCTGCTTTCAACCATTAATAGAAAAAAAATAGTAAAATTGGGGAAACTCCATGCACATTTAATATTTATTGTTTTGCAAAACTATACTGCAAATGTATGTTGTTATTGCAACATACTTTTTAATAAAACATACAAATTATATGGCATATACTGTTTATATACTGTATATATGTATATGTAGTGTGTACTGTATAATTTTATGAATGGCATTTTATGTGTATATATATATATATATATACCTTATATCTCACAGAATAAATGATTGTCTCAAAGCGTTTGACAAATAAACCCACAAGCAAAAGGTGATAAATTGGGTGTGCACATGGAAATGAGCCTGGGAGCCAGGACCGGGCTATCAGGTGACTGATTCAGGAAAAAGAGCTGTTCACAAGGTATTGCTTTATTATTGTTCAGACCAGATTACTATGGGGGAGAAAGGACTGCAGTGTTAACGAAAAAAAACAACTCTGCCTTGACAGAACGATCAAGCTATCAATCCTGACTATCGAGTTGATGGACAGGGACTTTGCTTCGCCAACACCAAGTCTGGCAATATATAGGGACATCGCCACATACTGCACGTTTTCAATCAAAAACACACACACGGTCTGCCTTTTGGAAAAATGATATACGATTTGTAGCAGAGAAAGATATGAATGTGTCCTTCAAACAAATAATGTGGGTGTGATAATCGAAGAGGGAGAAATCGTTGGAAGTTAGATCATGGAAATGAGATGATGAAACTCAACCCTAACACATACGCACGCAGATGCACATACATGCTTACACACACACACATGTAGAAAAACACACACGTACATGCAAACAAACACACACATACACACATACAGACACACACACAAACACACACACACACACAGATGCAGACATATACACACATGCACAAACACACACATGCAGACACACACACAGCACAAACATAGCACATACATTTCAAACTAGTTCCTGCTCTTCAACGAAAAGTTCCCCAGTGTGGTAAAGTCTAGCAGCTTACATAGAAGCTGTAAAACTTCACGTCAGAGGCCTCATGACTCTTTGAATGTGTGCAACTGTGCACAACTTCGTGTTTTTTAGTAGTTTGAGGGGAGATGTGCGCTTCGCCCTCCCTGGGATCTGTGCCCATGGTTCATTAATACCCTGTAATCAGTGCCATTATGTTCCATAATGTGACTTGCATTTCATCACTCATCGGTATATCTCACACTCCATGGCTATTAGCGCACTCAGGATGAGGGCATCAGATAGGATGCTGGGCTGAGCGCGTGTGTGTGTATGTGTGTGTGTGTGTGTGTGTGAGCACCCTGTGGATGCAGGATATTGGCCACTGGTCTTTTGACAAGAAGAAATATAGTTGTACCCTTCACACCCTCAAGAGATCAATCTGTCCTTCATCTAAAATCAAATAGGGGCGATGATTTAACTGTGATTCAGATCGTTAGGCGTCTGCGTGTGTGTGTGTGTGGGTGTGTTTGTGTACGTGTGTGTGTGTGTGTGTGTGTTAGCATGTGCCGTAAATTGCAAAAATCACCAGGTCAATGCAAGTCGATACCTGCATTGACCTTGCATCTTATCAACCTCAATCTTCAAGTCCTTCGGATCTTATACTTCATTCCATCTCGCTGGGTGTTTTACTACCCCAAAAACCTTGTGTACCCTAGGCACGCTATTGCTGGCAATGATCTTAACAACTGACAGAACAAAAGAATATCACACAGACTATGTTTTTCAGTTTCAGCCTTGCATTCTCTCTCCTTTAGGGAAAACGGTTGAATGCTTTGAGATTGTCTGATTGGTATATCATACTGTTAACATTCCAACTACTACAAATAGCTTCCTTTCAACCTCTGGACTGCATCGTTGCTATACTAACACCGCAATTGCAGATGCAATATTCAAGCAGAAATGTCCCCACTTTTTACATATGCTATCATACGTTTGCACAATAGCTCATACATACTACATGTTTTCAAAACTCTAACAGTTGTTGTTAGCTTTGCTTGTAACCAGTGCAGGGCCCATTCAAAACAGGCCATCCATTATTGCGGCTTGCAGCTTTCTCGAGAGCAGCTCATCCAAAAAACTTCAAACCCGACACCACGCTTCCTCTGGCCCTCAGTAATGCACCAGCCAAGTGTGAAGTCGATCGAACGAACCGATATCGAGAGAAGAATCAAAGAGAGCGACTCCCCCCCCCAAAAAAGTACCATACTGTCATGATTGATTACATTTGCCTACCCAGTAGCGGTTTCACAAAAGGGTTGAAGCCTCATCTTTTTCTACTGCTAACCCCATACGCGTCTGTAATACACACCCACACAGAGTTTTCTGGCTAGGTCAGGTTCACCGCATGCATTTCACATGTTTGTCGATGCACGCGTTGACTTTTCCAATGTGTTTTGAGGCACGCAGCGCAAGTTTTTTTTGCATTGGAAATGTATGGACTTCTTGCCGTGTAACCAGTGTGTATGAGGAAAATATCATCATTTTGTCATATGGTTTGTCTCTTACCCCTGTGTTTTTACACGCCCGTCTAAAGGCTGAGGGTAAAGAGCTGTCTTGAAGTTTTTACGAACCCTGGTGTGTGCAGCAAGCCTCTGCTGTGATCCAGACTACTATAGAATGACATGGTACTTGACTCGAAATGAGAAGAAATCAATGACGAGTGGCCAGAGACGCACACAAATTGAGCCTTATGCTCTTTGCCTGTTGATAATGAACAGGCCATCGCTCCGCGCAGAAGGGAAGTGGAATCATGCAGTATAATGTTTCATATTGAAGCATTTCATTGTCCGAAACGCAGATATGGAGAGAATGTGCTTCCACTGTGCAGTCATAAAACATGGATGGTTGGATATTTTCCCTCAAACAAATCGGCTGGATGCCAATTTGTTTGAGTTGGAGTGTTCTTTCTACCGAGTTTCGGAAAGTCTGTCAACTCTGCAGTCTTACCAGTCAATTACCCAAGGCCTGCTCTGAGAGGGGCGGCCTGCTGCTCGCTCACGGTTACAATTGTTCACCTCTTTGATCGGTGTTTCTGCTTCTGCCCCACCACTGTTGTCTAGATCGAAGCTGCCCACCCAACCACACGCATTCACACACTCTCTCTCTCGCTCTCTTCCATTCTATCTTTTGTTCTTTAGTTTCTTTCTTTCTTTCTTAATTTCTCTCTCTCTCTCTCTCTCTCTCTCTCTCTCTCTCTCTCTCTCTCTCTCTCTATATATATATATAAATATAGTTTAATTATGATATATACATCATAATTAAACAATAATGCTTTAGGGAGCAATATTTGGTGTGTGATTTTTTTGACGTGATATGATGAATGTAAACAACGTTTGTGTGTGGTGTGTATGTGTGTGTGTCTGTGATATATTAAATCAGTGTGTGTCCTGCATCCATCTTAGGGAGCCATTTCTGTCTGTCGTAAATCAGCATCAGCTTCGGACACTCTGACAGAGACCCCGCACCACGGCATTTAACACAGTGTGTGTGTGTGTGTCTGTGTGTGTGTGTATGTGTGTGTGTGTGCGTGTGGGTGTGCGTGTGGGTGTGTGTGTGTGGAAGTGTGTCTGTGTGTGTGTGTGTGTGTGTGTGTGTGTGTGTGTGTGTGTGTGTGTGTGTGTGTG
>NC_136940.1:19165239-19180239 GCF_949987615.1 Pollachius pollachius
CCATCTGTGCATGTTGGCTATATGGTGGAGTTTGAGAAGGACAAAGCCTGGCGGAATACGATGCGACCATGTGCTCCCATTTGAATGCACTCAAACGTGCACTCTCAAGGCTGGTTTTATGCCAGAAAATGAGCATTTATGTTTGTGCTCTGTGAATAGCCTTCTGGTGAACCCGTTTGTCTTTCTGTTCAGTCCATTATATCTGGTCATTGTTGATTAGTCCCAGTAGGCAGCCACCCCACTCTGCTTGAGAGATGACTGTTGCAGCTACTGGGAGCACAGAAGCCAGAGGGGGGGAATGCTAATTTTATCTGCGTTCGTGTCCCTTTGATCTAAAACCAAAAGTACGAAGATGACATGTGTAGGGGGGGAAACCATCTTCCATCTGTTCCCATGATGAGATCATCTGCTGACATATTAAGGCACATTTGCATCCTGTATTGATTTATAGCTGCATTAGAGCCAATTAAAGCCGGCGCTCCAATCTTTGATTTTACGCAAAAACAGCTTAAAGGAAGTTTGTTCCATTCATTAATCTTTGTGTTTTTTTTTCATTCGATTTATTTAGAATTTGCTGTAAAGCTGAACACATAATTAGCTGTTCATTGCTTAAACACACAAGCAACAGTTTACAAGCACACATGCTGCAGAGAATCATTTGATGATTGATATTTACACCAAGCCATGTGACAACAGCCAACAATGCAAATAGGCTTAGAAACTCCACAAGACAGAGAAAGCACAGATGGACGGACAGCCAGACAACTGGATGAGCAGATGTTCCGACAAGCAAGCATATTAACCTGGTGTGTTTAAAAGCCTCTCCAGAGAGAGGCAGATGGAGGAAGGGAAAGTGCTGGAAAGATTAAAGGTAGAGTTGTGGGGTGGGTGGGTGGGGGGGTTGATAGTGACGGTCCTAGAGAGACGGAGGAGGGACGCATATTTAGAACGACAGGTAGTAAAAGAGTGATTGAGAGTGTTGGAGCCTGTAACTGGGATTTTTGGGAAAATTGTAAATTGAATTGAATGGACTGGATGGGACACAGAAAAGTCTGCTGTTTTGAAGGCATGCATGGTGCAGAACGGTGCCTCTTGGTTTGACTTGTTTATTCATTTTTTTTGTTTCACAGGTAAGTTGTAACTCCCATTGGTTCTGCCAAATCCTCAGAAGCGATATTTGGGCTGGCCATAAATCCAGTTTCCTGTTTCCACTGTTAAACTGTACTTACACTGTACGTTTGTGTAATTGTGTGTGTGTGTGTGTGTGTGTATGTGTGTGTGTGTGTGTGTGTGTGTGTGTGTGTGTGTGTGTGTGTGTGTGTGTGTGTGTGTGGGTTTGATTGTCTTGCGACGCGCGCCAGCCCAATGGACCGCCATGCAGGGTGCAGGGAGTCTTCCTATTTGCTGGCGACTAAATGCTGTGGATTAACCCTGCCTCTTGCGCTAGTCACTGTAATAACTCTGTGAAGTGATGCGAAGCCATGTATATGGTCATCTTGTAAACTGTGCAGGCAAGCTTACTGACATGATGGCCGTCTGACCGACGGACCAGAAACTATTGGCCAGTGTGACACGACGCCTGGCCAGCTGGCTCATTGACTGGTTGGGCTGGAGGCCAATCCGCTGATTGATTGACAAATTACTCGCTGCCTTTTGGCTAACAGTAGTTACTGTATGAGGCAGCTTTGCAAATAGAGTTAACCAATTCGGCCCATCCCCACAGAAAGCACCGTTGCTAGGCAAAGAAAATATGTTTTAGCTGTGAAGTAGTAAATCCTGAATTCTGTCACCGTAAATGATGTACCTTAGACTGTCTGACTTCCATTAACCTGCTCCTGATTATAGCAGGTTAATGGAAGTAGTTTCCTTATCATACAGCTGCTGTCTTTATTTAATATCTTTAAAAATGATCATGTTTGTCTTGTAGATTTCCAACTCTCTTAAATCCATAACACAAAGGTCACCGTTTTAATTGCCTATTTGATATTGTTTTGGTCAACAGCACTTCTATTTTAGTCTTGTATTGGTGGTTAAAGATAATTGCACTTTTATGATGATAACAGTTGTATTTCCCAGAGGATCTGTCTGCACAGGGCCTTCGTTCCAAACCTGTGCCCCATGAGAGGCATTGGCACCATTTCAGAAAGGGCCCCAGTTGATTTAAATTAAAACATACTTATTGTCTACTGCCTCAACTGAATATCAATTTTCAGAAAACCCAAATTGCTAGAGGTAGTTCAGAGCCTTAAAAAATGATCAATAGATATAGACACATTTAGAGGCTGGAGAAAAAATAATAATATCTACGCAAATATAAATCACAATTCCCTCGTCCTTGCTTCACTGTAGGGTTGAAGGTGGTAAGTGGGTTGATTCAATGGCTCTCTCAGTTCCTGGAGAGAACTGTGAATAAGATTACTTAAAAATGAGCTAACAAGGTGAAAGCTACATTTCATGGAAAGCGCATACTACCACATTGTTTTGAATAAGGCAATAAAAACACATTGGAATTCTTGGTAGGTCATTTGTTGTCATTAAAGTGTTGCCATGTAGTCAACTCAAACACCTCTCTTCTGTAATCCATTAAACACGATGAATGCAAAGAGCTCTGCACCCAAGTTATTACATACATTTCACCAGAACAGAATCAGGCCCCTCAGTCCGCTTGCTAGCAAACATTTGTTTAAATGTGCTTTTATAAATGTACTACCCAGTCTGAATACCTGGTAATTACTCTTTATATGCAAGGCAAAGAGAATGTGGGGTAAGAACTATGAGCTCTGAAATAATAAAATCTACTTAGGAGATATTTTCCCCAAGACCCTTCACATGAGGGGACACTTTTTATGTGCGTAAGCATTTTGGAACGACTTGAACAAATTCTATTTTCCACACATAGTCCCCAGCTTTCACAAAGCATCCCTCGCGCTGTTTATCTTTTCTTTTTATTCACTGTATATTGGATGTGTTTCTTTCTACTGTGGTTTAATAGCAATGAACTAAAACCCCATTATGCTGTTAGAGTTATTATTATTATTGTTTTTTTCACTGTGCTGCAATGTCAAAGCACAGCAGACACAAACACACACAAAGCAAGCCCTGCTTCCATTGGCTTTCCCTCAAGGTGCCATTAAAGAAGTCCCCATTCGCTCGTCATGAAGATGTAATCAAGCACGGCTGACGTGCCTGTGAACTTTAATTAAGTTATTAATTAGCGGAATAATAGTGACTTTCTCAGGCGCGTCAGACTCTCCCGTTCAAAGAGGTGTCTGTAGGGCAGCCATGACAGGTGTGTGTGTGCGTGTGTCTGTGTGTGTGTGTGTGTGTGTGTGTGTGTGTGTGTGTGTGTGTGTGTGTGTGTGTGTGTGCGTGTGAGTGAGTTTGGGCATCCACATAAGGAAGGCGGAATGAACGAAGGACTGACGGAAGGTAGGAATGTTAATATGAAACAAAACAGAGCAGTGATTAAACCTGTGACTCTTTTGTTCGTGGTTGTATTTCATCCCCTTAATAATTTTCTTAACCTTAAATCTATCCATTACATCCGTACGTTGACTTATCTCCTTTTTGACTTCCCTATTGGGATCAGATCCAATAAGTCAATCAGATTGTATTGAGATGCAGGTAATTTACTGGTATTAGTTAGGCACATTCATGTTTAGTTCCCTAGTCCCCAGTCCTCCATCTGCAGTCGCATGAATCCTTATCTGGTACCTTGAAAAATTACATTAAACTTTTGTTTGATAATGCCGAAGTTAGCAGCAAACCTAAGATCATGCATATGATCTATATCTTTTTAGGGATCTGTCTTATGTTAACTAGACCTAAAGCTACTGAATGTTCCCATTTGAAATCATTCCCCTCCTGTTTTCCCTCTCTCTCTCTCTCTCTCTCTCTCTCTCTCTCTGTCTCGCTCGCTCGCTCTCAATTATAAATGCATAAAAGAGCCGAGTCCATTGGCCTAATTTCAACAATAGAATCAGTCAGCTCTTCTAATTCTCAGAGGTTTTTTAGCAAACATCTGTTAAAATGGGCTTTACAAATGTACTTTCCAGAATGCCTCGCTGGTAATTATTCTTTATGTGCAAGTACAATAGATGAGGGGTAACCACAAAATAACTTATTAACTCAGCTGAAATAGTAAAATCTACTTGGCTGTTATGTTCCATAAGTAAAGTTCCTTCAGACGGGACTAAACACATTTATTATTTAGCCAGTGTTTTCTTTTGCATAAGCATTCTGTAAGTGGCAAAGTACTTAAGCGCAGTTTCAAACCGCGGATTCTCACCACCACCCTCTCTCTCTCTCCTTCCCACCTCACCTCACCTGCTCTTTTGATTTAGTTTACAAAATGTTTTTTTTTCTTTATCTCTGTCCATCCATATATCTACACATCCATCTATCCCTCTGCCCATCCATCTATCTATCTATCTTTTGTGCATTAAGCCACACACACCATGTTCTCTGGATCGCCACTCGATTCAGAATTGACTGAGCTACTATTTCTCCGTAACCTTTCTGGCTTGATTCAATGCATGGAGATATAGAGGAGGAACAGGATAATAGATGGATGGTGCATGGATGTGAGTCTGTTTACAGCGAAGTGGAGCGGTGATATATGGTGAGAATATACTTTTATTTATACGTCCCATATGTCATATGAAACCAACCACTCTTGCAAAGTATCATCGGGGTCTAAAAGGAAACGCCATTTTTTAAAAGCTATGGCTCAGCATCAAGATTCATGGTGTGTCTTGGTGCTCAGCGAAAAAAAGAGTAAAAACATCAAATTATAAAGCATACTCAGTTAACCCCGCCCACTTTTTCTCTATCTCTCTACTGACCATTTTTCATCCCTTTATTTACATGTCTTTTGACATCTTCGTCCATAAAAAAAAAATGAAATAGCCAATTCCCCCACTCGGGTTATCGCCCGGGCCGTCTCCTCCTCCAGGGTGAAGCAGGCTTTCCGGAGCACCCTGTGACCAGTGGCTCCTCTGAATAGTGCTTGGTTATCAGCGAATGGGAGAATTAATGGGTGCCAAGCAGACTGGCTTTAATAGAGATAGAGAGATCCCTGTGTCTTTCGTCGCCCTTCGCCTCATTTCAATGCATTGCCCGGCCAAGCTGTTTGACCTCAGCCGTCAACACAAGGTCTCTCACCCCCCCCCCCTCCTCCTGCGACCATGGGCGTCACTGTGTGTATGTGTGCGTGTGTGTGTTGGAGTGGGTGCGGGTTTGTGCGTGGATGTGGGTTTGACCAATGTGTAGCTGTGTTAAAAAAAAATAAGAATACATTTACTGATAGAAGTGGTAATATGGCATGAATTGCTATTGTCCTCTCTCTCGCTTGCTCTCTCTCTCTCTCTCTCCCTCTCTCTCTCTCTCTCGCTCGCTCTCTACATCTCTATCACGTTCTCTTTTTGTCATTTAACCTTCATCTATCCATCTTCCTTTCATTTTCCTGAATTTTCCTACAGCTAGCCTCTCTCTCTCTCTCTCTCTCTCTCTCTCTCTCTCTCTCCCTCTCTCTCTGGCCATATTGCAATTCCCCTTGCCTTTTGCCCCCTCACACATATTGTCTGAGCTATCAGCTGTGCTTCTGAGTTCTCCAATAAGCAGAGACCATCCCCGGACCCCAGGAGGGGGCGGTGCATACGGAAAGGCCTTCTTATCGCCCTCTCTCTCACGCTCTCAGGCTCCCTCCTCTCTCGCTCCCTTTTCTTTTTTTTCTGGTTCTTTGTTCCCTCTCCCCATGAGTTTTGTATTCCTCTCTCCCCTGGCTCGGTTGTCTACTACGCCCCCCCCCCCCCCCCCCCCCCCCCCCTGTCCCCACTGTCCCCCCTTGCTCTGCCAGGTCTCCTCCTGCAGTATCTCTGGAGGATGTGTCAGGCAGGTGGGAAGGGTGGTTGGGGGAGGGAAGGGGGCTGGGGTCCTATGAAAGAACACAGGCAGAATGCAAAAGAAGGGACCGGGGTTTGCTGGAGCTTGCCAAGCCCCCTTAGACTGCCAGGGAGCTAAGGTAATTATCAACCGGACTCCTTTAGGGCTCCTCCACACACACCCTACACACTCTCACACACGCGCACACACACACAACTTCATACTGTTCCTGTTCTGCTAGGCTACACACACACACACACACACATCCACTGACACAGAGACTGACACACACACACACACACACACAAACACATCCATTGACACAGAGACCGACACACACACACACACACACACACACACACACACACACACAAACACACACACACACATCCACTGACACAGAGACTGACACACACACACACACACAAACACATCCATTGACACAGAGACCGACACACACACACACACACACACACACACACACACACACACACACACACACACGCACCCCTCGCTTCGCCCCCAAAAAACACAAGAGAAGTGCGGGTGCATGTTATTCAGGGGGGCGGTACAGACCTGGGCGCAGGGCTTCACCGCAGCAGAGATGCATGGCGAGGGAACACTGCCCAGTGCTGGGGACCTTGAAGGTTTTTAGACAAATCTCCCCTGCTCTTTCATGGAGCGCATTGACAACTCAGATCCATTCAGCCACTCGGAGGGTCATCAGGAGCCAAGGCTTCATCAACTGGAGAAAGGTGATCCATACTGCACCCACACACGACACATACACATCGATACCGCGAGCCCTTTCATAAACTCAATACACAGGGAAGATCACGCTGCAACCAGCCCCACAAGTGATGGTGACACGGACCATGTTCAGATGAAATGAATATGCACAAACGTATGAGGGATATTTAGATGTTGAAAATAAATGAAAGATACAAATATAATATATAATATAGATAGAAATAATAAAGTGCTCAGAGTTAGAGGTCTTAGTTTCTCTCTCTCTCGCTCACTCTCATAGAGAGATATACAGTATGTATATACTGTAAGAGCCTTCCAACGCAGGCTATTAATTCATTAGCCACATGGTATTTTGTGTGTGTGTGTTTGTGTGTGTGTGTGGGGGGGGAGGGGTCATGTCTGAGGGTTGGAGAAACAATCAGTTGGAGAAACGATCAGTCTGAGAAAAGATCGGTTTGGATTATTTTGCCTCACATTCTTTTTACAAATACACATGAACACACACACACACACACACACAACAACACACACACACACACACACACACCTACACACATTCTCTTGCACAAATAAGACCTAGAAGAAAGTTGGAACCCTTGTATTTTATGTAGTTTATTTTTCAAATACTTACGTTTTTTCTCAATGCAAGAGGAATGCACAAGTAACGTCAGCCTCAGATCCCAGGCTACAAATACCACACCATTCAACTATTCTATTTACCAAGAAACCATGTTTGAACTAAACGCGAATCATGCTCATATCTTAGAGACATACTCACAATTACGTGGGCTTGAAACGTTGCTCACTCTCTGTGTATGGTTGTCTGTCATGGCATGGTTTTACATCCATAATTGGGTCCCGATGATATTTAAAACCACTTAACCTTTAATTAGTACACCGCAGATAACAAGTAGTTAGAGATTTTCTTATCATCGCTGTAGAGACAATCACTTCATACCACACATACAAATCTACCTGCCATCTCAATAGGAAACAGTTATGATAAAGGCATAGTATGTGTTTTATGTTTTCTATAGCTTAGTTCTATATCAATAGTTACCATTGGTGACAGGCTCATTCAATAGGCCAACATGGCAAAGATACACAGGGAAATATGCTGAACTAAAACACACACACAAACATACATACGGGTACCACGGCAAATCAGATAGACTGGATGGATTACAGCCATCAGAAACCGACATGGATGGATAGGGATGGAGGCAGACCCCATGGTGTGATCACACAGATTGACTGAGGGCAGAGGAGAGCGATGGAAGGACAGACAACAGGCCCAATATAAGGCATTTAGTTTACATTGTGAATGGATGGAGCCTTATCGAATTTGGGTCCGCTTTAAAGGTTGTATCAGCGTTGTTGGGTGACGTCACTTCTGTTGGTATTTGAAGCGAGATCCCAAACAAACAGAAGCCCCTCCCTTCCAGGTTTCGTGCATCCAGTAAAAACTATCATGAACGCAGCGCAAAACCCCACAACACCCACCCCTTGTCGGTGGTTGGAATACTATTTGTTTTGGTTTTGAGTGGTTGGTAGTACCATTTGTTTTTGGGTACGATCTCGGAGCATATGCTGCCTACAGAGGCACGTTTTTTTTGACAGCCTGCTTATTTGGCGGGCAGCTAGCGGATCATGAGGAAAGATCAGATGAATGTGATCATTTGTGTTTCGGCCTAGAATCGCTGATTCAACCTTTAAGACTTGACCAAGGTGTTTACACGTAGAAGAGGCCCCTCATTGGTCCTCTAAGGCATTTCAGGTCGTTTTAGGCCCAATCATGTTTTTGGAAGATCTCAGAGGCTAGTTCATCCTCATATGATGTATTTTCCAAGGTCCTGGTTGACGGTTCTATGTCCCTCAAAAGTAATGAAAGATTTCATATTCATGATTTCTGACTCGTCCGCCCTCGATGTGCAGAATATGGCTTGTTTCCGCTGCTGGTGGCGAAAATCTCCAACAACAATCGACGACCGCAGAAAGCAAACCTACACCCTCAGAACATCGCAGGAAGTAACCCAACAGGAGGACAGCATGGACCCCGCGTCCTTACGTTGGACCATCTATAGGTGTGACTGAACTTGCTGCACATGCGTGATGCATACAGCGTAAAGACTATTCACGCATCAAGGGGCCGGCCGGCCGGCTAGAAAGATGTGGAGGGGTCATGATAGACACGCAGCACTGATAATGTCAAGGTATCGTATTGTTCCCCCCCTGCTCCGTAACCTCCACATTCTCCTCCAGGAAAGTCACCGTATTTATGACAAAGGGCAGATCGCCATTTGTCTGAAAGCCTATCATTGAGAAGACCCCCCTCCATTGTATTGTACTGTGTGTGTGTGTGTGTGTGTGTGTGTGTGTGTGTGTGTGTGTGTGTGTGTGTGTGTGTGTGTGTGTGTGTGTGTGTGTGTGTGTGTGTGTGTGTGTGTGTGTGTGTGTGTGCATGTAAGAGAGTGAGATACTGTGGACTACAGCTTGTTAGGAGGATCTATACTGGGTTCATGGACCAAGCCTGAAGGTCTAATTAATACACCAAGATCTCATGTGAAGCACAGTTTTCATTCATTATAATAGGCACACACACGGCTGGAGATACAGAGGCACCATTCAAAACAACCTTCACAAAAGACAATACACAACCAGTAAAGAGCCATGTTGAATGGCTGGACAATGGGACAATGGGTTGTCCTCATCTGTGGACATCAATGTGTACAGCCCAGACTGGCAGGCAATAACCTTCAGGGGGTAACACAACAGCCTAACACAATCTGTCAATAGTCTGATATGATTCTTTTTTTTTTATTATTAAAGAGTAGGAAAAAGGTAGGTGTGCTGGCACTATATATATAGGGGTCTGTACTGACACTCGCCACTAAGCAGCTTACAGCTAAGCACTTCTGTTTAGTTCAAAATGTAGTTAGTTGAAGTTTGTATATTTTGACCCTTAAAGGACCCTCATATTCCATGTGCTCTGCACCACAGACTTCATGTTTTATATAGTATTTTATATCATATTGTATCATCACCCATCACCTCCTTCACCCTATTCGAGGACAAACCCCCACTTGATTGGGCCTCCCCCCTTGACTTTCATTTCACCCACCAAAACCAAAAGAGTTTACAAAGTGGTCGCCACTGCTGCCAGCCTGCTCTCCATTCACAGTGTCCGCCCTGTGACTGGGTTTAGCCCCCCTCACCACCCCTCCCAGCCCGACCTGCACTATCATGTCAATCTGCTCTGCGGGGCAAGTATAGGCTTCCACAAGTGCTACATTACCCCACCCACACATGTCCAGAGTGCTCCACTTGTGATGCTACATCCACCACTCAGTCCGACGCTCAAGATAAGATATTCCTCTCTTCTTTTTCTCCCCTCTGAATCGATACTGAGCTCTGGGTGCGCTAAAAGCCCTGGTGTTGTGTGTCATCATCTAATACTTTCTGTTTATCTCCCCCAACCAAACCGCCCTCCCGCCAAATGCAGATAGGCTAGTGGTCAATGGAAGTGTAGACTGATGCTTGTCTCATAGCCTGCCCCGCTCTTTTGAGCAGCAGGGGGTTGTAAGCCCATCAGAGTTGCTTGACTGAAGTATGTGTGGCATTAATAAGGGACTAAATATACGTGGCAAGCGCCATTTATAATATATCTAGTGAAAGGGGGTCCATTGGTATTGTGGCAGGTTGTCCGGTCTCAGGGAGTTTATCCGTTCATTAATGCGTCTCCTGTGTCTAGTCGCACAGCGAGAAACACAGCATGAATCAGGGACACAAAAAAAGGTTTTTGCAGCAAAATCTCCCAAATTGATTCTAGCATTCTGACAACGACAAGGACATGTTATCCTATTGCACAGTGTGAGAGAGAGGTTTGTATCTGTGAGGTTCTTCACCATCTGAATGGTATAATGGCACATGGGGGACACATAGGATCACACACACACACACACACACACACACACACACACACCTCTTGATTGAGACTGGCAGGGAGAGTGGAGAGAGTGGCAGGCATGACCGAGATGGCGAGGGACATGAGCGGGGATGGCAGGACATGGGTTACACGTTACGCAATGTGATGAAAGACCAACGAAAGAGTGACAGAGAGGCAACGGGCCACTGCTTTCCCTTGCTGCATGTTAGCTTGACAAATGATAGTTTGAAACCCGTAAAGTGCTGTAAGAAAGTTACAAAATAGTATGAAAAGCGAGAGAGAGCGAGAGAGAGAGCGAGAGAGAGAGAGAGAGAGAGAGAAAAAGAGAGAGAGAGAGAGAGAGAGAGAGAAAGAATGTGTGTTGGTGAGGGGGGCAGAGAGGACTGGAAAAAAAAAAAGCTAGAGAGACGAACCGAGCCACGGCGATTGTACATAATGTAATTAGCATTAAGAACAGTAGGTGAGAGGTCGTGCTTCTAGTGGATGTCTGCTTGGGTTAGCCATGTAAGGACCCAGGGAGAACTAGGGGGTAGTGTAGAGGGACGGTGCGTGAGGTCCACTGAAAGCAGCCTGTTAGTGCTTGATTGAGTTTTCGTGGACCGTGTGTGTGTAGTAGGGGGGAGGTTGTATCTGTTCACCCTTCCAGCTGTCCATCTGCCAAAGCCTGTTTGTCCTGCTGTGTCCCTTTAGCAGCTAATTTCACCAAGACACAGCTCAGCACCACCCCCCCACCCCCAAACAGACCCTTGACTGTGTGTGTAGGTGTGAGAGAGAGAGAGAGAGAGAGAGAGAGAGAGAGAGAGAGAGAGAGAGAGAGAGAGAGAGAGAGGGCATTTGTTCCAGATGGACATCATAAAAACATGCCTGCACTGGCATGGTCAAACACACACACACACACACACACAAAGCACAAACACACTCTCTAACACAAAGTGAAACGCACACACATGCACACACTCAAAGTCAAGCACGTATCGGAAATGATGAACAGATTTGGTTTTTGGCCTCTCTCTCGCTCTCGTCGTCCATTATATTTCTATTTGAGAAGGAAGAAGGATTGTCTTGTACGTGAAGACAATGCTCCCCCGCGCGCCTCACCTCACCTCCCTCCGGCCCCCCCCCTGGTACTTGGTCTTCCTTTACCGGGCTGGAGGTAATTAGGCCTGGCAGGATCTGGTGCCGGCTGGTGATGCCTCATCCTCCTCTGCCTTCTTTCTCATTTCCTCCTCGCCTTTCCCTAGGAGCCGCTTTTCACACACACACACACACGCACACACACACGCACACACACACACACACACACACACACACACACACACACACACATGCGTACACACACACACATGCGCACGCACACACACTACCTCTCCATTTCCCCCCCCCCACCCCCCCCTCCCTTCTCTGTTCCTGGGTAGCCTATTGCGAAGCTCTCATGTCTAAAAATAACATTTTTTGCATTTTCTGGACACTTCAGCCTGTCTTCCATTTACTTTCTCTGTTATCACTTTCTTGTGTGTTATTTATTTAGAGCTGTGTGTGTGTGTGTGTGTGTGTGTGTGTGTGTGTGTGTGTGTGTGTGTGTGTGTGTGTGTGTGTGTGTGTGTGTGTGTTTGTGTGTGAGGGTTTGAGGTGATGTATTGTTTTATCAGTCCAATTACATGGATAATACCGCATGTGTGTGTATATATGTGCACATTTGTATAGCACAGCTCCTTTTCTGTGAATTTGTTATTACCCTATTGTGTGAGTGAGTGTGTGTGTGTGTGTGTATGTTTGTGTGTGTATATATTTGTGTGTGTGGGTGTGCGGGTCTTTATGTGTCTGTATATGTCTGTCTGTCCGTCTGTCTGTCAGTCTGTCTGTCTGTGTGTGTGTGTGTGTGTGTGTGTGTGTGTGTGTGTGTGTGTGTGTGTGTGTGTGTGTCTGTGTCTGTGTCTGTGTCTGTGTCTGTGTGTGTGTGTGTGAGTGTGAGTGTGTTTGTGTGTGTGTGTTTGTGTGTCGTCCAGTCACCCAGAAGACCCCTGTATTGGAGCTGAAGTGAGTTGTCTAGTCCTTGGAGAGTAAGACACCGACGGGCAGAAGAGTGTTCAGAGAAGCAAGCCAAACAGAAAGCATGGCAAGCCCTGATTGGATGGATGGGTAGATGGATCGATTTAATGCTTGCATCTTCTTTTAGCGACACACTTTCCTTTTTCCCCCCAAAGGTAGCATTTCCTGGTTCGATTTCTATCGATCCATGCACAAGTTAGCAGCCAAACAAGATATAATATTCCAAATACTGTGGCATCGTAGCCTAGCCCACCCTATCTCCTTTACCGCAGACCTGCTGGAAAGGCCTCTGTGTTCCCGGGCGAGTGCGGAATGTATGTAACCCAGCCAGGCATCTGTGACATCATCACACCCTAGCAACATTGTGAATCAAACATAGAATTCTTGTTATCGCTCCGCTTTGTGAAAAGTTTCTAACCCTCCATGAGTTCAGAAACAGCAGGAGATGTGTGTCGGTTATTGTTGGAAAAGCTGGTGACTGTTTTTCGCTTGCAATCTGTTATTAAATAACGCACTCGTTCAGTCGGTTGATAAATCACCCTCTAGTGTGTGCCTGCTGTAATGACACATTATGTCGGTCACGCAGTTGTATGAATTGAACTGTCTGGCACATTGTTGCCCGGCGTGCGCGCAAAGCATTTGTACGAATCGTGCAGAATCATGTTGGGGCCTTAAGAGAGGCCACTAGTGTTTATAACTGCAGCGGGAAAGAGGCGGTGTGTTTTGGTCTGTGAGACTTGCTGGGGGAAATGGGCTGGCTTGATATCACCCACCGACCCGCCGAGCGGACCAGACAGACGACAGTTCCTGCCCGCACCTCCATTACTGCCGGGGAGAGGTGGCGGTGACGTACTGAGAGAGGTTCATGTGTCTGGATGTGGAGGCATCTACTTGTAAATGTTTGTCACCGTACATGTGACTGTCGGTATTTGTGAGTGCGCGTGCGAGTGTGTGTGTGTGTGTGTGTGTGTGTGTGTGTGCGTGTGTGTGTGTGTGTGTGTGTGTGTGTGTGTGTTTTTGAAAATCAGCTCATATTGACATCTGGAAGGACTCAACCGCCGAATGGACTGTACTTCCATAAAATGAAACACATCCAGTCAAACCTACATTTTAGCACAAGCAGTTAGTCAAGAAGTGGATATTTTTTCGCACTGTTGTCACACATCTACTTTTTACATCTATGCATATGATCTGCTTGAGTGTCCCCAATTATGCCAAGCTACTCTCCATCCCTTTAGGTAAATATACGGCTGTATTCTTCTTTCTTCTGCACTCTCCATTTATCTTACTTGTTTTTACATCTTTAAGAGCAATTATCTATTCAACCACTCAAATAACCTAAAAAGTGAGTGTTTGTGTGGGTCTGTTTGTGTGTTTGTGTGGGGGTGGGGGTTTGGGGGGGTTCTGTGCGTGTGTGGTGGTGTCCATGTGTGTGGCTTCGTGTGTGAATGATTTTTTTTCTCCTCAAGCTGAAAATTGGTTTTCATCAGGCCCGGAGTGGTAGGCGGCTGCATGGGAGCTTTGCCTTTTAGCAAACACACCCACTGGAACAGACCACTTTGGCTGTTGACAACCACATGGGAAGTGCATCACAAGAGCAAAGGGCTCTTAGCATCCCAGACAGACATCCAAGGGACTTCACAGGTTGTGTGCTTGTGTGTGTGTGTGTGTGTGTGTGTGTGTGTGTGTGTGTGTGTGTGTGTGTGTGTGTGTGTGTGTGTGTGTGTGTGTGTGTGCATGTTTGTGTGTGTGTGCGTGTGTGTGTTTGTGTTGTCGGAGTATGTGTGTGTGTTCCAATATAACGTAATTGAAAGATCATCTAGTGACTTCTGTCATTGCCGCGATGCTCCTTTTCCCACAAATTGCAGTTCTTGCTTAGAATTGAACCCAAGCTTTGTTATTGCCATGAAGCCCACGATGCAAGTAAATAGTCAACATAGACACAGACGTATACACACATTCATATGCAAGCTACAACACACTTTAACATGCATGCACACACACACACACACACACACACACACAAACACACACATAAGCACACACACAAACAAAACACAGCTTCCAAGGCAAACTAGAACATTTCTAGAATGAAACACTGGGCACATATAGAGATAATCCCATAAGTATCATAGGCACATACTCCTGGGGATGAACACAGACACACACTCCGTACACAAGCAAACCCAACCAACTTCAGATGCACACACACACATACAGACACACACACACTTAAATATTCATGTACTCGGGATATGCATATGTTGGTTAATTGGGCAGAAAAAGTTGTGTGATAGAAAACATCAGACACGCTCAGAAATCTGCTCGATCACTACAAAATACTGCAGCCATTTTCCAGTTACTTAAAATGA
>NC_136940.1:19190239-19652739 GCF_949987615.1 Pollachius pollachius
TTTAGAGTACTTTAGAGTCGTGTTACATCATGGCTGGGTTCAAACAAAACACTAGCTCTGTGTTTCCATGACGACTTTGTAAGCAGGTCTAGCTAAATAGCATAACATTTAAGAGAAACAGCAATGCACCCTTTTTGGTTAGGAAATGTTTGAAAATGAAATGTATTCTAATCAAGTTTATTTTGAGAATAACGTCTTGGTTTTAAATACAAACACATAATAACGACGTGAAGGTAAAATAAGATTAGTAGAACTTGTCTGACTCTGTTTTGAACGAGGAAGATGCAGTATTGTCGTAGCAGCTGACTGATGTTGCCTGAACTAGGAGGTCTGAACACGGAGATTTGGCGATGAACTAATATGCACACTGAACTCGTGACAAAAGGCATGAGGACGTCATTCAGAACCTGAAGGCTACTTGTTTGTAAAGCAGCATTTGCAACAAAGACAAAACTGAAGTGGGTTGGATCTTTTGTATAGATTAAGATGGCCGATATGAAAAGGTCCTGTTTGATAAGTTAATGGTAACAATATAGGCCTTAAAGAGTAAACATTGTGCCTGTAGAGACGGTTTCGGATAAAACAGACACATTGTTTTCGGTAGGAGCAGGTGCTACCGGTGATTTCAAACACTGTCAAGAGACTTATTCAAACAGGTTGTGCAGCCAATAGAAAACTCTACTACTTTTCAGCTTCTGTGAAATTCTCTGTGTTTTACAGAGAATTTCCATCCTTTAACAACTTTATACATTCAAGTAAATAATAAAACGGAAATTCTCATCACCAACACTTTGTGAGAAACCAAACAGAACGGTGTTCAACTGAAAAAAGGCATTTTAGGGTTTTCTTTACCTTGACTTTTAGTGCAATTGGGTTATTCTCTGATGTTGGCGATTTATCTCTCCCCTTCCTGTCTTATCTGCTCCAACTCCTGAAAATCTAAGGTGTTCTATTATGGACGGAGCCGGCTGATACCACGGATCCTGGGTCCTAATTTAATGATTTCTGTCAGAGGGAATATTGCAAAATGTCAATTTGCAGAAACTCCTGGGCAGAAACGAGAAGCTGTGTGTGTGAGCTAATGGTGAAAGATGTGCAGATGAATATGCTGCTATATAGGTTGTCAAGAGCACAGATAAAAACACACACATTCTAGCTACACACTTGAAGCTATGGTTATCTTTGTGATCATAGATAAACATCTTACGGTATGGTGGGTAATGCCCACCTAAAACAAGTATTTTCGCCTTATGTAAAAACAAAACACACTCACATCCCTCACAAGCACACAGTCACACACACACACACACACACACACACACACACACAAACACCTCTTGCACCTCTCACCCACATACTAGCCCACACAAACATACATACATACACGCACACACACACACACGTAAGCGCACACACTTGCAGGCACAAGCGCACACAGAAAAAACACACGCAATCTATTTGCTGATTATAAGGATCATTTGTTCAAAGCACAAGCTGTCCCTTATTGCTTTGTGTGGTGGATCATTAAGTGAAGTGAAGATTGCCTCTGTGGATTCAATGAGAGAAGACCAGAGAGAGAGTGGGGGAGGGAGAGAGAGAGAGAGAGAGAGAGAGAGAGAGAGAGAGAGAGAGAGAGAGAGAGAGAGAGAGAGAGAGAGAGAGAGAGAGAGAGAGAAAATTAAAGCTCTTGGGCATTTGGCTGATCTGTAGAGAGAGCGAGACAGGGAGAAGTGAGTTGTGTTGGCGAGAATGGAATGATGAGATTAAATCGGATTGGAGGAGAAGACGAATAAGGACAAAGGTGTGATTGGGTAATGGCATCGACTTTTAATGTACGTCTGCATCTGAAATCGATGGGTAGCTCTGATTAGAAAGAAAGTGGGTGGTTAGTGTGGAGGTAATGCACACTAGAAATCTGGAGTTTAGTCACGGATGTCTACATACAGACATATTTTTGTCTGTCTGTATTTTTGTCCTTAGCTCTGTATTGCTCATCAGGTCTTAAACAAATGTTATTTTTTGGCCTTTGCTGATGATTTAGGCAGAATCATCAAGAATAACTGAACCACTATGGTATTTTAATTGTTAATTCGCAATCATTCCCATATCATGATCTATATAACCGCATTCGGATAAACATTTAAGAATACAAACATGCCATCCTTCTCGATAAATAATTTGTTTAAGATTGATACAAAGAAACACTCATTTTTAAATTATGTTTCCTCCATTTGGGTCACTGCTGGGCAGACGCTAAGGCAGATGGGGCTCTGTATCTATCTTTTAGAGAGGGCCGTGGATGGCCCCTGCACACGCTGCTTTGGGCCCTGCTTGAATGTGTTCTATGCATCTGCTGAAACGTCAGCCCTGTAAGATACCCAGTGAGGCTATTTGGGTAGGCTCCCATTTAAACCAGCTCATTGTTTGAGTCAAGAGGTTAAAGTTGCAGAATGCTTTGAACCAGTTTGGACGGTTTGGATGATGATGTCAGACTAACAATAGGCCTGGAAGTAAGAACAATAAGCCTCCATGGAGGCTGTGCGCAGACTAACCTTTAATTATCCTAGTTACATAGTCATTTGAACAAGATTGGTTAGTAGAACGAGTGGAAAAGGAAGGGTAGAAAAGATAGTTTCATGTTTTCTCTGAGTAGGGCTTCTGTATATGAGTTAATGAAAGTAAACTGTGTGGAGACGCACACATACACACATACACAACCATACACGCACACACAGACACACAAAAATAATAGGTCGGCCAGAGTAATATTTTGGCCTCATTTTGCATTAAAGTGCTGTACCTTTGTGTGTGTGTGTGTGTCCTTCAAACTAAAGCCAACCCATACTGCTCTCCCAGAAGTTCCCAGAAAGTGTGACTTACTATGTATGTATTAGGTATTGTGTGTGTGTGTGTGTGTGTGTGCGTGTGTGTGTGTGTGTGGGTGGGTGGGTGCGTGCGTGTTTGTGGAATGGCCACATGCGTGTGAGTGTGTTTTGTGTGAAGTCAAGCTCATTGTATCTTGTAGATCTATGAGTAAGGCCTTGTGTCATACATCACCTTGGCCCAAACCTTCAGACCCAGTCTTGAGCCCATAGATCTACTGTGTGTCTGTGTGTGTGTGTGCTTGTGTGTGTTTGTGTGTTTGTGTGTGTGTGTGTGTGTGTGTGTGTGTGTGTGTGTGTGTGTGTGCATGTGTGCGTGTGTGTGTGTGTGTGTGTGTGTGTGTGTGTGTGTGCATGTGTGCGTGTGCGTTTGGGTGCATGCGTGTGTGCATGCGTGCATGTATGTGTGCACGCATTCAAGTGTGTGTCTGCCAAGACACTTCCAGCAAGTTTACTCACTCTAGGCACAATTATCGTAGGAAATCAGCAAACACACACACACACACACACACACACACACACACACACACACACACACACACACACACACACACAAAGTTATTACAGTTTGTCAACAAGTCGAGTCAGGTTTATTTATACAGTGCTTTTTATTACAGTTAAAGTCTCAAGGACCTTCCCCATCACACACTCAGAGGATGGTTGGACGAAAGCATGTGATGAGACCAAGGTGGGACATTCAGAGCACCTGATTTCCTAACAAGAAAGTGTTGCGTTGAACACACAAACACACACTTTGGTATTCTATTATCCACATGTTGTCAAAGACATTTTTCAGATTCAACAAATTTTTATGTGTTGGCAAAATGGCAAGGTCGAAGAATACGTTCTATCCTCTATCTTCAAAGATTTCAAACCATGGATATTTTGGTTTTGTGTTGTTGTGCTACCTTCTAAAGGTATGTGTGTGTGTAACAGCCGGTGGCGGACTTAGTGTGTGTGTGTGTGTGTGTGTGTGTGTGTGTGTGTGTGTGCATAGGCGTGTGTGCCCGTGTCAATCATTTCTGATGCCACTCCAGACGTCCGGCTGTTTTTGAATCATAAATACCAACCACAAAATCAATTTTCTGGACCCACTAAACATTTTCTCTTCTCTCATTTATTTATTTATTCATTCAGAAATTTCACTTGTGATAAGGCCCTGTCTGGCTGTCTAACGCAAAGAATTGTGGGAACCCTGACTTCCGACAAGGGTGTGTGTGGGCTTGTGTGTGTGTGTGTGTATGTGTGTGTGTGCGCACAGACTTCAATAGGCGCCTGTCTACAATAACCTTCTGTCTGTGTGTGTGTGTGTGTGTGTGTGTGTGTGTGTGTATGTGTGTGTGTGTGTGTGTGTATGCTTGTCTGCATTCTGTCTGTCTGTCTGTCTGTCTTTGTGTGTATGTGTGTGTACACACACCTGCACTGTTGAAGATATTCTTTTCCCCTCACACTCCTAGAGAGGTTTGACAGCTAGTCCCCCAAGACGGCATGGCACCTCTCTCTTCCCTTCTCTCTCGTTATCTTGTGTGTGTGTGAGTGTGTGTATGTGCGTGTGTCTGAGTGTGTGTGTGTATCTGGTTGTCTGTCTTTTACCATTCTTTTCTATACCCCTTCCCCTTCTCCCATATATTTTTCATTTTATCACTCTCTCTCTCTTTGTTCTTCTTCTGCTCTCCTTCTCCATCTGATTTCTCCCTCTCTATCTCTCTCTCCCTATGTCCCTCTCCCTCCCCTACTCTCTGTCTCTGTCTCTCTCTGTGCTTCATCTTACAGTCCCAGCATGCATTGCGAGGCTGACAGCGCACGCTCGACTTTGAGTTAGTTTCCTCTGACAGTTTCACGTGGATCTTCAAAATCCCCTTCACACAACCAAGGAAAACACACATGCACTCACACAGACACACAAATGCAACACATGCTTTCATGCACGCAGACACATCCACACACACACGAGCGCATCTACGCATACAACACACACGTGCACATACACATGCACATACAAATGCATATGTACACAGGATGACTTACCCTCTTGAGCCCACGTCCCATTTGGTGGCTTATAACACAGTGCAAACTTTGAACATCTTTCTATGTGAGTGTGTGTGTGTGTGTGTGTGTGTGTGTGTGTGTGTGTGTGTGTGTGTGTGTGTGTGTGTGTGTGTGTCCTCCACTCCAAGACTGATCAGCCATACGACAGATGAATAAAATATATTACCACCATAGCAGTTAGTCCATGCTTAATTGATGCGCTTGGGCCTCATCAGTAGAGACTGTCGCTGATACTGCTAACTTAACAATGCTCTATTCCCTGCCATTCATTCCCCTTTTCATCTTGCTTTCATCTAACCTTAGAGGGGGGAATCACACCCTCAACTCCCTTACTCATTTTGTTTTTGCCGTCTGTTGTTGCTTATCTCTCGGCTCATCTGTCAATGGCCTGATTACTTTGGAATGCATTCATGCTTTGTGTCGTTTAACAAACACAATTTCTGGGTCAATCCCATCAAACTGTTGCATTTTTTATATTGATCAGAAAGTGTTAATCATATCTATGACAAAAAAAACACAATCTTAAAATGGTGCTGGTAGCGAGGCGTAGCGTCAGCTGTGCGTTTAATTTCTCTTTAATAGAAGCTTACAGGGGTCCGTAATTGTCTTTCTTCATGCGGATATTGGAGCTGCTTTCCATGTAAGAGGGTCAGGAGAAGTGGGGCAGGTGGCTTGCTGCGGTGATGTGTGAGGCGTAACTTAACAACACATCAGTGCAATGTTACGCTCTGCGGTTGTGTGTGTGTGTGTGTGGGTGTGTGCGTGCGTGCATGCGTGTGAGTGTGTCTGCGTGCGTGTGTATGCTTGAGGTGAGGTACATTGAATAATGAAGTGGATTATGAGTTGACCTGCTGTATAGAGTGCAGGGCTAGATCGATAAAGAGATATGTCTGAGAGGAAAGTACATCAGCATTGAACGGGAAGGAGGGGGGCATTCCATGAGCCGATTACATTTTAACTCCTTCGAGATGTGCAGGAGAATGGGCTGGAACGTCAAATACAGGGCAGCTACAGAACTATGGAATGATATGCAGTGCATCATGAATATAATGGAGGATGAAGACACAGAGGTTAGCATAAACTGAAGTCTATGCCGACCTATTGTGTGAGTGATATGCTTTTCAAGGACTGAGCCGTTGTCTGGAAGTAATTTTGTAGCCTCAACATCCAAAATCCAGTACACTCAAAATATTCATATTGAAAGGTAACGCATTAACAAGAGAAAGATTTAAACAAAGATCAACAGTTTGGGCTCAAAGCAATGCCTGGACATTTTTAACCTTTATTGAACTTCACAAGGAGACAAAGATGAGACATTGAGGAGGAACAGAGCAGAGAGTTCCATCTGAACAACTTACCTTTTCTCCTTGTGTGTGAGAGAGTGAAAGAGAGAAGAAAGAAAGACGAAAGTGTGCTTGTTACTTAAAGAGTAGAGACTTGAGTCATTGTAGGGACTAGCATGTAGTTCCTCTAGCGGCCTTTAAACGGTTCACGGTAGAGATTAACATGTAGATCCTCTAGTGGCCTTTAGGTAGTTCACGGTAGAGACTAAGGCTGCATTCAGATCAAATACCGCGTTGCGAAGATAAATGTAGAATGCTGCGGCAATGCTAGAGTGTCACTTTATGGCCCATTTGTGGAACAATTTGTTGTGAACTTTATCCCCCTGTTCAAGAAGTTGGCAGTTTTGCACCTAAAAGCAAAGAAGCTTCTGGCATTCAGCCTCTCTTCCATCTTGAGTTGCTCGATAAACAGTGGAAGGCTGC
Source organism: Pollachius pollachius (assembly GCF_949987615.1). NCBI lineage: Eukaryota > Metazoa > Chordata > Actinopteri > Gadiformes > Gadidae > Pollachius > Pollachius pollachius. The sequence goes on from NC_136940.1 coordinate 19,196,937, forward strand.
AATGCTAACCTTACATGGTAACCTAGGTTCTTCTTCCTGTGGGCATCTTATAGTCTGATGACCAGCGTACGTGATTGGCCATCGCAGAATGACGTCGGGTTACGTTTCTCCAAGGGTTGATTCTGTTTCAACGTTTCCAACTGAATTTCTTTGTTGCCACATGTGATTGAATCCTGACTAACGCGTAGTTCCTCTAACACACTTTAGGGGGTTCACGGTAGAGATAAGGATGTAGTTCCTCTGACGGACAATAGGGTGTTCATTGTGGACACTAAAAGTTGTTCCTCTGACGGCCATTAGTTGGTTAATTGTAGAGACACAAATGTAGTTCCTCTAGAGGCCTCTTGGGGGTTCACGGTAGAGGGTTACACGTAGTTCCTCTATCGGTCGCTGACAGGTATTTCCTCTAATGGCCTTTTGGTGGTTCGCAGTGGTTGCATGCAGAGTAACCGCCATTATTCTAAAGTGGGCAGAAATGTAATTAAAATGTGCTGATACGAAACCAATATCTGTTTTTTTTTCTTGTTCCGTTAGACGCTCAGTTCATCTCCATATCATGTATTTTTAGCGCCCATTTGAGAGGTTTATTTAATTAAAAAGTAATTAAGGACTGAATATTGCTGAGTTTTTAGCCTTGAGCTAGTGTGAGGCGGCCATTCAATTCCTCCCCTCAATCTGCCAAATGTGGATTGTTTTTCGCTGCTGGTTGCAAAAATCTCAAACGGTGGCAATGATCCATGGAAGGCGAAACTTCGACCATGGTGTGTGGGGGACGTCACTGTAGCTAATTACATATTTTTGACAGTAATGACAGTCTGCGGACTGATAAACAGGGAGAGAGAGAGATAGAGACTGCATGAGACAGAATGAGAATGAGAGAGAGGCGGACGGTGAAGGAAAAAAGGCAGAAAGAAGAGAGAAAAGAGAGAGGAAATAGAGGATGGTTTCAGCCTCTGATGGCCTCCCTCACCTTTTTCTTGTTCTTTCGCCTCTTTCCTCTGTAATTTCTCTACTCTCTGCCTGCGGTTGTCACCTTGCACAGTTATCCATTTGAAACGAACTACCCATCCTCTCTCATCTCCTCAGTCCCCCAGTTAGGGGATTGATAGTGGCTAGTTGCTTGACTGCTACAAGTCTTTCCTTTTATCAAATATTCTCTGTCATCTCAAACGTACAGCGTGGACCCTTCCCTGTCCACACACTCAACTGACATATCTGTTTTTACTTTTTCATGTCAACTTCAACATGCCAGAGCTAACTTTGCTTTTGCTTTTTCTCACACCTCCCCCCCCCCCCCCCCCCCCCGTTGTCCCTTCCCTTTTCTTCATGTTGTCATCTCACATTCGTCCGCCCCCACCAACCTTCCCTCGCATGCTGTTCTCTCTGTCTCCAACATCTCTCGATAACGCTATATCTTATTCATTGGTGCAGCCTCACGCTGTCTTCCTTCAGCTCTTGTTTTAATCCCCCACTCACTTCATCTCTCTGTCTTTTATCTATCGCTCGCTATCTTTCTCCTCCTTATTGCGTTCCTTTATCTCTTTTTTTTAACATCTTTGTGTGTTTGTGTGTGTGTGTGTGTGTATGTGTGTGTGTGTGTGTGTTTGTGTCTGTGTTTGTTTCTGTGTGTATGTGTTTGTGTCTGAGTGTGTATGCGTGGGTGTGGGTCAATACGTGAAATGTGACGATATGCTCATACTGGTGAAAAATGAAGTTAGGAATCGTGCACATGCATCATGCTGAAACGTCAGCACAACGGTCTGAAGTCAGAGACAATTTTTGATTGGGATTTTGGATTAAACACAACGTGTAGTGTTAAGTAAACAATCCTCTGTTTGTGTGTGTTTGTGCGTATGTGTGTGTGTGTCTCTCTCTCTCCCTCTCTTTTATTTGTTGCAAATAAAAGTTAATCCGCACATGCTCATCCCGTGAGCAAACACAGTTGGGCAGTGACCCAAATTAACATATGGATGTGTTCTCCGTTCTCATATAGAACAACAGCCAGATGTCTGAGAATGTGACCACTGTGGGCGAGTGGATTGGTGTGTGTGTGTGTGTGTGTGTGTGTGTGTGTGTGTGTGTGTGTGTGTGTGTGTGTGTGTGTGTGTGTGTGTGTGTGTGTGTGTGTGTGTTACGTGTTACGTGTGAGCAGGGATGGAGGGAGGTTGAGTAATGGAGGGTTGATATAGTTTAGAGAGAGAGAGAGAGAGAGAGAGAGAGAGAGAGAGAGAGAGAGAGAGAGAGAGAGAGAGAGAGAGAGAAGCAAGGCAGTTAGGGCACTCATGTTATGTTAGTCTTGCTGTCTTATTCTGTGTGACAGAGTGACTGGGTAAAATACACAATATTGTATGCTGCAAGCTATGAAGCCTGTCAGTCCGACTTGGCAGGGGCTGGCAAGAGTGTTTGGTTGTGGGTTGATGTGTGAGTGGATGTTTGTGTGTGCGTGCGTGTGTGTGTGTGTGTGTGTGTGTGTGTGTGTGTGTGTGTGAGTGTGTGTGTGTGTGTGTGTGTGAGTGTGTGTGTGTGTGTGTGTGTGTGTGTGTGTGTGTGTGTGTGTGTGTGTGTGTGTGTGTGTCGTGTGTTGGCATGTGTCTGCAGGAGGGAAAAGGGTTCATTGTGAGTGCACGGTATGTGTGTGTTTATGGGGTGATGAATTATGACATAACATTTATTGTTGTACCATATATGTGCAGCATTTAATATCACATTGACATTTAACTGCTGCATAATGTTTGGCATGTTGACCTTCTCCCTAACCCTGCGTTGTGTCAATGCATATTAAGCCCTTTCTGTGTTGCCTTGTAACCTACTGATCTGAGACCATCCATGAGAAATTGCACTCCTCTGGCGGTCATTGTCTCCCTTCCCTCTCTTCCTCCCTCCCCCTTCTCCCGTAGGCCGCAGGGTGAGTAAGCAAGGGAGTGAAGGGGTTACAGAGAGAGCGAGCAAGAGAGTGAGGATTAGGGGCATACAGAGACCATGACTGTGGAAAATAGATTTTGATGATTCAAAAACCGAAACCAACCGCCAAATCTTCCAAGCCATTGAGCTACAGCTGAGGCAGAAGAATGGGGAAACCATATGTATATAGGTGCTTTTTCTTTGTGGCATTTTGTTATTGTCATTTTAATTGGCATCGAATTAAAAAAAAAACAAGTCCAAATCATATGACGGGTACGAGGGGGTGTCATTTGTGTTGACACCAACACTTGCCGACAGTTTTCCCCCCAAAGCCTTCCGACGCGAGTACATACGCGCGGTGGTTGTCAAGTATTTGTCACGTGTGCATTCTTGTGTTCATTTCTGGGGGGAAAGAAAGGGGAGTCAAAGTACCCTCACGCACTTGTGAAGACAGCGTATGGAGACACACGAAGGGGTCGTGTGCCTCCATACGCTGTCTTCACAAGTGTATTCCTACCGTATTCCTTTTGCTCTCCACCCCTTGCCTTAAATGTCTTTGAGTGAGACGGGAGCGAAGTGAGGCAACAATTTCAACAACACAGAAATAGTCTGCGAAAAAACTGGATAATTCCAGTGTTTGTTACCTTACCATGTGCTCCTCCCCTCCTCTCCCCTTTTCTTTTCCTCTCACTCCTTACTTATGTTTCCCTTACCGAAAACCGTACCACACCAGACAATGCAGCATAATACAATGCAGTTTAATACCATGCGGTATAATACAATGCCGTACAATACAAAGCAATACAATGCAACGCAATTCAATGCAATACAATACAATACAATACAACACAACCAAGAGGCAGCCATGACTGTCTGTTTGTGAGGCTCATGAGGAAGAGGCTAGCATGCAGCCCCAGTCTTCAGAATATTCTGCCACCATCCACAGTCGATGGGAAGAAATGTAATTTTATATCAATGTTACTCATTGATACACAGTCGTTTGTTTCCAATGAAGTGGTGGTATTTGGACTCATATCTACACCATATCATGAAAACACCACAGCATAAACAAACTGTTTAGCCGCTAACATTTAACAAATAACCCTAACCCATTTTCTTTGTATTTATGTATATGGAATTTAATCTAGATAAGATGCAATATCATATATATTTGAAACTATTTAAAAAAACAAGATTGACTAATATTTGATTTAATCAGTCTTTGAATCCATCCATAATCATGTATTTGTCTTCTCTAGATATGCATCTTCCTCTCATTTTCCTGATATAGTTGAATAGCTGAGCAATAGCAAAGCAAGGGAAAATCCCCTATCTGATTTATCGCTAATCTGAATAAACACGATGAGCTTTCTGCCCATGATGCAAGTCATCACACACTTTCCGAAATGGACCATATAATCCTGTGCTCTACTAATCTTAGGTAAACTACACAAGGTTAACTACATATCAAAACTAAAATAAACTATACTGTACTATGCGATATAGAAGACAGTACTATACAACATTGAAAACTATATAACCTTAAATAATATTATACAGTGTACCACTGTTCTGTTCTCAGTTAACCACCATGCTTTGGAGGGACATGGCATGAATTTATGTATGTTTCACTTTTATGAGTTACTGGAGTGTGTGTGTGTGTGTGTGTGTGTGTGTGTGTGTGTGTGTGTGTGTGTGTGTGTGTGTGTGTGTGTGTGTGTGTGTGTGTCTGCGTCTGCGTCTGCGTGTGTGTGTCTGTGTCTGTGTCTGTGTGTGTGTGTGTGTGTGTGTGTGTGTGTGTGTGTGTGTGTGTGTGTGTGTGTGTGTGTGTGTGTGTGTGTGTGTTGATCTGAAGCCCTTCCCTGGACCTCACCCACTGCGGTGGGCTTGTTAATCATTTTCCTCCCTGTCTCCGGGTCGTCCCCTCCGTAGCGCCCAGGCCTTCCCGCACCTCCCGGTGGAATTGAATCAATTAAAGGCTCTCTTGTAGATAGGCGGCCGGCGCTTCCACAACATTAGGCTTTGATCAAGGAAACACACAAATAAATAAATAAACACTTGGCAGAAATGAAACGGAAAACCAATGGAGTCAATGAGTCAAGCCAATGAGGTGCCTGTTTGTTTGATTGTGTGTCTGTTTGTGTGTGTGTTGGTCTGTGTGTGTGTGTGTGTGTGTGTGTGTGCGTGTGTGTCGGTGTCGGTGTGTGTGTGTGTGTGTGTGTGTGTGTGTGTGTGTGTGTGCGTGTGTGTGTGTGTGTGTGTGTGTGTGTGTGTGTGTGTGTGTGTGTGTGTGTGTGTTATGCATGCCTGTACCCAGGGTGTGTGCACAAGTAGCTCTGTTCCCGCTTTTGGAAAGATCCAACCATATCCTTCAGTGAAATAGGCAGGGACCTCGGGAGACCCATTGAGCACAGTGGGAACATTTTGTCAAGGCAGCGAACTCCTCTGATGGTAATGTGTCCATGCAGAAGGTTACTGGTACAATGATCCCATCTTCCCTGCACTTGGGCAACTCTCCCTAAACATGGAGTGTTTCATCAACCTGTGGTAATGGTGCGCCACTAAGCTTGAGGCTGCTTTGAATCGCCGCCCGCGAACATGCTATCCTGGATGACACTACTGCTGCTTGTATTCATGGGTTTGCCATGGGTGGATATGCTATAACAAAGAAATATATCTATATGCATATATATATATATATATATATATATATATATATATATATATACGTTCATATGTCCAGGTTTAAAGTGTGTGCGTGTGTGTGTGGGCACGCGTGTGTGTGTGTGTACGTGTGCGTGTGGGTTTGCCATTAACGCCATTACTGATAAAAGAGCTTTTAGCAGTGACATTCAGAGGATGAAGAAGGGACAAAGCACTTCCTACGACAGACATGTAAGGAAGAAGGGCTTCTTCTATGGTCGTGCTTCCCCCCCACTTCCCTCTTCTTCCCCCCCACCCATTCCACCAACACCACCAAACCACAAATACATCTCCACCTCAGCCGGCTGATCTAAACAGCAGCAGAGCAATATTGATTGTTTTTCTCCGAGCAGGGGGTTTCTAATTGAAAAATGGAGGGACAGTAGACCTGGAATGGACGGAGGGAAGTGAGTGAAATATAGAGGGAAAGGTCAGGTTAATAGAGACAGGGTCAGGGGAACCAGAGATTAACAAGATAGGTAGTCGGAGTGGCGGTAGTTGCGGAGGTGGACAGCCACCGTGAGCGAAGGTCAATGTCGGAGTGTAACCAGGCGACTGGGTTCCTAAGGGCAAGTAAATACTGGAGCCAAAACTGTGCAATAGCAGCACACACACACGCGACACCGAATCCAGTTTGTTTCAGCTGACTTTTTTTGTCAAACGTATATGGAGCGTTGCGTCACCTGGCACCGTTTCAACACAAAGCATTTTTACAAGCACCATTTACTTTCTTTCAGATGGAAGATTGTGCTTTTGAAATGCTTCAGAGGCATGAAATGTGTGTCTACCGCTGCAGCTTTATTATGTTAACGCGTCGTACATATGGTGTTGGCTGCCGGATCGGGCCCATAACTCTCTTTGTTAGCCTCAGCATGCTCCACCATTTAAGTAGCTCCGTGGGAAAGGAATCCTGTTTTATTGCAATTATGAAATGGCCATGCTTGTTAGTTTCCCTTTCTACATCTGCTTTGTTATCCCCGTTCAATAATTCCAGATACGCCGGAAAGTAAAAAACTGAAAACAAAATGGGGAAATGTTCGGTCTTTAATTGTATTTTATGGGCATAGTTAATTCTTGATCAATTTTCTTCTCAAATTGATCATCCTCAACTAAAGAATGCAGAGGGATTTATCCACCACCAGAAGTTGGCAAAAATCGATCTGGCCCTGTGCATTTGTAGCTTCACATCTGAAATGAGTACAGAACACAAACCCACCATTGTCAGGAAATACAGAAAAGGGAAATAAACACAATATCCCGGGCTGCTTTCACAACTGAATCTTGAGCATGCTATTCATGCTGCTTACACACCATCTTTCAGGGTAAAATAATAGCAGCGTCTTGGCTAACTGACAGGCGGCTCTATGGAGGGAATACATCCGTTGTCCGGCTAGAATACTGTGCTTCTTTGAACCCTGAAACACAGAGGCTATACCAGCATCCAGAGTGAGTCAATGTACATGAAAGGAATAATACACAGACCTGCGGCCTGGCCTTTGCCCCCTCGTTGTATTATTGCTGGTTTATTAATGTTGCTTATCTTCCCTCTCCAAGACTTGTAGTTTTCTCTTCATTTATGTTATTTAGCCACTCAAACTTCAAATTCGAAACTGCTCCAAACCAATAATGTGTTTTACAAATAGTAAGCCAGTGCTCACCTCCAGGATGGACTATCTTTGCTCAAACACTAGTTGTTGAAATTGTCCGCTGTGACTGGTTGACATTGATCCTTCTGAAGTGGACAGACGGGCTGAAACGCACAAGATGAGCCTAACCTGAACTGAATTCCTCTCTGGCAGGCTTCCTGAGCACGGGAGACCAAGCGGCCAAGGGGAACTACGGTCTCCTTGACCTGATCCAGGCTCTCCGCTGGACCAGTGAGAACATTGCGGCCTTTGGCGGCGACCCCCTGCGCATCACAGTGTTTGGCTCAGGGGCCGGGGCGTCGTGTGTCAACCTCCTGACCCTCTCCCACTACTCTGAGGGCAACCGCTGGAGTAACTCCACCAAAGGTAATGGGGCCTCGTGGCATCTTAGGAGCCTTTTGGCTCGGCAGCAGTGTGTGTCAGTTTACAGGGAAAGACCAACTGCCCTGTGTAGGGGCCTTGCTATGGCGTTGTTTGATCATTTATCTGAAAAAATTATTTGCAATTGCTTGGATTCATTAGGGTATGTGTTTAAACACAACTTTTATATGGCATATATGTCCTTCATTTATGTTAAACGACAAATAATGATGAAATTATGAAAATAATTTGAATTATATCTCGTGTTAGCATCGTGGTAGGCATTGAGGCTAGTAATCTTTATTCTGTATTGATTTTGCCTCAATTTATTTCATTAAGCATGCACGATGAATGACATTTTATGTTTGTAATAAATAACGAACCAGATGTTAGTTTAACTGGTGATGCTTTTAAGTGACACAAAAACTGACACGCCCAACCAGCGTTTCATTCTGCCTGCCTAACGAGCCTTTCTAATGAGGGAAACCATTGATATTATTCAATCAAGAAGGTTTATATTGAGCCCAGATGCTCATGGAGGTTGGTTTTGGTTGTTTCACAGCCATTTATTACTGCTGTTGATGTACTGGGATGCTTCTTATTTCCTCATGTCTTTCTCACTGTTCCTATTTTAATCCAAAATGTACATTCATACAAAAAACTAGACCATTGCTTTTATTTTATTTTATTAAAGATGCTTTAGGATAATCTAGGTTAGATTTGAAAGTTGTAAGGAGATAGAGTGAGCAGAAGAGAGCACCATTGACAAGTGTGCCATTTCCTACACCTGTGGTTTAGAGGCCAAATGAATCATCCAAAACAATCACGGAAGAGTTACCCTGATTGGTCAGATACGACTCAGGAGCATTTTGCAATCGAAATTGGCTCATACAGAGGCAGGCACAGTCAACTCTATATATAGAATTCCCTGTGATATTCTATTTGTTGCTGAGTATTTCGCTCAACAAAAGCTGAAAGTCGGCCAAGCCATTTGTAACAAATTACACCCAAATAATAGCCCTTAAACTACAATACCTTTAACCTCATACACTCATTCCCTTCCAAACATCCCAACCCTTTGCTCCCAAACCACCTAGGTCTCTTCCAGCGGGCCATAGCTCAGAGCGGCACGGCGTTGTCTAGCTGGGCTGTGAGTTTCCAGCCGGCCAAGTACGCCCGCATGCTGGCCCGCAAGGTGGGCTGCAATCTGCAGGACACGGTGGAGCTGGTGGAGTGTCTCCAGAGGAAGCACTACAAGGAGCTGGTGGACCAGGACATCCAGCCCGCCCGCTACCACATCGCCTTTGGACCTGTCATCGATGGCGACGTGATACCGGATGATCCCCAGATACTCATGGAGCAAGGTAAGGGTGGTGAAGCACCTTCCTTTATCCTGAATGTACAGGAATACGGTGGTCTGCCCTTGGATGTCAGGTCAGGGTTCCCACGCATCCAAGACCTGGATTAAAAGAAAAAGTTTGGCGGAAGATCGAAAATAAATAATGAGTCAAATGTTCCGAGGCTAAATTTGAAGCTGTCATGGAAAGTTGCAGGATTACAAAACATAATCATATTATATACTCATCTGTACTGCTACATTTTGTTGCATACAGGAATGTCCTGGAAAAGACCTGAACTAGAATGAGGCAGAATGAGTGGCAGCCCTGCAGGTCATAGAGTGACAGCTCATGGATGCATTAGTCAGTTGTATAGATAGGAAGGAAATAAAAAACACCAGCCCGACAGCGAGGATTAGAAATCTTCAAAGCAGTCAACCAAAGTGTGGAAGAACAAGTGTAAAATGGAATTATGACAAAGGCCATATGAGGGGGAGTTCAAGCTTTTTCAATCCAATGTTTTGACCACTCAGATAGATGGCTCTTGTAATGATCTTAGTTTTTGCTTATTATTCATACTTTGTACGCCGTCCGCGATATCCTCCATTATTTCTCTATTTGATCAGAGGATTGGTATTTGCCTCCCCTTGTTTTTGCTCCTGTTCAACTCTCCTCTCTCCCTCTTTCCCTTTGACTCCCTCCGCGGCAGGCGAGTTCCTCAACTATGACATCATGCTGGGGGTGAACCAGGGCGAGGGCCTCAAGTTCGTGGAGCTGATCGTGGACAACGAGAACGGCGTCCAGGCCAACGACTTCGACTACGCCGTCTCTAGCTTCGTGGACGACCTCTATGGCTACCCGGAGGGCAAGGACATCCTACGCGAGACCATCAAGTTCATGTACACAGACTGGGCAGACCGACACAACCCTGAGACGCGCAGGAAGACCCTGCTGGCGCTCTTCACCGATCACCAGTGGGTGGCGCCTGCGGTGGCCACGGCTGACCTCCACTCCAGCTTCGGGTCGCCCACCTACTTCTACGCCTTCTACCATCACTGTCAGACGGAGCAGGTAGGCAGCTTATCTGGCTGTCCAACGGGGCCTTGTTCCATTGATTAGAGCATAATGAGATGTAGCCAAAAAGAGTGTAACTAGCTGACCTTTTCTGCGGCTCAAGGTGGGTTGTCTGTAAATGGATTGGCCAACGCATTGTAATGATATTCTTTTCGAAGATTCAAAAATTTCGGGAAATATGAAAAAAAAAGAAATCGCGAACAATGAAATATTGTTCGCGGGCGACAATATTTCATATAACGTTTTATGTAGCCATGAATATTTTGTGTTTCTTTTACCTATTTTGCGTTCAATTTTGAGTTGACATTGTCATCCGTTACAATGTCATTAGGTATCCATTCTGGTCTACTGTGTTTATGTGCAGCTCCTTTGAGTTTCTATCAATAGTAATGCCTTTATTAGTCTACGGTGGTGAATGTTAATTGTTCTGATCTCTGATTGAAAGGTGCCACCATGGGCAGATGCAGCCCATGGGGATGAGATCCCGTATGTGTTTGGCCTGCCGATGATCGGGCCCACGGAGCTCTTCCCCTGTAACTTCTCCAAGAATGACGTCATGCTGAGTGCCGTGGTCATGACCTACTGGACCAACTTCGCCAAGACAGGGTACAGTTTAGATGCAACAGAAAGTAGTGCTGAAAAATGTATAAACAAAAACTGTTAACTGGCAGCTTAACACAGGGCTTATGCATCAGTATTCAAAACATTGTTTGGCTAATAAAGCCAAAAGCACAAGCAATAATATTTCCCTAATCATTTTCTATGGGAAAGCTTGATCTCCAAGTTCCACAATTGTTTAATATGGCATAGGTTGCTCATAAGATTAGTATAATATAATTTTCCGGTAATTGTTCCGCAATTACTTTAGTAGAAGTGCTTGAACAACATTAAATCTACTCTGACACATTGTGCTTTCCCTGTTCCGGTTTTCAATGAGCTTTGCAATTAGGTTTGCTCATTATTAAGCACATCCATAATAAAGAGTCTTTTGTGCAGTAAAGTATGATTGGTATTCCTTGCACATGCACACACGTGGAATACATTCCTCATTAATGTCCGTAGCCTGTGGAGTGGCATTCTCGATTGGAGATGAAGCCAAATATATTCTGCCTATTCCTCACATTGCCTTTCAGCATTAAGTCATGGCAGTAATTGTCTTTGAAGCACCTAATGAAGGGCATTTGGGCTCTTTCTGTGCACTGCCCAAAAGGCTTGAGGGAAGCCGGAAAGACGCTAATGATCTACATATATAATCCTAAATTGACGTGAAATGCAGGCCACCTTGAAGATTTACGCCAGTCCCTTGCATGGTTAAGTATGCTCCTGATGAGGTCTGGCTGGCTACGTAAGCTGCTTCCAGACAATTGGGCGCTTATTGGGTCTGAATGGGCCGCCATAGATCACATGGCTAGCCCTTTCCCACTTAAATAAGGTGTAAGTAGGTTTTTTGTCATGAAACATGGCAAATGGGCTCTCTGCTTATCCCCTTTATAAAAATAAAAGCAAGAATTGTACTTCTGTGTGTGTGTCTTGTCGTACAAATGTTCTCCCTGTGGTATTATTCTTCTCTCTGGTTTGTATCGTAAACCTGTTGCATGCCTCGGCTGCTGTCGTGTGACTCCCATTGTGACTCCCCTTCAGGGATTCAGTCGATACAATCTAATCTCTCTTGTACTCTTACTATTCACAGGGACCCCAACCAGCCTGTGCCCCAGGACACCAAGTTCATCCACACAAAGCCCAACCGCTTCGAAGAGGTGGCCTGGACACGCTACAACCAGAAGGATCAGCTCTACCTTCACATAGGCCTGAAGCCTCGTGTCAAGGAGCATTACCGCGCCAACAAGGTACTGTCACGCTCACTGCAGTGGGCATACTCCGTTCCCCTGGTTCGGTTTGCTTTGGTTTTGGTTATGGTTTTGACCCGCTTGATAACATCAGAAAGACAGGGTCATTAAAGGGAATAAATCCACAGGATTGTCATGTAGAATTGATGCAGACATTTGGCACTCACTCGCTCTTTTTACTGTTAGCCTTAAAAAGTATGGAGAATACTTTGAAAAGATGCAGTCTAACATATCCAACTTTTGAAAACTATTCACCCATTCAAGTGAAGTATCCACTTCTATTTAAACAGTTGCTTTACCTTGACCCAACCTTGGAACCTTCTTCCTTTCCTTCTGGGGAATATTGTTGGCTGTACGGCCCTGGCTCTGAGCTCCTGTCCATAGTCCGTCCAGTTTCCTCTCTGCCCACTCTAACTCTGTGTACTGTGCTCTGGTCCCTCAGGTCAACCTATGGCTGGAGCTGGTCCCACACCTCCACAGCATCAATGACGTCACACAGGTCCTTCCCACCACCACCAAGGTGGGTCATTCAGCTTCAGTGTTTTACAGAGCTATACTGTATTAGCATTGTGTATGACTTGTGATTACTATATGCGTTACTATTATTATAATTATTATTTTATTGATTATCATATACCAGGGCTTTAGCACGCTTGCTTTGTATTCAACAAAAGCAAAAGACGCCACTTCCACCCAGGGAAAACACGTGACTACTGTTATCATAATGACGAACAAACCCAACCTGTTGCTCAGGAGATAGAGCGGGTTGGTTGGTAACCGTAAGGTTGCTAGTTTGATCCTAGGCTCCTCCTAACTGAGTGTTCAGTTGTCCATAAGCAAGTAACCTGACCCTAACTGCTCTCGAAGAGCTGGCTGTCGCCTTGCATGGCTAACACCGCCGTCGGTTTATAAATGTGTGTATGAATGGGTGAATGTTCGGAAATATTGTAAAGCGCTTTGAACGAATGAATGAATGATCTTTAATTGTCAAAGTACAGGTACAGGTACGGGTACAGCGGAATTTGGGAGTGGCCACTGGTTAGAAAAGCGCTATATAAATGCAGTCGATTTACATACAACATCTCCCGCACCAGGTGCCCCCGGCGGAGGTGACCAACCGGACCCCCAAGACCAAGCCGTTCGCCACCAAGCGTCCCAACCCCACGCCGTACCCCACCGACACGCAGGACAGCCTGAACCAGCCCCACCTGGTGGACCAGCGGGATTACTCCACGGAGCTGTCGGTCACCATTGCCGTGGGTGCCTCGCTGCTCTTCCTCAACATCCTGGCCTTCGCCGCTCTCTACTACAAGAAGGACAAGCGGCGGCACGACGTGCACCGTCGCTGCAGCCCCCAGCGCAGCGCGGCCAACGACCTGGCCCACCACACCCAGGAGGAGGAGCTCATGTCCCTGCAGATGAAGCAGCACTCGTCGGAGCTGGACCCGCGGGGCCACTGCCAGGGCGGTATCGGCGGCGGCGGCGGCGGCGGAGGCGGCGTGGTGGTGGTTGGGGTGGGGGGCGGCGGGGGCAGCGACGGCATGCACGCCCACGACGCGCTGCTGAGGACTGCCTGCCCGCCGGACTACACGCTGGCCATGCGGCGCTCGCCGGACGACATCCCGCTCATGACCCCCAACACCATCACCATGATCCCCAGCACCATGGGCGGGCTGGCGTCGCTGCACTCCTTCAACACGTACCCCAGCAGCGGGCAGAACAACACGCTGCCGCACCCGCACTCACACTCCACCACCCGGGTATAGCCCAGCCACGCGGCCCTCTCCTCCTCCTCCTCGACCTCCCCCCCTTCCCCCCCCCCCCCCCCCCCGTCGGGCGACACAACGGGACGTACCAACACCGCAAGGCGAGGGAGACTCTGAGGGGTGAAGGCCGAGCGCTGAGTGAACACGATACATCCAGAGCTTCGACAGGAAAAGGGTCAAGGGGCTGTCGTCGGCTGGGAGGGATGGATACTGGGATTCTGTCCTCGCCGGTGGAAACCTTTTACGGAATTACAGGATTTTATTGGAAGCTGGAAATCACGGAAAATATTAAATATGGTTTGTTTGGGGGGGGGGGGGGTTTGTATAAAAATAAGAGACGTCGGGGAGAAAACAAGCAAAAAAGCATTTATATATCGAAAGAACTGAAGAAAAGCAACTTGACAGACTAAAAGAGTGGAAGATTGTTCGTTTTTTGGGGTTTTGTTCTGGCGTTTCAGCAAAAATAGGGTAAAGGAGTTTTATTCGTTCTGGAGACATATATGGCCTTTGGGATCTTTTGACAAATGACTGCGTGATAGTGTTAACTGGAAGCAGAACGGAGCATCAGACACACCTCGAAGGTGGAAAAGGGAAAGTGCTTTGTAAATGAAGGAAAACATATTGTTTTCCTGTGGCATAAACTAGATTTCTCTTTTGTGGAACAGAGAGCAGATGCTGTGCCAACCTAGTTTAGGCATGTGTTACCTTCATAAATGAGCTATGTAAGATAAGACAATAAACAATCAGGAGAGGAGCAAAAAAAAACAACAACAAAGAACTGAAAACTTTAAGTAAAAAGAAAAAAAAGCAAACCTGTATGCACAATGCAGACATTTTAATGAGCGAAAAAAAGAGAAAATGTCACAGATTCTTTTCCATCCATTTATTTTCTTTCCTTGAGGGAGGGCGGGGGAGGTACCCGTTGTATTGTATAGATCCTATTTACATATCTAAATCTGTACACTTAAGCACCAAGGCTGTTAAGAGGGCCCTCTTCTCTCTGGGGTGGGGGGCAGGGTTGGGTTCGGGGGGACTTGGGGAGGGCCTCTATACTGCAAATCTGCCAGAAGGAGTGCACCAGAAGGAAGCAGATGATCCAACCACAGGCTCTGCGTTTCTGCCACTTAACAGCTTCATCACACAAGTGCTGTCAACAGGGAGAGCTCTGGGCGCGGGCTGGGGGCTGCAGGGGGGTTGGCAAAGGATATTTTTAGCACGACGCGCATGACAATTTATCTGCTTGATGGCTGCTCTGCTGATTATGTCATTATTAAGAAGAAACAGTCTGACCCCCTCCCTCCCCATTCCCTCGCATTGGAAATAATCTCAGATGGAACACTATACTCAAACTCAATCCTGATTGGATAACAGGAGACACACACGACCTTGATCACATTACGCTTTCGAGACAATGGGAAATTCAATTCCAGATTAGCTGTGAGAATAACGCAGGGGGTTGGCTGGGCAAATGGTAAACGTTCATGCATAACATAATATAGCTTGAGTGGAGCTGGGCATATAAGAACTAGTTTTGTACTCTCTGTGTGTTGGTACAAATTTTTTGATAGTGGTTAAAATCACATTACACTTTATCAATGAAACTTTCATTGTACCTTGGGTTGATATCGATGTTCTTTGTAATTCTACCTATTAGTTTTGATTATCACCTCTCTTGCTACTAGCTATAAACCACCTTGCTGTATATAAGTAATCTCCTGCACTGTTTATTCCATGCTCTCTTTCTATTTCTTTTCTTTCATTTTGTTCTGGATGAACGTCTGTGTGCTGTGTCCACGCGACAGATCCCCCCCACATCACACACCGGCTCCGAGGGCTAGCGAGTCTAAAAATGGTCAGCAAAGCGACGGAAGATGGCATTGAGGAAGAGAGGTTTTAGAGTCTCTTTGGGCTATGTAGCTTTTTCTGTGTTATTATAATTTCATATAGCCAACTTCCAAAGAGCTGTTTAATGATGAATGCCTATAAATGACTCATAAGGGCCAAGGGACCACGGTACGACAGCAGGCATTAGGAGCTGCTCTCAGTCCTTCCCTGGCATGGAACTTTAATAGTGAGGGGAGAGAAGAAGGGATGAGGAAGGAGAGGAGAATGGCTCGGAGTAAACAAGCAGAGATTCAAAAAAGGGTTGTTGTTGTAGATCATCAGATATATCTATTGCCTATGTTTCAGTTTGCCAAGGTTGACTCATTGTTGAGGCACATTGCATTCAGGGGAAAGAAATGGATGCGCTTCAACACATTACATTTTTTAATCGTACCCCTTTTCGCTTTTTTTGTTTTGGAAGATTCTCCACAAAATAAACTGTCTGTCAAATCTGAGTAATTTAATGTCAACGTTCAAAATGGACCTGTCTTGTCCTCGCGTCTCTCTCTCTCTCTCTCTCTCTCTCTCTCTCTCTCTCTCTCTCTCTCCCGTTCTGTTTCTTTGTTTTCTATTTCCATGCAGGGTTGCATGACCGTAGGCGTCCGGTCCACTACGACCTGTGTTGCTCGCATTGTGAGGCTTTGTAATCCACCGTTTTGCAAGTAGACGGTTCACAGCGCGGGCCTAAAGCACCTCTGCCTAGGCCCCCACTCACCTCAGCCTTCCTGTTCTGCGTAGCCGGCCTCCAGCCCCCATCGGAGTGCCACGAGATGACAGGCCTGTCCGACCCAGAGGGCGGGGGATGCAGCAGTCTACCACAGGGCGCAGTACAGTCGGGTATATGCAGGCTTGAGGAGCCCCCTACACAGCGCCAAGTCTATTGGGCTCAGATTTAGAAAGCCTATAGGCTGCAGGCGCATAGGCGCGGCCCCTCGCGAAACTCAAAGCGCTCGTCTCACCTTATTTTGCCGTCGCCCCCCCCTCCTGCCGACGTGTGGATGGATGGCTCTGGAGTTCAGAGAGTACGCCTGGCCCCACTTGGCTGGCTCACAGGCACTGTGCAGTCATTCAACATAATGGCTACAGACGCGTCGTATACCCTCACAGCTCGGCGCGAGACAAGCTGTAAATATGGCCGTGGTGGGGATAGTGGGGGTGGAGGAGGTGGTGGAGGTGGTGGTGGTAGGGAAGGGGAAACAACAGCTATTTCGAAACAATCTGAGAGGAGGAATTTTAAACCCGATTTATGCCAAATTAAAGAAATAGTGGAAAGGGTTAGGGTCAATATGCAGAAAAAGGGTCCAGGGAATTCACCATAGACCATGCACATGAAACAAAAACAGCAGGCCTTTTGGACTTTTATGGTCTTTTGGCCAACCTCTGTTGAAACATTAATATACAGTATATATATATACCATTTCAATCTACATTGACTTTTGTTTTTTCAAAATGTATGCTCAACGTTACTGCAGAAAAGATGATGAAGCCATGGAATTAGGCTATCCTGTGACACTGTATTATGCCAAATTTTCCAAACTGCCTTTTGTTGCATAACTCATCTGATGGACCCACACACACACACACACACACACACACACACACACACACACACACACACACACACACACACACACACACACACACATGATGTTAGTAATCAATCCCAGGCTTTTAACCTAATTTGGAATAAAGTCATGAAGTTGGATGATCTGATTTCCCAAACTTGAAAACGTAATCATGAGACCAATATGAATTGCGACATGATCTTGTTTTTAGTCTCTCGTTCTAACACCTGTCATAAGCATCCCACGATTTGCAAAAGAGGCTGGAAAGGAAATACAATAAAAAACATTGAGGTGATTCCTGCCAAAGGATTTAGAATAAAATTAAAAATGTTTAAATATTTCAGATGTCCGGCTATAATGTATGGTGATGTAGTTGCCAGAGACCTGTCTAAGAGGCCTGCAGCCAAATTCCTAATCCGCATAAATAACCTTTCCATCATATTTGAGAGGGTCTTCTTTTGAAACGTAATTACTGCAGAAATATGAGCACCACAGAATGCGGTTATTTGTGTGCTGACAATAGCCTCAGGAAAGGACTTACCCATGCAAATCAAACACACACATGTGTTTTGTTTGCATGTTAGTGATAAAAACACTGCAGGCTAATGACACACTGCACATGGCTATAATATAATTTTAATTGCATGCAAAGAGCACCACATGATAGATGGAAGATTAAGCAGGACTTAAAGCTTTTAGGAAATTATATGTGGATGTGGTGGGGGAATAAAAAGCCCACTCATTGAATTACACATGTAATTGCACTACGGGTAAACATTCAAGTAATTGCAGGGGCCTCAGCTAAGTAGCTGACAGATGAGGATGAATGCGGATAAAGGAGTTGATGTGCGCTTCAATTAGCCTATTGATGAAGAGGAGCAGAAAATACTCACGCACTAGAGTGTAAAGACTCTAGGAAGGAAAGAAAAAAATTACATATGTGTTACAGTCAAAATTTATCATAAAGTAAAGCCAAAAGGTAGATTTGCTGGTTATTGTATGCAATCGCTAATTGTAGTAAGCATAAACATAGTGGATTATACGCAAATATATACATATATATATATATATATATATACATATATATATATATAAAGAGAGAGAGATATGTATCATGGTACCTGATTGATAGGAAGGTGTAACTGTAACAAGCAGTATTGGATACCTAGGCACACAGGAGGACGCTAGAGTCATAGCACACAATGATCTCCCCCCAATAAATATTCCCATATTTACATCTGGACACAGTGCATTGGTTTCATGTGTCACTCCCTGCAATAAGCTAGAGGAGTGTGAATGGTTAACAGTGGTAGTTGGTATTTCGCATAACCTCCACTCTCGCCAATGGTTTTGTACTACACAGTCAACCCCTCATGTTTCCATACTGAATGACCTGCTGTTATTTTGATATATTTTCTCTCTCATCCATGTGTTTTCGTAAAGTGCCATTAATCTTAAAGTCTCGAATCTGAGGTTATCCAAAGGGATGGCATGTAGGAATCTGTTGAAGGATATAAAGGAACCATCACAACTGTGTATTTTGGTCTAAGTACCTGCCAAAGTTGTGGCACATTTAGACAACATATGACGTTGATGTGTTTGTTTCCTGATACCGTTGACATGACCAATCACGGTATGTATGAATTACAACACAAATTGGGCCTTAGACTCTGGGGGTGGGAACTTACGCATGAAGTCAAAGGAGCACATAATTCATGTGTTAACGCAGGCTGGTGTTTCAATGGTAAACTCATCCTTCTCCAGAGTCATTGGCTGCTACAGAATCCCATCTGAACGCAGCTTTAAGGCTAAGAATGTGAATTTTAGAGTAATGATACATATATGATATTATACATCATAACAACCCCTCTTAACTACTGGGCAATTCAAACTGAATGCAGGGAGCATGTGGGCATATGTGTTTGCTTATATATTCACATCTTAGCAAAATATCAATATACTAGCATCCTTTTCATGGGTTTTTACCAAAAGAGAGGATTCATAGAAATCGTTGTTTGCCATTTTTCACTAGATCTTTGCTAAATGCATCTGCATAATGCATTAATTTGCTGATATCATTAGGTATAATCCATTCAAAGCTGTCGCCCTTGATTCCTAGTTTCTAGAAAACACTCAACACTCAACGCTTATTCAATAACCTCATATCCCAAAGACGTGATCTGTAATGTTAACGGGTTTCACCACCTCCGCCACTTCATTACAGGCTTTGCAGTCTGTATAATTCCCTGGAATATCGACGCCCAGCCGTAATCCTTTTTGCGCATTAAAGCAAAAGCACTCATTAACTACACGGTTCACTTTTTTTTTTAAAGATAAATCCGGGAGGCTTGACTACAGTGGAGGACAAGAGACTAGTTCAATCGGTATCTTTGGACTGGACCTTACGGGACGCAGTCCCCAGTAGGCTCTAGGCATACAGGCCGACGCGGTGAGGGGGTGAATGGGGGTTTCCTTCTCCATTTTGGTCCCAAACTAAAGACATTTAAGACCCACGGGCCTCCTAAAGTGTAAAAAGTGAGAGCAGGTCGGCGTGAGCCCCGTTGGAACCCATTGCCACATGTGGATGGATGGACAGAGCAAAGAGTGCTGCGTATGAATGTAATGCAACAAGTGTGATTTTATAACCTCAAGCAGCAGAAAACAGAGCAAAAATGACCTTTGATTATTGGTCTCTGGAGTTTTATTTAATTTCTTATTTATTTTTGTTTCTGGTTTTGAATTTTTTCTTTTATTTTTCTGTTTGTTTCTGTTAATTGGTGACTGAAATTAGCAATTTAAACACAATGTAAACAGAGGGAGCACCATGTTAGTTGGTCTGGAATTTGTAATGTAGATTATTTGTCCCTTGTCTTTCTTTCTGGTTAAATAGTAATTACTCTTCTGGAGCACAATAAATTTTAATAAGCTGATAAGTCTTTGGGTTTTTTGTGCTCTCTCTCTCTCTCTCTCTCTCTCTCTCTCTCTCTCTCTCTCGCTCTCTCTCTCTCTCTCTCTCTCTCTCTCTCTCTCTCTCTCTCTCTCTCTCTCTATCCATTCCTCTGCCTATTTATTTCCAAGTATTAATTTACTTTCTCTCCCTCTCTCCGTTTCTCTCTCTCTGTTGATGCAGTTAATGCTGAACAGACTGATTAAATTAACATTTAAAGCAAGTGCCAAGACATAAAAAAAAGAACTGTATAATATTAATAAGCTAATTATTTTTTGATATGATTTTCAAGCATTTCAACTTTTGAACAATAAGGGTTTAGCACACGCCATTGTAAGTTAAAATGGTGTAGAAGTGCAATATTGTTGGGGATTTATGCGTGTGAATGCTAAATATGATCCACACTACAGAATTGAGCTGACAAGTTCAACTTTTTGTCACTCCACAGGATACCTCAGCATAGCTCTTTGAAATGCCAGAAGCCTAAAATGGTTTATTTTCTCGTATCTTTCTAAACTAGTTTTGATTTTCATTCAAAGATTCTGAGATTCAGAGATGATTGAAACTGACTGAAAGTGCACAACTCAATTGAATTGTGTGCAAGTTTCTTGGAATAACACTTTCTCCGTAGCTTTGATAAATGTGTAATAAATATAGGTCTCTTATGTTTAATATAATGCTAAATATAAATAACTTCAATTTCTTTTATATTTGTACAAAGTTCATATCATTGCTTGATTGACCTGATTGCAAAATCATTTGAAATGTCTAATGTTTGTATAAAACTTTTTTTTCTGATGTGTTTCTTTCTGTCACCAATCCGTAAACATTAAGCAATAACCAATGCAGAACACTTATTATGGTAAATCGACATTCATTTAAGGTGGTGTATGTGCTTTATATGAAAAGCATTCCTATCACCACTCCAATACACTTTGAATATTTTGCCCTGGGAATTTCTAGCCCAGAACAAAACAATATTACACGCACAAAACAAGAACATTTGGTATTTGGTAAAGTGTTTATTGGAAATCATTTGAAATGTATCCTTGTCTGAAACAGTGGCATTTTCCTATTCTCTTTGGTAATGATTAGAAACAAATTATACTGGCACCTGAATGACATTTGGCGAGCTGGCGGGGGTGTTTGGAGAGGGGTGTGAGAAATCAACAAAGATGTATTCATTCATTCTCCCTGGTGTGTGGTGTGTGTGTTTGTGTGTGTATGTGCCTGAGCGCGTGCCTGTATGCATATGTGTTATATATTTGTGCGTGTGAGTGCGTATTCATGGATGTATTTGTGTGTGCGAGTTTGTGTGTGTTTGTGTGTTTGTGCCTGGTTGTGCACCGGCATGCATTTTGCACACACACACGTTTATTTCCCCAGACCAAGGGCATACACCACCCTGGGCCTGCTCAGCAAGCGTGGGCCCTGTAGGAATTGCTTGATAAGAGAGCCCTATTTACCATAATACACATCTCATCTGTGCACATCAAACACTCCTGCCTGGTCTGATAACCCGCTCCTTAATTTACCACTGTTTGATCTGGCTGTGGCGCTGCTATCCCATGGTCACTGTCACCAACAGTACAAGAGTTGGGTAATTGCTGTGTACTTTAGGAGCGCTTCCCAAATAGAACGCTTGCGTAACACACATGCAACTCTAGAGATTTATTTTTCGGATGCTGAGCCCGTGCCATACACTTCCAGTTCAGACTATACCGTGTATATTCACGACACATTAGTCCACATTAACATTTTTTACGATATATTATTTCATCATTTAGGAATGAAGGTAATTATTAAAGAGATCCATATTTAGATTATTGTAGTTTATGGTCAGTATATATAATTTTTTTCGTGTAACCCCTATTTGTGGAATGATGATTAGAATTGGCAGTGGCCACACAATCTGTTAAAGAGCCCAAATAAAAAAGATCAATAGATTTATACATACTTATGCATACTCATATATAAAACATTTATTTATTAAGTATGGCAGGTCATTTGTTGTGATGTGCCATTTTAGAAAACCTAATTAGCTAACACCTAAACTGTATTAGAATTTAAACGCAAACAATTGCATTCACAAACCAAAGTGAATTTCTTTTGCCCTGCATGTTTATGAAAATTTGATTTGTATCCTGTGACCTGCTGGGTGACACATGCGCAGCCAGCACGCCACAATGTCAACCCAGTGGGTTTAGGATGGATATTATCACCTTGTGGCCAGCATTGCCTGGTTTAATGTAAATATAATGTCTTGTAATGTAATATTAATACAAATAAATCTCCTTTTTATGGCGCCTTTCAGGACACCCAAGGCGCTGCTAATGTGGTTGTAATGTAATTCACCCTCCCTTCCCCTGTAGAAGTGTTGCCACACTTCTACCTTAACCCCCACCTTCATAGGTTGCAGGGTCAGCTCCTGAACAGTGTTGGATGGGGCAGGTATTTCATTTCATATCGAATCGCACTCGAGTGCCGTATTTCTTTTATGCTCTGGTGGGGTTGAGAGTAACTGAATAAACAAATGAACGCAAAAGAAACATAGAGAGCATAGATCAGAAACAAAGTATAGATCAAAATATAAAGCTTATGTTTTGTCAGACCTCTAGTTTGTTATTTTTAATGTTGCAGGTCAATGCAAATGCCGCAAGTGAGCCACTCGCAGTGATTTCAGCCAATCAGATAGAAATAGCAATAACCTGTACTTAGTGGTTGATGTAAGGTTTGGACACTCTTTGAACCAAGCCGAGTAAACCCTGAGAGGTGCACACAGCAATGTAAATATGCAGGTCTATGAGAACTATGTGTTTTAATTCATTCATATGAAAGGGTGTGTGTGTTTGTATCTGTGTGTGTTTGTGTGTGCGCGTGTGTGTGTGTGTGTGTGTGTGTGTGTGTGTGTGCGGGGGGAGGGGGGGGGGGAGGATTCCCCAGATGCCTATTAAACCTTGCGATAGCTGAGCTTGTGATAGCTTCTTTCGTCTGCTTTGTTAAAATTAATTGGGGATCTGGAGCGCTTTTGTCTGTCTTTTACTGACGCCTATAAAGCATTTGCTTTACCTTCTCCAGGTAAAGCAATTATAATCAGCATGCTGGGATTTGTTTACGGCCTAAATCTTTAAAGGAGCAAAAGGAACAGACATTGGGATTGAACCAAGCCCTGTTTACAACTTGAATGATGAAACACTTATAACTTCTATTCAACACTTTCCAGGTGGCTCCAAATCAGAGCGAAATGTCTGGGGGATTTCAAAGTAACAACAACAGCATTGATCACGCTTCTATTGCACTAGCACACAAAAAATGCCATCTTGGGACAAACAAAAATGTATTGATCTTTTGTCTTCATTGATAGCTGAAGAAGCAGTTTTCATTGTTAACGTATTTTCATTTGTTACAATATGGCACAAACGCAGAGCTTAGTCAAGGTTAACGCAAGTGACTGTCAACACACACATGAATAGTGCATCGCGCTTGCGCTTTCATCAGATTGTCCGCGAAAGACCCTCACCCTGTCAGGAATTGGACCAAACCATATTCAATCTAAGAGGATCTGATGCCTCTCGCAGCCTGTCTGTCTGAATATCTCGGAGTCAAATGAGATCTGGCAGTCGGCCTGTTCCTGCTGTTCATCTCAAAGTGAAGGAAATCAGGAACCCCCCCCCCCTCAATAATACTCATTTGCCAAACCTGCCAAGACCATATCTCCATCGGTATCACCTAGACTACAAGTGTCACGGCTCACTATGTCCTGATGAACCTGAAAACGTAATCTATGTACCCGAGAACCACGCAGCTTAACGCAATCTTCTCATGTTATCATATTAGCCTTTTTGGTTTCCTATTAGGCGAGGCATATCTGAGTAGAATGCCTAACTGGTGGAGCCAATGGCTATAGGTTCAATGATTTGATATTCATGCATTTGTGTGCTTTTTGAATAGCTTTTTGAAAATGAAGCACAAATCATTTAACTATTTGGATTTTTTCCAGCTTTCTCACTCGATCACTCACACCCGAAAACCCACACATAAGAAAACGCACACACACATGAAAACGCGCACACACACATGAAAACGCACACACACACAAGCCTTATCCTACTCATATCCTATCACATTCCTGATACAAAGAACCTATGCCACCCATGGTAAATACATACACATTGTTTTGAAACATGAGTTGTTGTACAGCCCTTTCCTTTTAAAGTGAGGACCCAAATCTTTTTTAAACGTTGTTTAAACGTGGTTCAGCATGGAAATCTATGCCATTTTGACACTGTTACTTAAAATATATTGGAATTAGAGAAAACGAGTGTGAATCCCTATGTTTTTCGCCAGTCTCCACCAACCAGTTTGTGAACATTGTACCCTCCTCCAAACTCAAAGAAAGTACACCGAGGCAGCCAGGGTATGTTGACGCCACGGTGTGTGTGGATATATGTGGATATGTGTGGAGCTCTGTCTGGACAGTCGATGTTGGTGGCCGCATCTGAGGGAGGGTTCCCCTTCTCTGACACTTATAGTACCATTGCAAATTATAACATATATACTCATCCACGTGTACTAGTCCAAATAGAAAGTTTCCATGGGTCGTTACCATGGGGTGGGTTAACGCGTCCCCCCTCCTTCCTTGTACCAATCATTTTTTGACAAAGTGGCGAATTTGAGCTGAACTTGGGGATTCAAATAGACTTTTATTGTACACTCAATGTGCTGACCTGTCCTGCAGCCTACACAACAAAATAGATTGTTTGTATAGGTTGTTCAAAACAACCCATAAGAACGTTTCAGCCCCATATGGAGAAACAGCAATATGTAACTAGTATGTGGATGACATTTGCTTTATTCTCAGTGGAAAATGTATCATTTTAAAATAGTTTCAGCATTCAACTACGTTTTGATAACATTGCTTGTGTGATAAATCTGCATTTTGATTCGTAATCTTCAGTGAATTAATTGAATGTTTGGTATGTAAGTTAATGCAATGTTTTCTTTCATTGCCCTGGTGTATCATATGGGCGCAGCTTGCAAGTTTGAATCAATGTCTTTGCATTGTGTAGTCATCTGGGCTGTTGTGATAAGTGCTCCTTTATGTAACTGTTGATCAACTCAACGATTTTAAGTGACCCTTGGATGACATTTATTCTTCTTTGGGAGTGTACAGTATGTTTTGGGATTTTATGTTTAAATGAATTCCGCTTGGGGGTTAGATAGAGATGTATGGTCTCTTAAATATGAATCAGTGCATTAAGGTTTAATACAATTAGTAGATGATAAACTATAAATCATGCACTATAGGAAGTGATGTAATAAGTAGGTGACCTTGGGGTCAAAGACACTTGCTCTAGCTCACACTTGTGAGCTAGAGACCTCAGGTCTGTGTTATTTGAAAGAGGGCCTCAAGCATTTTTGTAATGTTCAATTTGGGGCCTGCAGCCATTGAAACACATTGGAAATAACCCAATGTGTGTGGAGGTCCCGTCAGTCCCTGGAACAAGGTTGTTAAGTCTCAGGGCAGTAGGACCTTCCTATCTCCAAAATGACTTTTGCAACACATTCTGATCAACTATGTTTCACAGGAAAGAAATCTGAGAGGCTCTTTAAAAAACAGAATGTTTGGGTAAGATTTGATTCTGCAGGAGAAATAGAAATAAAAATCTTGGATATGTCATTCCAGGGATCCAGGGGAACGTATGTATGCATTTTGGGCATCTCTTCCCATCTTGAAAGGGCACAAAAAGGGGCATGACGTCCAACCATAGAGTAAATAGGCATAAAACTGTGTCAATTTCATGTTCCCCGTTTCCGAAGGGGAAGGGGGATAGAAACTTGTATCTTAAGGAGTGTAAAGACAGCTGCCTTGTGGACAAGTTTTTCATATATGGCGTCAGAAGGTCAAAAGGGGCACCAAAATCAACGTTTTTTTTATTGAAAGCAAATCATAAGTTACATCAAATAACACATAGTATAAGAGTTCAGATGACTAACATTACACAATGCGAAGACATTGATTCAAAAAACATGGAAGCTGCATGTTTTCAGGGATAGCAGCATCTATATGAATCACCATGAAAATGTTGCATTAACTAGCAAACTTAACATCATATACATTCACTGACTGAAGATACCAAAAATAAAATGCACATTTATTACTAGAAAAGTTATCAATGTGAGCGCATTTTAATGCCGAAACTATCTTAAAATGTTACTCTTTCTTCTGACAATATAATGATTTTTCTCATTTATTTTGTTTTGGCCTGGGAGATCCTTGACATATGTGACGCATTGCTATTTCTTTGAATAGTCGTTAGGGGGCTGAAACGTTCATATGGGTTGTTTTTGAATGACCTATATAAACAACCTGTTCTGTCGTTTAAGTTTGCGCTGGAACTCAGCAAATCCAAAACACCAATATGAGTTTGGATGGTGAAAGTTAGGAATGATGACACGTTTATTGTGTTGTGATATGTATGGCCCTGAAGGGTGAAAGGACTCAAATCTTTGTTCCCTTTTTTTTTTTCTTGTTTGTTTTGGCTGCACCAAAAATGACTTATGACGCCACAAAAGCAGGCCTCATAACAAGCGGTAATTCAAAGGGTGGCATGACTTGTCATTCGAGGGCTTTGTCTGTCGTTGTGCTTGCAGTAGCTTCTTTAGTCTCATGCTACAAGGAGAGCGTACGATACATATTTAAAAAATAGAACTGTTCCCTTCGGAGTAAACCACTTTTCTCTGTTGTTAAAAACTTTAGCAAGCAATGAGACCTTTCGCAGCATTCACCTTCATAGCATCCACTTTGACAGCATTCCCCAATTGATGCTACCAGGCTCCTTGCAGCAATCTACAGTTTGGCAAGGAGCAACTTTTCAGGATAAACGCTTTCAACATTGTGCTTACTAAATCATCTTGGATTGTTTCTAAGAGTAACTTGTTTTTTATATCTTCATCAGTAATGATTCAATATCTCAAAAGGGGCAAACCATTTGAATAACAATGATACAAACAACACTATTTGAGTGTCCTCAAATGCTGAATGCTCAAAATTCATGACACAACCCTTGCCCATCCTCTTAGGTTTAGTCCAAATTTACAGTTCTACAAGGATGTGTGTATGTATATTACTGTAGTTGGGACATTTTCCTCATCTTAAAGAGTCATCAAAGTATTTAAATCTAACCACGGAACAAAAGTAGGGCCTTTCACTTATTTGAGTAGCCTAAATCTGTCTGTTGTCACCTGTTCTTTGCAAAGTGACAGTGCTGTTCTTCTGATTTTTAGCATGAGGTATTCTGAATCTGCTGCAGTGACACTGCTTCCATAATGCCCCGCAGCGAAAGATGAAATCTATCATTCTCTCCGTCCTTCCATCCATCTGTCTATCGGTATGTCTGTCTATCCTTCTGTCTGGGTGTCAGTGTGTGATGGAATATTAAATGGATGTGGATGTCCCTCCGTCTGTCCATCCAGCCACCCACACACACGCACACAAGCATGCACACACACACACACACACACACACACAAAACAATGTCAACAAATCCGAAAAGTACCAAGAAAGCAGAAATGTATTACATCAATGAATTACATTATTTACTCTGAACAAACAACTCTTTCCTATGAATAAACGCAGAACAGACTCCACTCTGCAGGTGTGTCTGTTACTTTCCAGACACACTACACCAGCCCAGCCATCCCCCCGGGTCAGCATCACCGATCCCCCCCACCACCACCACCACCACCTCTCCCTCTGGGACTTGGATGGGACAGGTAGAGAGGATATCTCTGTCAACTATGATGTGCAAGCTGCCAGCGAGGATACGGGATATAGAGAAGCCGTCCCGTGGGAGGAGGTCGGAGAAGAAACAGTGGCGTTGAGTGCCGTGAGAAAAAAGAGACAGGTGAGAGAGGAGGGGAGAGAGAGAAAGGAGAGAGATAAGAGACATCAAGAGAGCGGGCAGACGAATCGCAGAGGGAATAAAAGTAGGAGAGACGTGTGGGGCAGATCCCCCAAAGTAGACGTAGTGCCACCGTAGCGACCGGGTCCCCGTCAGCGTTGCGCCCTGTTTGCCACCAAAACTGTTTGGCAAGACCCCTGAAGAGCTGCTTTAGTTTGAGCAATGTATCCCAGGAAAGAAGGATAGATGCTTTCTATGGCTTCCTGTTTTGACGGTATTCTGTTTTAACCAACCTTGATGATTCAAAAACTGTAATTCGCCAATCACAATTCAAAGTGCGTTTGAATGTGTTTTTGAATGCATGGAAAGATATGCGGGGTCAAATGTCCATCTAAAACATTTCTGAATGATACTTGACATGACAGATTATAGATATGTGGGTAGTCACTCTGTCCTTTGGGATTTTTCAGATTGATCTTTTGAAACGTCATGTTAGGCCCAAGGTTTTGATGTTTTGGACTTCACATAGCATATACATGGAACCCTGTATCGTTTGGTAAATTAGTTATCCTGGACAGAACCCTGGAGCTTTGTTTGTTTGTGTGTGTGTGTGTGTGTGTGTGTGTGTGTGTGTGTGTGTGTGTGTGTATGTGTGTGTGTGTGTGTGTGTGTGTGTGTGTGTGTGTGTGTGTGAGTGTGTGTGTGTGTGTATGTGTGCGTGTGTGTGTGTGTGTGTGCGTGCGTGCGTGCGTGCTTCTCTGAAATAATATCTAATAACACTTGAAACAAATGTAGGAATCTTTGATTGTGAATTTGTGATTACGTTGATAAATCCATAGGATGACGTTCCTTCGCAAATTGAGGTGCAGTTAAAAAAAATTACTTAGATGCAGCACAGATTTGCATAGTACTAAAAGCACCAATAAGATCGGCAATTATAGCAAATCACAAGACATCTCTAGGGAACACTAGTGAACCAGGCTATAGACTGTGGGGAGTAATAGGTTTATTCCTCTTCCCTCTTGTGGATAGCATCTCTTTTTCCAAGAATGGTGGCAGAGTCTCAGGGGAAGGTAGAGGAAAGAATTCATGTAGCTCAGAAAGGAACAGAGCATGCGAGAGGAGAGGAGAGAGAATATCGTGAAAGAGACACAACATGACAGAGGCAGAAGAGTCGCTGTGATGTGTCTCAAAGCTGTCAATCACCAGAAAAAATGAAGGACGACTTACTCTAAGCAGACCCTGGAGCTAGAACCAAAAAAGGAAGGCCAGTTAAACAGAAGAAATTAATGTAAACCATTGGGTTCGGACAGGGTTTAGATGCAAATGTATAAAAAGATGATTACGTAAATTGTGCAGTTACAGTCGGCCTCTGGAGAGTAGGAAGAAGAAGGATAAAAAGAGTGCAATACATTTTGTTCAGTAAATTATGAAGATTTTGTCGACCTCTGGAGAGTTGGAAGAAGAACACTTAGAAAAAGAGTTACATTTTGGAATAATGGTGTACTGCATTGTTATCTAGATTATTGTGCAACTTGTAAAACATATGTACCACCCCTAACCCTAAACCATATTTTATTGTGTATATTGTGGGCATCAAGAAAAGGACAAGTCAACAATAAAATAGCTTCTAACCACAAGTTAAATGGATCATACTGTATGTTGTGAAATAGAAAACCAATGAATGCACGATGAATATTATTGGGCACAACAATGGTTGAGTTAAACCGTCTCAAATTTATTTGTTTTTATAAACTAAAGCAGAGTTTACCAAGGATTGTCCTACTTTATTGCACCACAATAATAACAGAATAAGACATCCGACCATTGTCATTGGTCAGATGCCGCAGTTACAATGGATATGATTACGTTATCTTTGCACAGCTCTTGCGGAACCATTTATTTGGTGCCTGTTCGTGGCTGCTGAACACATTTATTTATTAATTCCTGTACTTGAAGTCAAGAAACTTGATTATATATGACTATTTCATAACTACTAATTCTAAAACTACTAATACCATTTTCGGCCTAGGAATTTTTTATCAAGAACCGGCCTAACCAGGACCTAAACAGGACCTTAAAATGATGTAAACAGGACCTAGACAGGACTTAAACAGGGTCTAAACAGGACCTAAACAGGCTCAGAG
Organism: Pollachius pollachius; assembly: GCF_949987615.1. Taxonomy (NCBI): domain Eukaryota; kingdom Metazoa; phylum Chordata; class Actinopteri; order Gadiformes; family Gadidae; genus Pollachius; species Pollachius pollachius. Next base: position 19,227,018 of record NC_136940.1, read on the forward strand.
GATCAACACAGGACCGTAACAGGCCTCAGTCCTACAGTAGGAAAGATAGGAGGTGGGACGTAAGCGCATGTAAAGATGTTCATCTCCTGGAGTCTCACCCTTAATGCATAAGAGTTGGCAGCTCTTCTATGCCTACTCTGGCTATAGCAGTGTTTCACTGGAGTGCTTAAGTGGAATGCACATGTTCACATCACTACAAGCAGGGGCTTCTAGCATGTAAGTGCAGACCTGGGATTCGTTTTGTTAGTCGTTCAACATGCCCTCGTTGACATCAACTCGGCACTTGCCCTGGGGCGAATCCCCGCTGCCATCCTAAGTGTTGTTCCATTTGTCTGTAAACTGAAGTGAACTGGGTAAGATGGACCCTTAGAGGGCTCAGGGAACGTCAACAACGATGGACACTTCAGAAGGGTAGATCACCCACAAAGCATTGCAGTGATGCATTGGTGCAAGAAAATATATCTATGGCTTGCTTAAAGTAATGCATGTACAATTCTGGTTGCTTACCAGCGAAGAAGGAGAAGATGAATACATTGAAGGTAATGCCAGTATTTCTTTCAATCAAAACTGTAATGCCGAAATGTCGTCTACATACAGGTGTATTATGACATACAATATCTGATATTTGTTGTTTGCTTCATACAAGTAATTTAGTACCGCATATTGGTTTGCACTTGTAAAATACTAATCCCATCAATAGGGCAGAAATAAACCACAATTGTGCAGTAATTATTGGTATGCACAAGCGCTTTATCTGCCACAGTTGCTCTTAATTAATGATGTGTCCCATCAATTTGGAAAACTAATTGTATTGACTGTATTCAATAGCAACTCAATAATCTCATTAATAGTCTCCACTAGTTCAGGTTGATTGTCCACCAAAGACCAAGCTGATAACAGCTTGGTTGAATATAATTGTACATAATGCGTTGAAAATGTTGATACTTAAGTCATAAAAACACAACTGTTCTCCAAAGGGTAATGCAAGACCAGCGGCCTGACGGGCATAAATTGACCTGGCATACATTTAAATGGTATAAATTGACCTGGTGTAGGCAACAGCAATTATAACTAGAAAATGCATTTCCTGCAGAAAATGCGGTGAGTGATGTAGTACAAAGTGAGGTTGAATTTTTTTTTTTAATAAAGCCACATAGATGAAACGTTAAATGGCTTAAATCAAGTGAAGGGATTTGAACAAAAGTTCAAAAGTCTAAATGGAATAAACAATGTAAACATGCACACTATTTAAGAAAAGTAAATGGTTGGAAACAAATAAAGCGACAGCTGAATGAAAAGCACAAAGCATTGCTAAAAATTCAGAAATGTAAAATGAATTGAACTGAAGAATCTGAAATGTCAAATGTATTGCACTGCACTGTGTGTGTGTGTGTGTGTGTGTGTGTGTGTGTGTGTGTGTGTGTGTGTGTGTGTGTGTGTGTGCGTCTTTAAGAGAATAGCGAGCCGGTGTGTGATTAAAAGTAGCTCAATAGAGTGGGAAAAACCGCCCAAACTGGCAACGTTGCCTGCACTTCCTCCAAAAGTAGCCCAATCTGGCGGGAAAAACCGCCCAACCTGGCAACACTGCTGAACATCATCACGCTCCAGCGTCAACGTAAATCAATGAGGCCAACTGAAAACGAAGCCGGTGTGGGTACCAGATTGACTCGGCTGCCAGATCGACTCGGGGTCCTGCGCTTACAGATGACGTATCGACACTTGACTATCGACACAAGCCAACGGACAAAACCCGGAAGGGTTGTTTATAAACGGGGCTCAATCATGGACATAAAAAGAAGGCTCAAACCGTTTTGGTTTTGATTTCATTGAACGCAGCCCCTTCTTTCGCACAAACAAAGCCATTGGAAACACGTCTAAAAGCACTGATGAATGCATATGTAACCCAGTTCCTGTTAGGGACTCTTATTCTGAAGGAGGAGAACGGAAGTGTCTGCATGTGGGTCGCTGTTCTGACTCTTCTGTGCTGGGAGCACTGGAAATAAAGTGAATCGCCCCGTTGAGTGAATGGAGTTAACCGATTCTTCTTTTATATATTACCCAAGTATAGGCAACAATAGTTTGTACATTACATTATTCATAGATTAGAAAACAAAAGATGAGATCATTAATACTTGAGAATAACATGTGAATGAATTAAACGCGCGTGCGCATTTAAAAGACAGCGTTTACCGGAAGTGCGTCATTATTGCGCATCTAGGACCCCGAGTCGATCTGGCAGGCGAGTCAATCCGGTACCCACACCGGTATGAAACTAAAACTGTGATTCTGAATAAAGTTTAAATTATATTGAAATGGGATATTATCGAAGATACAAGTGTGTAGATTTGATAAATGGTTTGAAAGAAGATAAACGGTTGAAATTTGACCGAGTTACGATGTCTTCAGTAATTTAAGTGTCAGAATTGGCAGACGGCTTCAATGGGACCAACTGTAGAATATGACGGTTTGAAACTAAGTGTGATTTTGAAGAAAGTTTAAATGATATCGAAATTCCGTTTAGATATTATTTAAGGTACAAGTGTGTAGATTTGTTTAATGGTTTGAACGAAGATAGAGTTGAAAATTGATTTAGTTAAGTCTTAAACATTTGAAGTACCAGAGGACGGCTCTGCCGTCCTCATTGACTCCCATGTTAAAATAAAGAAAATATTTTAAAAGTAGAATCTTAAAAAGTATTAAATATTTTAAAAATCTGAAAAGCGCGCAATTCCAAGCTATTCTGAATATTTTAAAATCTGAATGGAGAAATTAAGGAAGGAGATGGGTCCCAAAGTTTGTATTCATACTTTGCAGTCATGTGACTACCATGGCTACCTGGAGGGCAACAGACACCGACAAAATGGCGACGAACAGTGGCCAGCCAGGGGAATTGCAGCCTTGCAGATTTCCAATACTACAATCAATCAACTATTTAGACCATAAATGTTCAAATTAGATATCAAGAAAAGATAAACATACTCGAAACTTGTGATCCATACACAGCACCCGCTGATGTGTTCATTGCTTTGAAGTTGGCAACGTCTCGACCAGATGTGGAGTTTGGAGATATTTACATTTACCTTATAGAGAATCCGTCTGTTACGGGCCAAGACGGGGTGAACCCAAACGCACGGCACAAATGACAACAGGACGAGATTGGTAGCAATTAACCAGTTTATTGCTACACAGAGGAGAATGTTCGTGGGGATCCGGAGTCCGCTGACCGGGTTGTCTGAACCGGAGTTGGTGGGTCAGGTAGATTGCCGAACAGGTAGTCACCCTCGATGGTTCGGAGGAACTGGTATTCCGGCAGGAGAGCAGAGTCGAATGACGGACGTGATTACGATGACTGAGGAGGAAGACAGCTGGATCAGGAATGGAGACTCGAATAAGAATAACTGGAACAGGCAAGAGAGGTCGGAGGATAACTTCACCAGGTAAGTATAGCTGACGATCTGGCGACGAATGGTTGAATGACTGGGGAAGATATGCAGGTGGATGTGATTGGTGATGATGGTCAGGTGCGGGTGATCAGCGTGGCTGGGTCAGGGAGTTGAGCAGGCCACGCCCCCGTACCTGAAACAACATGACGACAGAGACAGACAAGACTAACAGAAAACCAGTGGCAGCTAGGATCCGGTAGGAGAGACCGTGACACCGTCACCTTATACCGCACAAAAAATGAAAGCCTACAAAAGTATGGATAGCCAACTTTTTTTCAAGAGTGGGTGGATTAACAACGTTGTCGTATGGGAGGTGAAAAACAGGAATATCTTCATAATTAAAGCAAAGTTGAGTAAGTACTATCTATCTACCCGCAAAACGATCAACAAATAGTTTTTTTCTGAATCAAATAACTTTTAAGTAGTTGTTTTACTGACCAGGTAATGCGGTAGTGTCCACACAAGTTACATTTTCTCAAGCATTTCTGAAGTTCCAGCGCAGCGGAGCTTTTTGCTGCATTCAAAAAAAATAAAACTGCTTAGGATCGTTTAGTGACGCCAGATTGGGCAACTTCCCGCCCAATCTGGCAACACGGGCTATCCCCATGACGGCAGAGGGAGGGTTATTTTCATTTTGAAATAATCGTTATTATAATGTGCAATTAAACAATATATATTACTTATGGCAAATTCGAATCTTATAGAAATAATACAGTTTTTCTCCTTTTCGGATGGGATCCGGTGAAAACATAACCCGGCTTCACTCCACAGTTAATTCATCCAATCGCACAGCAACTAGCTGGCATATCGTTTTCACCTCAAAATACCAACTTTCGTTCGTATGGTAAAACTGGCGACGTCCTGGAAGATCCTTGATTAGGTGACTAAGTTGCTAGAGAACGTTGATCTTGCCCGCCAGCCAGTCGTCGTGACGTCACGTGCAAAGTATTATTGGAATAAGAAAGAAAGAAAGAAAGAAAGAAAGAAAGAAAGAAAGAATAAAACTTATGAAGAACAATAGTGGAGCGCTGCATGCAATTTTCAACCGTTTACCTTCGTTCAAAACATTTAACAAATCTACACACTTGTATCTTCAATAATATCTAAACGGAATTTCGATATCATTTAAACTTTCTTCAGAATCACAGTTTTAGTTTCAAACTATCATATTCTACAGATGGTCCCATTGAAGCCGTCGGCCCATTCTGACACTTAAATTAATTAAGACATCGTAACTCGGTCAAATTTAAACCGTTTACCATCGTTCAAACCATTAAACAAATCTACACCATTGTATCTTCAATAATATCCAAACGGAATTTCGATGTAATTTAAACTTTATTCAGAATAACAGTTTAAGTTTTATACCGGCTTCGCTTTCAGTTGGTCTCATTGATTTACGTTGACGCTGGAGCGTGAGGACGTCCATCAGTGTTGCGAGATTGGGCGTTTTTTCCCGCTGGATTGGACTACTTTTGGAGGACGTTCAGGCAGCGTTGCCCGATTGGGCTGTTTTTCCCACTCTATTGGGCTACTTTTAATCACACACCGGCTCGATATCCTCTTAAACACACACACACACACACACACACACACACACACACACACACACACACACACACACACACACACACACACACACACCCCAGCAGTGCAGGGCAATACATTTGACCTTTTACATTTCTGCATTTTTAGCAATGCTTTGCGCTTTTCATTCAGCTGTCACTTTATTTGTTTCCAACCATTTACTTTTCTTAAATGGTGTCCATGTTTACATTGTTTACTCCATTTAGACTTTAACTTTTATTGAAATCCCTTCACTTGATTTAAGCCATTTAACGTTTCTTTATGTCGTAATCTATGTGGCTTTATTAAAAAATATTTTCAACCTCACTTTGTACTACATCACTCAACGCATTTTCTGCAGGAAATGCATTTTCTAGTTATAACAATTGCTGTTTCCTACACCAGGTCAATTTATACCATTTAAATGTATGCCAGGTCAATTTATGCCCATCCGGCCGCTGGTTTTGCATTACCCTTTGGAGAACAGTTGTGTTTTTATGACCTCAAGTATCAACATTTTCACTTTGTACTACAGCACTCACTGCATTTTCTGCAGGAAATGCATTTTCTTGTTTTTTTTTATGTATTTCTAAGACATATTTTGAACTAATGCTACCGAGGGGCAGCTCGGTTGGAAACATAGATATTATGGTTGCTAAGCTCACCAGCAACATCTTTTGTAAACATGAACGCACAAGAGGATAACAGCAGGTCTGCGATTTACTTTATAGAGTAAACAGAGCTAGCACCCGTAGACTCGTCAGAACATGGTGCTCTGCATATCTGAATTTATCACTCTGCCGACTGGATATTATTTCACCATCCATCAAACATTCAGTGGAAGATTTCATAATGACTGCATTTATCGCTGGCTATAATCCAACGTAATCAAGGCATGTAAACTGATTATTTGATTTTTTTTTACAATGTGTTTTGCTGCAAAACACCGGATACATATCAATTGTTTGACTGTTGAAAGTGATTTTTAATTTATTTTAATTTTTATTATAAATATATTGGATATTCGTCAGATATTCCCAGTCATAATTAGAGGGATGTAACACGGAGAGCTAAGGATGCGATCACCAGCAATGGTCTCGTGTGTCTAGTGGTGTTTAACCGCCCAGGAGATGATCGGGCAGTACATCCTCCTCATGGAGCCATCGTTTGGTCAATATATCTGGAGAACAACAAAGTACCCTTCACTGAACAAAGGCTTAACTAAAATGCAATAAACCCGAGACGTCTCATGTTTCAAAATGTTCCCAATGGATTAAAATCGTTGTTTAGAAGAGAGTAGCTCTACTAGCTCTACAACATTCAAAAACAGGTAAAGAACTGCTTGGCCAATGGTGCTCTGTTGGGGCTGTAATGCATATAGACGCATATGATACAGGTTCAACAGATGGAGAATATCAAGTTATTACGGTATACAGAAGGTATGATTTTCTATAGTTTTTTGAGCATTTTTTGAAAAAAATACTTCCATGTATTTTGGTCAAGTTTTGAAGCATATATAATTAAATAATCCCAAATAAAGTTTTCGCTGTTACATTGTAGGTTAGCAAGGTTAAAAATGGGTTACCGCTCCAACATTTACTAGCCGGCCGAGCAGGTTGGAGTTCCCCCCTGTTCGACAATTTACAATAATGATTGACTGCCAGACATCACAACTAAAAGTACAATGTGAAGAAAGCTAATAGCGCTAGTGTAGTTTTGTAGTGAAATAATCAGACATCTCAACAGTAGTTTATGTCGTTTGAAAGTATTCCCCCATGTGTCTAGCGGTGTATACCTGCCGAAGGACAAAGGGCTTCCGAGCAAAGCTGTTTGGCAGCAGCACTCATCTCTATATAACCATCGTTTGGCCAATATTTCTACATTATAGGCAAAGCAGACAATGGCCAAACTTAAACTGGATACGCCTCAAGTTCAATTCGTCCCTGATAAGTATGACATTCACATGTCTGTATTCCGCAAGCTCCGTAAGCTCTGGAAAGCCTGATAAAGCTCAACTGACTTTTGATATTTCTACATATCATATTACAGACTACAAATATTACAGACTACCTAACATGTTCACAAGTTCTTGTTGATATTTGGATCGTGTATTCCATTACTTTTCAGATATTTCTTGCATCCCTACTTCGTAATGGTTTTGCACCAAAAAATACATTTACGTGGACTTTTTTCTGCTAGGGAGCAGTGAATGACAAATTGTTATTGACAGGCAAATTAGGCAATTACTGATCCACCCCAAGTGTTCAATGCCCACTCCGCCATAGCCATTTGTAAAAAATTATATTTCAATGACACATAGGGAAGACATTGACTAGGGGGAAATTGTAAGCATTCACTCAAAAGGCGACAGCAATAAATGTGAAATCACCGAAGCAAACAGTTATTCAGCATGACTGCCTGCTTGCCCAGTTGTTTTATAAAAGGCATCTGTTTATTTATGTCCAGACGTTATATGGATTTAAAATGGGATGAAGAGGGTGCTTAAAAATCCAAAACCGTCATCTCCATAATCTCCAGCTCAGTAGGTTCCGGTGGAGTGAGAGAATGAAAATTACAGTCTGTCAGGCATCAATGACAAAAAGAAATGGGAAAATGGTGGTCTATTAACAACCATCCTATACTCATACATGCCCACAAAAACATTCTTGCTGGTCCATTTAACACTATGTCAGGCAAGGTCACTCCCCCTGAGTTAAGACTGTCTGCAAATTGAAACCACCCTTTTATCCATGCTGTGACAGCCTCGCTGAGAGGTTAAAGGAGCTAAAGGTTGCATATTGCAAGTGTGCACAGGGAGGGCCATATGGGCTTGCTGGAAATGGGCAGATATGTATAGAATTTGAATACATAATGCATTGCTAACCCATTCAACCCACTGCCTGGTCTGAGATATTCAACATTATATTGGTTGAAATGTAAAACTTCCTGTAACCTATGTCCCAAAGGGTTAAAGATTGGCCTCAACAATGGGGCCAATGTTGGCAATACACCAGGATGAAGTCCAGAGAAAGACCTTTCACACATTTTGAAAAATGTCCCTCCTTCAGGTTGTGCCACCTTATCATTTGGTGTGCTTACTGACATTTGCTTCCTTCATTTACCATTTTGTTTCTTAATTGTTCATGTCATTGACATCTGCTATCTGCTAAGAGAAAAGTGAGTTATGTGCCTTTGTCAAATTGCATACTATTTTTTTCCTTTGATGCAGCTCCCCTTTCTAAATTGCTTACACATGTATTAATTAATGTTCAGTTCTTGACGGAAAGCCATATTTCTAGGTTTGGCAATCTATATTTAACCATTGGGACAATTTTTCATTCTTTGAAAATGTAATGTAATTTAGATATATGCTAATTCCATAAACATAGGTAGATAAAACCTTCAAGAATTTCACATGCATTTTTAAGGGAAAGTAAGGGGCCGGTTTAACAGGAACACTTCCACACAGGAGCTTGTGCGAGGAGCGTTTTCAAAGCACATGTCACACTCGCTCGAGGAGGGTGCCAGAAAATAGAAAACGGCCACTCTGCAAAAGAGTTTTTAGGAGCAGACCTCTTGTGAATTATACATAATTTCCCCCAATTAAAAAACTTGGTTAAAGATAACACAGTTTGGGTGACTTGTAGCACCTTGTCACAGTTCTAATCAGTGGCAGTCATTTTCATAGTGATGGGGCATTTTTTATTTCAGCATGGCTAGGTGTGCTGCTAGGTCGATTTCATTACATTTTGCATAACGTAACCACCTTTAACGGTAACATGTGGTACAGATCATTGCTTACAATGCAACCTTTAATCTATATTCAACTATATAGTTACCTTTAGTCTTCAGACTTTTGACTTCAGGTCGGTGAACACATGAGGATGTAATTCCAACCTATGTTGGAAGGGTGTACCTTGAAGCCTACAGAGGTGGTATTTACATACCTGATGATCATAATAACTCAACACATTATGGATGTCGTTTCTATAAGCAATTTGTAAAGGTTCTGATGCTATGTCTCACTTTGCTAAACACTCTTCCGTACAAACCAATCGGTGACTTGAGGAGCAAACTCAAATTATCATCAACCATAAAAGTAACATTTCACTCTAAAATGTATCACATGCAAGGATTTATTGCTTAATAACGTGGCATTATGGCAATAATAGGTATTAATGTATAAACATTTTGTTCACTTGCAGAGCAATCATTCCACAGACACTTGCATTCAGATCCACGCAGTACAGATGGGGCAGACGTTAGTCGAAGCCATACTGTGTGAAGCTGTGATGAATTTCAACACAGCTCTATGCAGTTAATCAATCAGTACATGCAGGGCAAGGAGGCTGAGAGTCTGCAAACAGTCTGTTTGATTACCAACAGGAAGCCATCAAATAATGACCTTCAGATGTGTCATGCCCGGATTAGATGTAGTGATGCTTGGTGGTCAACTGCCTTCCAATATTGGTTGTTGTTGCTGAGAATTCAGTGATCTGAATGGCTAGCTGGACAGATGAAAATTGTGTTTGCGAGAAACAGTGAATTGTTAATCTTGAGTTGTTTCACTGAGCATGTTGGCAATAAAAAATAAGGTGTTATTGTGCAAGCATTACCCCATATATAACCGAAACATGCCGTTACACAACTTAGCCCTTGCATTGTAAATGTATAGAGATGATCCGAAGTATAACGGTTTCAGCTATAGTTCATATTGAAGAAGGGAGCTGGGCCTACCTGCTTTTTACTTTTTGAACCACTATTTCAGCTGTGGGGCTGGTGCACAATTTAAATGTCTCAGAAGGTAAAGGCTATGAATCCTTTGTTCATTGGTTAGCTTATGCTTAATTAAAGTATCTACCATGCAGGTATTTATACAAAGACACTTGAAACTTGAGACACTTGAAAAAATCAGTGTCTGAAACACAGACACTGACACTTGGGCTGTACAAATAAAATTGAATATAATTGAAACATGGATGGGGATGGTCAATCTACACTAACTATAACAAAAGGAGTAATAATTACATATAATATATAGTCAACAATTACATATTAACTCTGCCTTATTTATTAACTAAATATACCGTAAGGATATTTCAATCTCTTTTTCAGTCTGCTGTTTTGTCTGAGCCTGACCAACACCTTTACCTACTTTGGTGTGACTGTTTGTGACATTGTGCTTTTGAGAGCTAAATTTAGCTGATGGATGTCACAGTGGATTACCGAGGGACATGAGGGAGACATGATACGCGGGAGGGACATGACATCAGGTTAATGAAGGACATTACTCAACCCTCAAGCCACATAACATATACTGCACCCTCAATCTGCCAGGGATATGTCTAGAGGGCACTACGAAACACCCTGGAGAGTGTGCTAGTGTTACATTTCTTCCTACTGGTGCCCTGTTCCAAAGAACTCCCATGTTCGGTCTGACCCAGTTCAAATATGAACACATTTGCTGCAAATTAAATTAAACAAAAAAAACTGGTTCAATCAGTAAAAGCGTTTACGAGCACCTTAAATTGTTATATTAGGCGTAAGGAAAGGGTTGCTTAATGTTGAGTGTTTTTTTATTATTTCACAATTTTTGAAAAGTTATTGGAGGGGTCAGATAAAACAGACAAAGTGAGAAGGGTTGGAATGACAAAAACGACTTGAGGGACATGGGCTGTGTTCGATTTGGATCACTCGTTCCCTCATTCCCTATTCCCTATTGAACACAGTGCACTATTTAGGTGTTTGGTATAGGGGAAATACGGCAACTCGCGTTTGATTTTGAGTTGCGGTACTATGCTAAAAGTTTCCTTTCTTCTTCGACTCACTTTCCAGTCTTTCTCCAAAGAGCCCTTATCTTGTATAGGAAGGCACAATCCTTGGTTTTTAAGTTGAAAATGTTAAGTTTGTTGTACACATTCTGCACTTGGAAAGTAGCCCAACATCCATCAGTGGTCTGAAAAAAAAGAACAAGCAGAAAGTCCTCTCTCACATGTTCCCAGATCTATTGTGGATGTTTTGATTTCTCTTTGTGACCTTGCCTGTAGGATCTAAATGCTCAAAATAATCCTTGACAAAGGTATTTGTATTATCTAAGACAGCACTGACAAAATAAACCCACAAAGAATGTTTTATCAGTGAACCAAAGAGGCTTATTGTCGGTTTTTTTCCTTCTTTTCTTTTTTTCCCAAAGGGTTAACTGGCTCCAAATGGCCGGGGATGCTAGATTGGAAGTGAAGGGCGTGCTCCTGGGCGAGAGCTAGACGGAGAGAGTGGGTGCGAAAGAGAGAAAAAGCGGCCCTAATGCGGCATCTCATTACAACCTCTGTCAGGATCCCTGTATTCCACCATCAGCTCCCCTTTAACTTGGTAAGAGCCCCGACTTGTCGTTTCGAGTGAGCCGCACGGCCGCCGAGGCATTTACAAATAAATGAAAAATGTCACATTTGATTTCACTCCTCGTCGGGAGGGGGGGGGGGGGGGGGGGGGTGTCCGGGGGTGGGGGGGGTAGCAGGGCTAGCACTGCCTCAGCTTTGACACAAACTGTCTTTTGTTGTTCCTCTCTCCCGGCTTCTCGCAGGTGCTGCTCTGGTGTCGGTCGACAGGTCGTCCTGGCAGGTTCAGTGGCCTTCTGCTTCCTTCTCCCAGGGTAAGCCCCACAGACAATGACCTTTCTTTCAACGTTGTTAAAGTCATGATTTACGCTTTTTTTTTGTCTCGGGCTTTGTATCCTTATTCCTTATGCTGCCGCCATCCTGCTTCCTTGGCTGGCGAGTATGCAGGAAGTTGGCGCTGCTGGAGACGGTTGTGGTTGGAGGGGGGGGGGATACAAAGAACTGGTAAAAGGAAAATGGCGTGGCGTACCGTATAGAGAGAGAAGAGTCAGCATGATGCTTTCTGTAAGCCCCTTGGCTCTGTGGCTGGATCTGGGATGCCCTTTCTCCTCCTGCAAATGCTGCCAAAAGAGACAGATGTATGAGAAAATGCCACACCTTTTTCCTCCATTTACCGAATTCTGAGATTCGTCTTTTGGCAACACATTTGAGAGAATGACGCAGCGCCTTCAAAATTGTCTGTTTTTGTGTCGCTCGCAATGTTTTTTCGATGTTTTCTCTGCGCACAAGGTTCGGTATTTTGGATTCATTGCGGAATGCTTTTTTTACACAATATTTTGGTGGTTAATCTTGGTTTATCCCTTCTAAAAAGACAAATGCCTTCTGCATTCTTTGTTAAAATACCAAAAATGTTATCCTAAATAGTTCCAAACCAGTCTGAATCATTTCATAATAGAATTAATGAATCAGTAAATGGCGTATATATTTACCTTGGTCTTTGCTGTGTTTTGAATTGCATTACGTTTCCAAGAGCTTGCGAGATAAAAACAAGATTGCAAGACAAAGTAATTGTGGTAACATTTTAAATAGTGCGACTAACACCCCTTTTTACATTTTGTGCATTACAAGTGCTGTAGTGATCACCTTGGAAGTATCTCTAATTCATTAGTTTAAATTAACATTCAAGCTTGGTGTATTATCTAACCTTGATTCCAGTACAGTTCATTTTTCCAGAATGTTCCACTGGGAGGGACATCTCGCTTGCACAAACAAATCCTGCATACATCTCATCTGGGCCAAACTGTATATGCATACTAAAGGAACTCAAAGTCTTTGAAGCACTCTGTGAGACGTTAAGAACTTAAGAATTAAGAATGTTTGAATCTTCATTATGGTTCAGCACAAACAAACCCTTTTAACTAAAAAAACTTTTCAGTCCTTTTTTTTTAAAAAGGACTGTAGGTTTTGACGACAATTACAGCCATAATATTCAGCTATTGGAGAAACACGGCTTTTGTTGAACAGCAATGAGACTTCTCTGAACCTAAACCAAATAATAAAGAAGAAGCTGCTATGCTACTGATGACGAGAACCAAGTGCATGATAGAAAATTGTACTCACCCCTTCCCTTAAACCCCTTCATCATGCATCGAGTTTCCAACAGTAACATTGACTGTTAACTTTTGACTTATCTCCATCCATAACTCTGGAGTTCGACTTAAGTAGTGGCGAGTGTGACACAGTTAAACGGACAAGAGACATGTCTGTGGACACCATAGGGGGTGGAGCCAGGCATTGGGATTAGAAATGGTGCTGGTAAGGGATTTGCAAATGTATCTGGTCCTCATGTTAGCAGTCCAAACTGTCCACATGTGTATTAGTTGCTATGATCATCTCCTCGAGGGTCCACAACACCACATCTCTTTCTGATAACCCTGATTTGCCTAGAGATGACTATCCACAACAGCAGAATAGCATCAGAGCATCTGTACAGAAAATCTAGGAGTGGATTTATCCCTTCACATGCTCAGCAGGTCTCAAATGCTTGCGATGCACTTCTGAACATATTTCTGAAATCCCCACTCATTATTTCCACTCTGAAACAGATGTGTCTAATGATCACTTGTCTCACTCACACACTTGGACCCACACACAAATGGGTAATAACTGTTTATCTGTGCAAAGGAAACCTGGCCAGGCGAGAGATCCACTTGTGACATACCACGAGAGCAGTGTTTTGTACCTGCAGATACAGACCATATATAAGTGTATACTCGGCCTATTTGTAAATGCAACATGGTCCAAAATACTTTCTCATCCAAGGGTTCAGGATAACTATAGCTATGAAGCAAGTAATTGTTATTTTTACACTAAGATCATTTTTTGTTGGTGTAGTTTTTCTAACAGATCGGTTTGGCTTCATTTGTAAAATGGATCTTGAACGATTTCTGAGAAAGTTTTATATGAACTCCTAACCCACTCTACCTGACTTCATTAAAAAAAAATGTTTAATGATCAAAATGAAGAGTTTATGGTTAGTTTGATAGGTCATCATTTGCGGGTGTGTCTGAATTATATTTGACCAAATTACGATAATGAATGGACACCTGGCCTAGATTGTTAGCTTAGTAATTATGAGTTGTCTTAGCCCATACATTGTAACATAATATCAGTGAATTAAAGAGACATTCAAGAATTATTCTTCTTGAATATTATGTTCTTAATATGTATGTATTTATTCTTGAATTTTATATTCTTAATATTTGTATTTATTTGAATGTGTAGTGAACGAGAGAGAAAAAGCTATTAAGAAATTTATTCAGAAGATGGCTACTTATTTTACAATGATCAAGCATCGTACAAAGCACGTCATGTGTCTGGTCCACCAAAAAAAATTGAAATATGTGAAATGCTGCAAATGGTGTAGGGCTGCCATAAGTGAAATGACTAGACTGTAAGTCACTTTGCAGCAACATATGCTGATAAAGTCAAGCACACCTTAAAGCATTGTTTATGTGGTCATAGCTAATGGGTGTGCAAAATGTCAAACTGCATGAGATAGGCCCAGATAAACATCATTAATATGGGTTCATTTAGTGAGTTGATTTAGTTGAGTTAGATGAGTTGATCAATGACATTCCTGGCCTTAATACTCCTGCCTTAATAGCACGACCCGAGGTAGTGAATCACAATTGCTGGTCAAATGCATTGTCTGAACCGCTGTGTAGAATCAGTTGACATTACTTTTGGAAGTTTTGTTCGACCCGACTGCACACTGTATAAAAGGACAATGTCGGTGTTTCTCCTTTGATGTTATTGATGAAGTCCTATTTTCTGTTGCTTTGATTTCTTAACTGGAAGCGTGATGATGTCCTGTGGGTCCTTTCTTAGAGGCTCTCTTAGAAGAAAACACTTGCATGTGTTGATGTGAATGGATATTTTGTCTGTGTCTGTGTGTACTCAATACATAACAATTCCAAACATTAACAAATCTACAGACTGCTGCCCTGTGCACTGTGTGAAGTCAGATAATGTTGCAGGAATCATGTCAATCTTCTTTGAAAGATAAATTCAGGGTAGGTCAGGCTGGTACAAGAGTACAATACCTGTTTTATTAGGATTTTTAAATAGGATTCCCTTGACAGAGCATTGTGTTGTCATTGCAGAATGGGTCTAATCATCGTCCTATTTCTAATGGTCTCATTGTCTCATTGGTCTTTCCAATCGTAAGGCAACTAGTTATTATGCAATATTTGATAATTTATTTTAAGCTACTCTTGTATGCGAATAGTATCACATTTAGACACTGTGAGATTATAATTGTATCTGCTCTTTCCAGTTATTACAGACAGATTCAGACAATTGACTTCACCATGTCAAGGTGTCTCTATTGCACCTGCATTGTGATGGAAGACTCTGGCTTGCATTCACAGGCTAAGCAATTTATCACACAGGCATTGTCGTGAATTGTCATGAAAGCATTCTTTGTCACCCTGTTTGACAATCTGCAAACATATCTGCAGCATAATCTTGGCCACAAAAGGTTAACTTTGCATTATAATTGTTGGCATTTCCGAGTTAAATTGCAGACAAGGATGAGTCCGCAGGTGGGATCAGAAGCATGAAGAATGGACCCCCTCCACCCCTCTCCCTCCCTTTACCTCTCTCTCCCTCACACTGTTTCTCTCCCACTGCCTGCTCGACCTTATCGCATCCTACAATGACGCATAACTCTACGGCACACCTGCCACCTTTGACAGCTGTGCTGCCCTGCCCGGGTGCAGTGCTGTCACTCAGCCAGCTAACTGCCATTAAACAGCATAACCCCAGTGCCCCATTAGGCCCATGTCAGATGGGCGGGATGAGTTTTGGGGGGTGTCAAATCATTCATACGTTTTTATTTCTGGGTTTTTCGTCACCGCATCTTTGGCACACGTATTCACTAAACACAATGTATTTAATGATTCTGCTCCCAACATTAGATAACCTCTGCAGTGGACTGAATTATTATGACTGAAAATTCAGATTTTATTATTTTGGACTGAACCGTCAGACACACAGCGTTGATCACCTTCAATTGATAATTACAGCACTTTCCCATCCAAATAAAAAGGTTTGCGGAAAAATGATTAGGCGCGATGCTCATTTCGTTTTTGGTGTAGACTAACTATGATTGACTTCGCTTCAAATTCCCTCTCCGCTTTAAAAAGTAAATGGTATTATTGAGAAAGGTAATAGGTGTCGGTCAAATAATAATTACATTATTTTTATTTGGGTACTGATAGTTTTAAAAGAAAAGCTGACTATTTCAGCTCTTTTACTGAATGACATTAGTATTTAGACTTTCTTGCAGGACTTTTGAGATTAATCCAATTTCCTAACTCTAAAAGCAGTAATTGTGTCTGATTGCTTGATGACATTACATATATTACTTAGCATCACTGAAAAATAGGAGCAGGTGACTTTCTTGTGGCTGCTGTTTTTCTCCAGTAGATGCACAACAGGCGGTCGGTGGTCATGGCGACTGTTGTTTGTACTGAATGTTGTCACCCATAACTTGTAAATAGACCTCTGAAGAATAAGTCCCGAATAAGTCCCGGCCCCATCACACGGATGATCCATCATTTAATTCTCTCAGATTACAACAGCATAATTTGGTGTGTGTGTGTGTGTGTGTGTGTGTGTGTGTGTGTGTGTGTGTGTGTGTGTGTGTGTGTGTGTGTGTGTGCGTGTGCGTGCGTGCCGTTAAAGTAGCATTTATAATCGTTTACTACTTTAACGGCACCGGCAATCAAAACCCCAAGTGGAATCTAGATGGAAAAAGTGTGTAGTTCAAAACGTGAGCAGCTTTTACTTCTTCGCTACCTTCAAAGTGTGTTATGTACGATAAAAACATATTGTAAACATATGCAATATGTTTACATATACATGTAAACATATTGGTTAATTTAAGATTCAGGTAAATTTCTATAAAGGATTAATAAGCTTACTATGTCAATACCCATTCATGTGACAATGGCATGCCATCGAGGAGACAATGAAACCTAGGTACCAGAGCAGGAGACATGAGACTTGTGCCTAAGTTGTAACAATGGGGCCCTGTGACATGCCTTTGACTTGAATCACTCGAGAAATTACCAATTTGAGACTCGAATCTCTCTTGAGACTTGAAAGCAAAAGATTAGTCAGACTCTAAAGGCTATGATGAAGAATAAGTGAATGGGTTGTTTGTATGGTTTGCCGCTGCTGGATGATTACAGGGGAAACACTGCATCAGTATTAACTCAGTCCGATTTCCCTAAGTGGCCTCTGTAGTGGGCAACAGACCCCGAGGGAACTTCCGCTCTCCAGCAGCCTCCGCTCTGATGCACATCAGGTAGCCCGCTGCTTCACACGCTGGGACTTGACCAGGGAACACCTCCTTTGTGTTCCCTGGTTTAGCCCTGTTATTTTGGCAACCCTCTAATTAACACCGCCAGGCCTGCGGAAATGTCACTGCTGATTGTCCCTTTGGCTTCTCGCTTTAGATCACTTAATGACGGATCACAAATATCTATTGAATATTCAATCTGTAATATCTTTCCAACTCGGTCAAAAGAACGATATTAGGCTATGCTATATCCAATATTCCAAAGGTTATAAAGGCTGATGGCAACGGGTTGAAACGTCCATCCCACCTAGTGCTTACAGGATCTCATTCTTTTTAGGAAACACTGTCGCATTTACATGTCAGTGATCGGAGTTTGGCTCTGTTCCACTACATCGCCTTACTTTCTCTCCCTAAATTCTTTCAATAATGTAAATGTTTCACACAACAAATTAAACTATCGCTAAATAAGATGGATTGTAAATGTATCAGTGTCTGCTTTTATTTATCCATGTCCACCACTTTTAATAGTAAGACTTGCGCCTAAACGACTTTATACTTGACTGACATGTGTCCAAAAGACTTGAGACGTGACTTGACTTTCACCAGAAGTCTTATAGAGCCAGTGTATCCACTCTTTCGGATGGAATCGAAAACTTGAAAAATCGAATAACCCAATGGTTATTCGGAATTTTTATGATGCAACTTTATGCAACTTTATGATACTTTTTTACTACCGTCATTGTGTAACTTATCAGCATTGTGATGTGATGTTGTGTATGAAATCCGCCTAACTCTCACTCGGACACGGACATAAAATACATCGCTGCTCAGACGGAGCTTCACCATTCACACACGCAGACCGTAACATTATACTATGTGTCAAGGAAGCCCAACTCTCGGACGCGGATATTTAATAAATCGTGTGTGTGGACGTGTGGAGCTCTTTCTGGGCAGCGGTTGACTGCGGTGTCCGCGAGGATGTTGGGCTTTTTGTACACTTTCCGTACACTTGTAGGAGATCCATGTCGCCACCATACCAAAAGTCTTATTGATTTTTTTCTCGTTGACTCTGGAAAAATCATGCATTTATTGATCTTTGAAAAATATATTTTGAGCAGTGGACTTTCTTGAACTTTAATAATAGTTAAACTGATGGACAAATAAAATAAATGCAAATGAAATGACGGCTAAACGACTTATAGGCAGTCTCCGGTACATCAGTTTCCTGCCACAAGATGTTTTTTTAAGGACCTGGGCAAAGGCCTTCTGCTGCTCGAGGAACCTGCTCATCATGGGCTGCCTGGAGCCACATCTGGTTGGATATTCTGTCCTCAGCTCCATCACACGGACGATCCATCATTTAATTCTCTCAGATTACAACAGCATAATTTGGTGTAAGTCTGTGTGTGTGTGTGTGTGTGTGTGTGTGTGTGTGTGTGTGTGTGTGTGTGTGTGTGTGTGTGTGTGTGTGTGTGTGTGTGTGTGTGAGAGAGATCAGTGTTGATCACATGATGTTTTGTATATCAACATTATTGTGTCAGAAAAAGAGAGGTACTCAGAATCGCTGACATACTGTATGTTAATTACTTGTAGCTTTTTTCTTAAACTTGCATATTGCACTCAATTAAATCATCACATATCAACCCAATTAAATCATCACATTTTACACACTGTCAGGAAGAAGGAATGGTACTCGCTTATGGCCAAGGGGAGTCTATGCCCGAGGCACTGGAGCCAGATCCATCCCTTGACTTCAGCCTCCAGCTTTATATTGGAGCCATTTTCTGTTGTCCGCTTGAAGGCTTCATCGTCGTCAATTGGTGTCAATGTATTGAATTGTCTGATATGAGGCTCCATGGTGGCGCTTGACCATAAATAGTTTGGGGTTTTTAAGTGCTTGGCTGTAGAAAGGTAATTTGCAACTTCCGTAAGGCATTCGCTATACAGTCCAGACAGTGCAACTCTGGCGTTATGGTGACAGGAAACCCCGGTTGCTACCAGTGTTAATTGGGCACATGTCTTGTGCTAAGAAGAATGTGATGGCATCTGTTATTTCTTTGTCTTTGAGACAAATGGGTCTGAGGTTGCAGTATAAAGAGTGTCCTTCATCGATTATTGTTTTGTGGTTGAAGAAGAGTTAACTGTACTTTTCAGTTTTTTGCTCCTTTATTGTTTGGTCTTCGACTCTTTTGTCATTGAATTTCAGATCATTAAACACATTGGTTGCATTGCCTTGTGGTGCAAACACCAGCCAGTACAAAAAACCTGACTTGAGCTTACCTTTCTTGCTGACAAAAGGGTCTCTTTTCATCTTCTTGGCTCGAGCTGAAATTAACATGCCACAGCTTGGCTTAGAATGAGTTTGAGGGGAGTGGCGAAATCATCCCTCTGTCAGGGGACGAGGTGCGCTGGATTTATAACCCAAGACAAAACAAGAGTTAAATTGCAAATTGAAATGCAGCACAATATTCTATTTACCTAGATTATCAACTTTTCACAATCGTTGGAAGCCTCTAATCTTTTGAGCCGTTCCCCCCCTAGTAGGGACATATTTTTATATAGGATGAGTGAGTAGCGGGAATAGTTGGTTCGTAAGGAAAGAGTTGTCGTGGCACTGGCGGTAAAAAAAAAAAGACCACCCTCTATGCAATAAAAACATTTTACAATTTATTTTAGGTGAGTCATCTTTTGAAACGATGGATGGTACTTGACAAAGAAACCATGCCAAAACCGCAACAAAGCGGGAAAAAGGGGTGCGCCCAAATTTGTTAGGCTGCCATCAAATAAAAAACAAGTGGCACCATTGCTACAGTACATCATTTTGATCTTGTGTTGGACAGTGGGGTTTAGACATTCTCAGATTGTAGGACAAGTACATGTCTGAGCAATTCAATCGTTCTTGTTGACGTTTTCTTGTTCAATCTTGGACATTTGGGTTACAGCCAAGAGTTCACATATAGTCCTGCATACAAAGCCGCATTAAATATCTTAAATGTTACCATTAATGTGATCGCTGTATCCACAAACTTTCTGCCCACCGTTAATTTGTCATGGCAGACTTCTATTTAAGGGTATAAGAGGATGGTATTGTGTAGGGGAAGTGGCACCCATGCCAACTCAAAGGTGTCCAACAGCATGTGTCATGTTTGCCTACCGTTGGCCCCCCCCACACTAAGCAGCTTGGTCAGCATCTCACAGATGCAGCTCAGTTGGATTTAGATCTAATAAACAAGGCAGGCCATTTCAAGTGAGCCAAATCAAGCAGTGAGCTCACAGGATCCTATCTGGACAATCATTGTCATGAGGGTTTTAAGATATTGCTTGGCAAATAAAACAATGACGTCAGAGAGTGATTTTTGTAAACAAAAGTCCATTCTTTCATCTGAAAATATGATATAAGGCGTCTGACCAAACAAACAACTTATCTTTGCACATATTTAAACGAATTATGTTTTTAAATAAAGATTAACATCGTGAATAACGAGGAGAATTTGCCTGTTTACGTTGTTTTTAGCTCATTTATTTAAACAAATTACATTTTTGTTTGTTTGCTTTGAGAAATACTATTAACTGTTACCATGTAAAATGCTTAATTGTTAATTAAGTGTTTTTTTTGGGACAAATTGAGCTTTAATCATCACGTTATGCATTGCATGGATCAGTGAAATCCTGTCACTTTTCTAAGCTCAATGTGCTCTCCTTTTGATATCAGGCACATCTTTTATATAAGAAAAAGAAAATTTTAACTTTTAAGCGTTAGACTGTAACTGCATACGCGTTGCGGCAAGTTAGCCCCTTAGGGAGATTGTGGGAGTTCATAGGAGAGGATTTAATTTAAAGAATTGGATTATTGGGAAGATGTTGAAAAGTGAATTACAAAAAAGATTAACCCTATTTGTGTTTTTAGCAAGGGAGCCTAAACAAACACAATTGTTACTTTTCTGTAGTCTTAATCAAATAATCATTAAGAAATGCCTTCTGGGGGCTTATTTAATTGTGGCTTGGAGCTAGATATCTGTAAATAAATATAAATATTACGTTTTTGGTAATATGTACATAATTTGAAGCACCAAACATAGTTTGTGCATAATGATTGTGGTTGTTTCTCTTGGGTCTACAGGGACAATGACATTGTCAAGAAGTTCAGCCTTGTTTTTCCTGCAAGACAGTATAAATGCCATTTGTAACACACAATTCTTAACCCACTGATGTGGATTTTTCAATGACCATTCAACTGCAAGACGTTTCGTCCTCAAAGGCCCTCACTTCAACTGAGAGTAACTACTCACAGCTCAAGGCTGTAGCAATTATGTTTGCTGTGAAGAAATGTAACTAGTACATTTCAGGCAACCATTTTAGTTGGTCGAAAGATTCATTTATCCCAGATCCATTATCCTAGAGTTGTATTGTACTTCAGTGGAGTCTTGTGCTAGCAGTATATAGTATTTTAGCTACTTCTGTTATAACCTAAGCAAGCACCTGGCAAATGCTGAGTCTCCCAGTTGTCTTCCTGTTTCCTTGGCTGAACTGCTCCCTTGCAAGTTATGATATTATGCAGTTCCTGAAGTCGTCATCCAAGATTCTATAGGACAGCTGCAGTGATCTTTAAAGACCCTGTTCCCATCCTCTCATGTACAAGCAGGTTCTGCAAATAACTTCTACTTTGAATTGTCCAGCATAGCTTTCGATGTATCATCCACTATCTGCATCCCTGGCTGCAACCAGACTGTCCGCACAAGCTAGATGAGGCCCCCTGTGCCATGTTTGTGCAAGAGGAACCCCTTTATATGTAGACGGATTCTGGAGGCAGTAAGTGAGGTTCAGCCATTGTGACTGAATACATTGGGCTGTTTTGTTTTATTGCGCACAGATTCCTGATCAACATTACCCCACTGTCACATGGATCAGCTGCAGCGCAACAATAAAAGACCATCTCGCCGCATCATGTCAACCTGACCTCGGTGTGCTCAAAGGAAATGTCTATTCCAGGGCCCAACAGTGATATCACTAGAGACGGGACCGGCAGTGTCTAGCCCTCTTCAGTGAAAGCGGGGAACCCGCTGTCTGTCTAGTGTAACATATCTGTTTGCCCTGATATGTTACCCAATGCAAAGCTGTTTGCAATCATACAGAATAAATCGTACCTTATTCATCAGGCCATGATTAGACTACATGATCCAACATAACGTGACAGTCACTCTGATCTGTGTACAGCAGAGAGAACTTTAATTTATTTTGAGAACCTAGTTGCTCTTTTTCATATGTGTAGTGTTGGTTTGTAATACCTAATCACTTTTAGTCTAATGACAAATTTGTGTCCTTTGATTATGTACTTTGCATTATAATCAGTCTATTTTTTTCAATAGAAAATGAGATTCACCTCTGTGGACGCTGATTATATTGACACATCAATACTAATACAAACAATATTCTATACCAAGAGATTCTCAAAAGGGCTGGCCTATCCTATTCTTGTGTGTTATTAAAAAAAAAAATAAGTTGAACCTGAATTTTGTTACTGGAGCCGACCCCTCTACGTTCTGTATTAGCCACGCTTAATCATGGATAATAAAAAATAAACAACTGTAGATTGTTCATTTACAGAGTAAATTTACAGAGTAAAAATCGAAAGTGCATGGTGTGTGCAAGTCTATGTGTGTGTCTGTCCTGCAGAACTGCTGCGCTTATCAGTTTGGCATTCTTTGAAAGGAAAAAGGAGGGTGAATTATTATTGTAGACGCATCAAGGGCGTTTTGGCCCAGACCGCACAACTGATTGCCATCAGTGCACTCACTAGGTCGTCGATGCTACTACCTTGCCTCTGGAGCTACCTGACACAAGCAACCTTGCGCAGACCAAGACATACGCTCACCCACGCATGCACATACACATACACATATTCGCACATGCACATTTTCACGCAGAAAAACAAGGGAGATCGCAGACTGAGATTGAAATAGATGCTGCATGAAATAACTACAATGCAGGGAACAGTGTGATATATTCAATTGACTAAGCGACAGGTTCAGATGGTGTTGTATCCCAAGAGATACTGCACAGGCCATAGTACTATATGGACTGGCCATCAGAATGGTACTTGATACTATTGCCGTCGTAATGTTGTTTTATCATTGTGTGAAGGGGAGTTTCTAAAGTGTTATCATACTTCATACCCGTGTGTCACAATGTTTCCTGCACCAATCTAAAAAATGAATTTGAAATTAATGGATTAATGCAAACATATATGACTATAGTACAATACATGACAATTCTTTTGAAGAAATGGTTAAACATTTGTGGTTAATTCAGCCCTTTGTCTTGGCCTGTTGGCCCACCGTTTTCAGCTCTTGTTTTGTTTTACTGCAACACAACCAATTAGTGGGAGTGACGTGTGGGGTTGACTGAAATTTAATTCAAACTGCTGATATATAGGCTTGGGTTTTATTAAGCGTGCTTTTTTACAGGGATCATTGTGTGTGTATATATATTAGGGATTCTAAAAATTAACTGTTTAACCCTCAAAGATATAACATCTAATTTATTCCCCCAGGGGTGATCTATCTGACAAGACTCACAAATCATGTTGATGGAAGAGTTATTTTATTAAAGTTTAATTGACGTAATATTAATGTTACGTTTAGTCACGTTTATCCAAGTTATATTTTTTCATTCTATTGAAATAGCCGCTATTGAAAAGTTGGTAATTTGGCATTAGGTGGGCCGACCACCCAAACAGCTGTAGATAATGTCAAGTTGGGTAGCCCTGCGTTATCCGTGGTTAAAACAATCCTACTAAAAAGTACTATGAGCATGTTGAACATTGTTGTACATTAATAACATGACGTCCATATTCAGTATTTCACACAGTTTGTGTTTCTACCTGTGGTGGTATCTGGTTTTAGTTGGAAAGACAACGTGGAAAGATTGTGGATATTCAACAGATATTCAAGCTATGAATGACATTGATGAAAGCGCTGTGAGTCCGGGATGTCTAGCGGTGTATGCCTGCTCAGGAGACCGTCTGGAAATATATTACATAGCTCTAGTCATATTAGTGGTTAAATTTTACATATTACACCTTTCGGTTGGATACAATAACTAACAGACCAGATCAAAGAAAAAAAGTTGTATTTCTCTGTCCTATCAATAATGCTGCAAGACAATAATAATAGCTATCTGAGCCTGTCAGTCGCAAAAACAAAAGCACTTTTAGAGGATGTATGTTGCCAGGCCACTATGTGCCTCGCTCTCGCTCAATACTGGACCAACCTCAAAAGTTGTTGTACGCAGTAGTCACTTAGACCCAAAATGATGAGAAAATAGAAAAAATCCCAAATTCAGCCTTAAAGGAGTTCTTTTGTCATAATGTGTTAGCCTTATACATCCATGCTTTCAGCAAGTAGCAGCTTTGGCAGTTTTCCTCCCAACTGAGATTATGTCTCTCGAGTGGTAATCCCCACACTTGCTGGTACTTTGTACCACTTTGAGAAACGGAAGACTAACAAAACTGTCAAGATTTGTTGTCACTGGGAGTACTTTACACTAACCGATAGCCCATTAGCCTGCAATATGCTAATTGTAAACAAGTGCTTTTATAGCTGATATTATAAGTAAGCTGTACTGGAAGCCGTGGTAATAATCAGTTTTGTTTAATAAATCTAGGGGCACATGCTCAGACAAACTTCCAACAGCAAGACGGCATATGACAAAACTCATACATTGCTTGATTTAAACCGGTTTAGGTTTTTCACTATTCAAATATAACTTCTGAAATGTAATGATTATCAAAACCTTTACGTTTGAAAGTATGCATTTGAGCCAGCCATCCTTTCCAATGGAAAACAATGATTGGTTATTTTTCAGTAAGTTTTTATAGCCCAATAATTATTTGTATGTCCGATTATTTATAAGACATAATATCTATATGTCTGTCTGTCTTTCCTTCGATTTTCTGTTCACCGTTTTTTAGATTGATTTCAAACTTGGCTTGGTGGGTGCATTGCTGTGGATCCAAAGAAGTGCAGTGTCGAGTGTACATTTAATTTAATGAGCGGTTCTGAAGAAGGTTCACTATACCAGGGGCCAAGCCAGCGGTCCATTCCCAACAGGCATGTTTGATCGGGCACTTTTCTAACAGGCACTAATGAGTGGTGTGCATCCCTCCAAAATGTGAAGATACAGTGGGGCAAAAAAGTATTTAGTCAGCCACCAATTGTGCAAGTTCTCCCACTTAAAAAGACGAGAGAGGCCTGTAATTTTCATCATTGGTAAACCTCAGCTATGAGAGACAAAATGAAAAAAAAAATCCAGAATATCACATTGTCTGATTTTTTAAGAATTTATTTGCAAATTATGGTGAAAATAAGTATTTGGTCACCTACAAACCAGCAAGATTTCTGGCTGTCACAGACCTGTAACTTCTTCTTTAAGAGGCTCCTCTGTCCTCCACTTGTTACCTGTATTAATGGCACCTGTTTGAACTCCTTATCAGTATAAAAGACACCTGTCCACAACCTCAAACAGTCACACTCCAAACTCCACTATGACCAAGACCAAAGAGCTGTCAAAGGACACCAGAAACACAATTGTAGACCTGCACCAGGCTGGGAAGTCTGAATCTGCAATAGGTAAGCAGCTTGGTGTGAAGAAATCAACTGTGGGAGCAATTATTAGGAAATGGAATACATACAAGACCACTGATAATCTCCCTCGATCTGGGGCTCCACGCAAGATCTCACCCTGTGGGGTCAAAATGATCACAAGAACGGTGAACAAAAATCCCAGAACCACACGGGGGGACCTAGTGAATGACCTCCAGAGAGCTGGGACCAAAGTAACAAAGGCTACCATCACTAACACACTACGCCGTCAGGGACTCAAATCCTGCAGTGCCAGACGTGTCCCCCTGCTAAAGCCAGTGTATGTCCGGG
Source organism: Pollachius pollachius (assembly GCF_949987615.1). Lineage (NCBI taxonomy): Eukaryota > Metazoa > Chordata > Actinopteri > Gadiformes > Gadidae > Pollachius > Pollachius pollachius. The sequence goes on from NC_136940.1 coordinate 19,253,161, forward strand.
CCCGTTTGAAGTTTGCTAGAGAGCATTTGGATGATCCAGAAGAAGATTGGGAGAATGTCATATGGTCAGATGAAACCAAAATAGAACTTTTTGGTAAAAACTCAACTCGTCGTGTTTGGAGGAGAAAGAATGCTGAGTTGCATCCAAAGAACACCATACCTACAGTGAAGCATGGGGGTGGAAACATCATGCTTAGGGGCTGTTTTTCTGCCAAGGGACCAGGACGTCTGATCCGTATGACGGAAAGAATGAATGGGGCCATGTATCGTGAGATTTTGAGTGAAAACCTCCTTCCATCAGCAAGGGCACTGAAGATGAAACGTGGCTGGGTCTTTCAGCATGACAATGACCCCAAACACACCGCCCGGGCAACGAAGGAGTGGCTTCGTAAGAAGCATTTCAAGGTCCTGGAGTGGCCTAGCCAGTCTCCAGATCTCAACCCCATAGAAAATCTTTGGAGGGAGTTGAAAGTCCGTGTGGCCCAAAAACATCACTGCTCTAGAGGAGATCTGCATGGAGGAATGGGCCAAAATACCAGCAGCAGTGTGTGAAAACCTTGTAAAGACTTACAGAAAACGTTTGACGTCTGTCATTGCCAACAAAGGGCATGTAACAAAGTATTGAGATGACCTTTGGTTATTGACCAAATACTTATTTTCCACCATAATTTGCAAATAAATTCTTTAAAAATCAGACAATGTGATTTTCTAGATTTTTTTTTCTCATTTTGTCTCTCATAGCTGAGGTATACCTATGATGAAAATTACAGGCCTCTCTCATCTTTTTAAGTGTGAGAACTTGCACAATTGGAGGCTGACTAAATACTTTTTTGCCCCACTGTATGTATATGTATCCAGATGCATGCTCTATGATACTATTCAGGAACGATTTTAATACACAACGATCTCTATGATTCTATTAGGTACGATTCGATGCAATCTCATTCAGTTCTTAACATTTGTTTAATGGACATTATTTTTCTATTTACAATTAAAATAAGCCAATTCTATGAATGCGGCATTGCTTACTTTCAAATATACATATTTTATTAAAGACCAGGGAATCCAAAGTGTTTCGTTACCTTTTTTAAACGGGAAATGGAAGTCAAATGTATCATTTCAAAACTAAATGTCATTGTGTCCATTACTTTTGCAATAGACACAGTTCGATATATAACACCTACTGTATAAACAATCTTTTGAGGTTATGAATATAAACTGTTATTAAGGGGGAAAGAAAATGAAAAACTAGGAAAAAAACAGTCTTAGCCCATTGTAAATCGTGTGCTTTGCAAAGCCCCTCTAACACTGAAAACAAGATTAATATATATTTTTTACTAATGGCACAAATTTTGTGCCATTCCGTAATGGATTCCTCTCTCTTTACCACATGACTTCCTCATTGTTCTTCTCCCTTGAAGACCTTGCTGTCTCTCTCACTTTCGCCAAATGGCCAATCCGGTGCTGCACACACTTTTCTTTTTACAAGGAGGGTCCTCATCTGAAATACAAAACAAATACTTTGTTACTTGTTTTGTTTGCAATGACAGCTTTTCTATCACCTTACTACTATGTATACATCTTGATCTGCTTAAGCCTCAGCCTGTATAAGAAGAACACACCCTTTCATCCATGAGCATGGTCTCTCTATCGGTCTGCATTGGTCCTGAGCTGTATATCCCTGACCCTCTGTATCCTCTGGTTTCTAGTAATAATCAATGTATAAAATCACAGCCATTATTAACAATCAGACCAATCTTCACTATTGATAACAAACTCGAAAGTTGGAATAACTATTAATCAGTGTGGATTATGGTTAAATGCAGTGTATATTGTTAGTGTTCAGTGTCAGTCAAACCTAAACATTGTGCAGTACCAGCAGTCACATAATATAGCCAGTGCTTGCAATACATTCAAAAGCAGACTGTTGGCAACTTTGAGAAAGCCCTAATAATTGATTTTGTGTTGAGTGAATGAGAGCGTGTTTGTTAGAGGGTAACCTTGTTAAGCAGGGCTGCAGATTCAGATGACATACTTGTGAAGGTCCGTCTAGCCTCATGGTCACTGTTCTGAAGCAAGGCTCTAGAGTAGATGCAGTGTAGAGGAGGTCATTGAGGTGTTTGTACTGTTTCTTAAAGTCATTCTTAAATCTTCATCGCTGTAATGAGTGCTGTGTCTTCATCAGATACTTCAAAGTGCTTTGGAAGTTTTGCTTTGAGGAGGGCCATCATTGAGATTGTGGGCTGCCTGTCCTCAATCCTCACACATGAAGGTGGTCCCAGCTTTGACAGGTGCCATCACCTTGACTATGTTTTCAGCATTGCAGATGTCATTGTCATTGAGAGTGTTCACCTCCAATTTTCTGGATTCCCTTGACATGAGCGTCGCAAAAACACAAGTTGCGTTCTAGCAGGGCATGAGAGCTGTTCCATCGGGTGGACACATCTATAATCAGCTTGTGGGAAGACAAAGACAGGGGCAGGTCATTCCAACCCTTAAGTTGCGACGCAGAAAGTCAAGCAGTCTCCAGACTCTTCCCAGAACTTTGGGAAGAGTCAATCAGTCTCCTCACTCTTCCCAGAACTTTGCAGAAGTGTTCACTTGAAAGGCTTTCTGGGAGGCCATATTTAACGTGTGAGCAAAGCACCCGAGGTAAGGGTTCCTCTCTGCTTCAACCATCATGTTTCAGGCATTAGCAGTTACCTGGGCTGGTTCTTTATCAGCAATGTTCCAGTCAACACATGCTTTTTATGTAACACCTTTATTTTTGGCCTTTAAGTGTTTAATATCCATGTCTTATTCTCGCGTCTTCTTGTTTGTACTAGCTGTAATAGCATAATTCCCTGCATAGGTTTCACCATGACGTCTTACTAGGTGAGTGGTGCGATTTGTCAAGCTACCTGCTGTAGTTAATAGCTGTTCTACAGAGCTTAGAAATGGCCAAACTTTTTTTTCCTTCCCTCTTATCCTCATTAAATTGTCTTTGAAACTTTGGATTTTACATTTGATGGTGCACTCTAAACGCGTTGGCGGACACGATGTTCTTGTCTGTACCTCGCAAGCAACACTAATGTAACCTTAATGGTCCACGTGAGACGCAGATTTATTATCCAATGAGAGACAGACTTTATTTTGAAAGTACATGACTTGTATTTTTAGATCAATGAGTGTTCCGCAGCAGCTAAATTTAGCAGAAAATATTCAGTCGCGATATGTAACTTTAGAATTGGGCTATCTCCAAGGTTCATGGTACATTTAGACTGATCCAGGGTTCCGAGGAACAATTTAGTCATATCTTTAACGTGAACCGTTTCCGATTCCTATCTATCAAGTTCTACTTTTGGTCGAAGCTGCAATGTTCTCGAGATGCAGATGTTTTCGTCTTGGTTTGGAAAATAATAGTTGCCGCTTTTCAGACAGATTTGTGTCTGAGAGAATGCAAACAAAAAGTGTGTCTCTTTTTTCATTTTTGCTCCCATAGTTGTACCTTTGCCAAAAGGCTTCTTGCCCTGGCTATTGATGTGAAAAAGGGCTGCAAAAGGAGATGGATGCAGCTCTGTGCAGAGGAGGTCAGGATAACTCTTGTACTCGCTCTATGTCTCTCTGATTACTTATTCTCCTTATCCCATTTTCAGTGCAGTAAGGCGTATCTACTTATTTATACCTTATTAATAATGCCATTTCCTTGCATAAATATCATGAGCACCATGCCTTTAAATGCCTTTGCAGGACAGAAATGGATGATGTAGGGTTATCTTAGGTTAGTTCCATAGCTCAGGGAGATAAAGCAACATTTTGGTATTCCTTGTTATCTGTCATTTATATTCATTTTGGTGCCCTTTTCTGGGATTAAAGGAGGGTTGTGTGTGCGTGCGTGCATGCGTGTGTGTGTGTGTGTGTGTGTGTGTGTGTGTGTGTGTGTGTGTGTGTGTGTGTGTGTGTGTGTGTGTGTGTGTGTGTGTGTGTGGAAAAATCTCCTGCTGCTGACTGCAAAAACAATCATAAAAGTCTGTGATTGATATAGACATCACTCCATATCTAGGATCAGCTCAAATCATTTAGCTTTGGGGAAGGGCACTTGAAAAGCCATTACTGTGAAGTGGTTGTATATTTATCATGATGTAAAATTGCACCCACTCTCTCAACTCCTGTTTTTTTTGTCTCCCTTTATCTTCCTTTTTTCCCTCTCCTACAAGTTACCTTAATCAGTTCTAAATTGTCATTTGGGTTTGATTTAAACTTGGCAATAATGAGAAATCTGTCTTTAGAACGACAGCGACGCCCCATTTATCCTTTTTCTGGTTTTTCAGCCCATGACGTGGGTATCATCAGTAGGCCCGGTACCATCTGATAGGCCGTAATAGCATAACTGCATTGTGCAAATATAAGAAAGAGAAAAGAAATATGGTAATTTGGGGGAATTTTGAGTTTTTCATCATTCGTATTGTAGGTTTATGAAAAGGGCTGGAGGAATATTTGAAAAGTTCAATTCAATATGGTTAGTTGAAAATGGACTTTGATAAAAACTATATTTATTATAGGTTTTGGGGTTGTGTCTTTTGCACAGGGCAGAATTCCTTTGTGTATGCCAGGAGCCACTCAATCTCCCTCATGTCCGTCAGTGATTATGAGGAATGAAGTCCAAAGGAAACTGCCCCTATTTCCATTTATGCTGTGTTTTGTTTAGTGACACATTTGTAAGGTCTTTGTTGCGTTTTAATGGGAATATGTGGCAGACTGTATTGATGTAGAACCACACTGCAATTTACGGCTGATTTTTCATGTGTCAGAATACATTATCATTACTTAGCCTTTTCCTTCGTCATTCCAGACTGAATATCAATCTTCAAACTGCAATAATTCTCACTTGTGGTTTCCACCACTCTGTACACTGATCTGTATGTGTGTGTGTGTGTGTGTGTGTGTGTGTGTGTGTGTGTGTATGTGTGGCTCCCTGTAATAGCTCGCATCAGATTCAAGATGATGGTACTGGCATACAAGGCAGTCGATGGAACTGCCCCTGCCTACCTCCAAGCATTAGTAAAGCCACACATCCCAGCTCGATCCCTTCGCTCAACTACCTCAGCTGGACGTCTGGTACCGCCATCGCTAAGAGCAAGCAAAGGTCGATCAGCGAAGTCACAACTTTTCTCTGTGGTGGGACCTCAGTGGTGGAACGAGCTCCCTACCGATGTCAGGATCGCAGAGTCGCTCACCAGCTTCTGCAAAAGACTCAAAACTCACCTGTTCAGAGTTCACCTCGACTCTGCATAGAAACCAACGCACAGCCACCTTTGAATGTTGTACGTCCTGGCACTTGCACATTGCACTTATTCAAGGTACTTAATTGTGTAGCGTCTACAGTAGCTGCTATCGTTGCTTTACACGGGGAATGGGTTAGCCTAGCGATTGTAATACTTGCACTTGGTTCTATGAACATCTTTACTGTACCGACAGTGATATATTGTTTCACCTCTTATGACAAATGTACTTATTGTAACAAATGCACTTCTTGTAAGTCGCTTTGGATAAACGCATCTGCTAAATGCCCTAAATGTAAATGTAAATGTAAATGTGTGTGTGTGTGTGTGTGTGTGTGTGTGTGTGAGTAAAATAGACATTGCTGCTCTGTATACAGTCGGAATACATTTATGTAATCGTTGACCAGGGCCACGCGCAGACATTTTGAAGGGCTGTGGGCTTAAGCCATGGAAAAGGGCAACAGCAGCCCAGCAGGCCTGCCATGAACTTGGCTCCCTGGCTATGGGACAGGTTCTTGTGGTCCGTCCAACCACGAAAGAGATATTCAGGCCCCTTTAGCAAATGCTCCCATTCCTCAAGTGCATATTTCACACTGACTGTGAAATAAGACTCCATTTCAAACATCCTAGTTGCTCTTTGCTGATGTCCGCTCTCCTTGGATCGTGGTCTTTCTCTTTTTTGAGAGAAGGAGATGTGAGATCTAACATGAGACTAACATATTAAAACAACACTTGAAAGGCAAGTGTCAAACCGCGGACAAAACATATGTACCATTATTGTTGACAGATCTGGGTAAACCAGCTGTGCTTGTTCACTTAGCTCAGTCTTGTTTTGTATGCAATTTGATAGTCCTGATTGTATGCAGCACAAGGATGTGAATCATTGCAACTATAAGGCATGAACTGTTGATTGATCCATTACTAATTGATCTTGTCCAACTGAGTTAAATTTGGAAAGATATTGGATATTCACAATCCGGAGTAAAAGTGGGGAACCAATAGGACAATCCGTGAGGGGTCTAGTAGTGATGAATGAAAACGGAAAAAAAAGAAGCAATGCTGTTAAATAAGGGCAAAAAGAGAGGGGATCCCCGATCAGGTTCCAGCCATTAGCACTGCTAGAGCCACGGTTGGACCGTTGTGTGTGTGTGCCTTTCGCTCCAGATCGCTTTACTGTGTGATATTTCTATGATATCCATCCCTTATTTTTTACTGTGGTTCTTGTGTAATACTATTGTTGGATTCAGCCGCACGGTAGGCCATCCCAGCTTACCCTAATGACGGGTAAAGCTGGAAAAAGGGTTTCACATTATTATTATTTTTTATTTAAACCACAAATCGCAGAATTATTGTTTAAACTGCAGAAATTGACATCTTGGATGGGTAAAGTACGAGGCTTGGCATACAAGTTCTTCCCCTGATGGCACCCTGCGGACATACTGAATGCGCTCCGTGAGTAAAGAGATCTATATAAGGATGCCACATGTAATCTGTACGGAACACAGGGGCATCATTATCCAGGGACGGGAACACAATGTGAGCATGAAACGTCAAAAAAGACTTCATCAGATACAAAGCGGTGTGTGGTGTTCACCACTGCATTCTACCCATCTCCATCCTGAATGTGGAATTTATGTGTGTTGTTGCACAGGTCAATCTTGCTCAAAGGCTGTTATACATCAGACAAGAATGGCAAATAGAAGAAGAGGGTTGTGGTTACTCGTTATATTGTTGAGACGATGATGTGCCATCCTTTTCCCGATAAAGAAGAAACCGGCACCAACTGGCCAGGTGGACAGATGGATGAACCTCTGACCTCATTAATGTGTAGGGGATTGGACCTTAAGCTTCGGAGGAGAGGCTGGGAGAACGTTTTTTACAGCAGAGACACTGCTGTTTCGGATGAGTTTGGGCCAGCTCCCCTTGAAGTAGAACACCTATGATCAGTAAGGAGGATGTCTCCTATTACAGGTTCCTGAGTGAGAGCCCATCGGACAGCCCACAATTGAGGGAATGATTTTCTGACAGCCAGTTCATTTACCAACCTAACCAGGTTGAAGGAGTCAATGAGATTTCCAAAGTCAGCCGCCCGCCATTCCGAGGGACCGCAAACACGGGTATTAAAGTCGCCCAGTATCAGAACTTCTCTTACGTTGGCTGCAATCTAGAAAACAAATACCAGGACTTTACCAGGTACCATGAAGCACACACACAAATTCAGAAGATCAGGACGTGGCTGAAAAACAGGAGAACAGATGGTACAGTTGTTCTTGTAGGATGTCTACCAATGTCGCTCAGTATTTCCGGAAGGTATTTTTTATATGAAGGACTAAATTTTGATAAAAACATATCAAGATCTATACAAACCAGTTGGTAAAATGTTCGATGTTCTATTGCTTTGTTTATGTTTTTGCATGTTATTGTTGTTCACAAGATAACTCAATTTTGTTATCTTAAATCTTTTTAATCTGCAGAGATGATATAAAAATGTGATCCCCGCAAAGTACATGATTTTTGATTCAGCAAATAAAGAAACACTGTTAACTATGCAAGGCATCTTATGTGGGCTTATCAAAAAGCATCTGGGTATTTCAACAGTAAAAATTACATTTTTACCACTACTGTTATTATTACTGTGCTATGCTTTGTTTGAATGGTACTGTTTTAAAAATTACAAATTGAAAGTATTAAGATGAAAATAGATTTTCATAGCACAAACTCTCCCTGAGAATTGTAAGAGAACTGAACTGGAATTGAATGCAAGGAAATAATTTGAATCCAATTCAAAGTCATAAGAGTTTACTCTTAATAGATTACAGCTTTGTGTCAAATTCTATTTTGGGCATCGTTAATGCTGTTGTATAGGGATTTTGTGAAATCCTCTGTAATACTCACAGGTGAAACTAACAAAAAATGGGAGGTGAAGGTAAATGTAAGTGGATCACGGATCTAGTCACAGCCAGTGTGTGTAAAGTCTTTACAACCAAACATACAGTACAGAGACATTAGAATGTCAGGGCATATAGATCTAAATGGCCAAAGGTCAAGTTGTCTGGAATTCATTACCATACTCATCATCTTTAAGAAATGTGATCCAGATGCAATTTGTTTTCAATATCTGTCTTAGTTCGCTTCGACAACAAGCTTTGACTGTGACCACTCTGGTGATGAAAGATCATATACGAGACGTTGTTAAAAAAGGTATTATGGCACTCGTTATATATCTATATATATATTTTTTTTAAATCAAATCCAATGAAGGAATCAAGCCAAACACTTTGTGTTCCTGTTCCACTTAAATTACAACTCAATATGAATGTTTGTTTGCGCTAACATTTGTCTAAATCAGCATTCCTCTTCCGTATCAAATTGATGATTGATGCTGCCAAACTGTATCACTTTGACTCTTGCGCTGATTGATAATGAACTCTATTTAGTCTGTTATTATAAAAATATGAACGTATCTGTGATGTCACCAATTGGTTTACACACAAACTTTATGTAGCTCTAGATTCCGTGTTACACTTGTAAATATTGCAACCCACAGCAGAAAAGACCAACATTTGGCACAAGGCCAGGAATTGAATGGCGCCTGGGAGTAGTCCATGGCCAAAACTCGTTCATATTATATCCTTAATAACTTTTTAATGACATGCAACTGTCCAACAGGACGTCTTACAATACATATTATGGAGATTAACAAGCCACTGAGATCCTAACCAGACGAAATGTATTTGCTTTGTATTTCAGAATACAATAACAGATTTGCTATTGCTTTAGAATGTCTTTCTTCATCCAACCACTGCAAACACCTATTGGTCTTTAGAGGAACTACACATTTTTTGCTTCTGCCTACTAATGGTGTGACCACTTCTCCTTACTAGAATTCATTATTCCTTACTGTAACACATTTATTTGTCCCTTATAGCGGAGAGAGGTTATTTATTTTTCAGCTGGGTGTATTGATTGTATGCAGTGGGGGGGACTCAATGCCTTGGGTCACCGTTTGCTTTTCTGTGTCTCTCCAAGATAGTCTCCCTGTCTTCTCCTTCCCCCTCCCTCACCCTCACCTTCTTCCCCGTCCCTGGAAGAAGGGTAGGTATCGCCTAAATGGAAATACGTGACTATGAATCACACGGTGGGGAGGGCCAGTGATTGATAGTGTTGCTTACCATTTACTAGTGACTGTCCGGGCATAAGAACTAGAATTTATGGAGCGTTGGAAATCCTGGGTGCTTGCAACATGAGGATTAGGTTGCAGACCTTCACACACACACACACAGTCACACACGCACACAAGCACACAAGCACACGTGCACAGACACACACAGACAACCTCTGGACGTGGTATACTGTTGAAGTAGTAGCCAAGTTTTTATTTTCATTGTTTTTATGACAAATCAAATTTACTGCGATGCCACTGTAAAATGGAATGCTAAATTAAGTGTGTGCGTGTGTGTGTGTGTGTGTGTGTGTGTGTGTGTGTGTGTGTGTGTGTGTGTGTGTGTGTGTGTGCGCGCGCACAAGCTGACCCTTAAAACCTCAAAACTCAGTCTATGCAAATCGACTAAGGGACGGAAGCAGTTAGGGATGGGTATCGTTAACATTTTTACGATACTACTACTCTTATTGATACTGCTTTTTGATCCGGTACTTTAAACAAACTCTATTCTGTTTCTTTTACACTATTATCTTTTTCTCATATGTATACTTTCTTCAGTAGCAACAGCTTACAATGTTTTGAATAAATACCTATTATAGGCTCTCGGTAATATTGTGTAAATGGAAATATAGACCAAACAAAGGCACATTCATATTGTGACCAATCAAGGGCATAAAGACAGTGGAAAAGTGCACCACGTATGGGGTATGCGTTGTTTGTACAACTTAGCTGCAAAGAGGCCTCAGGCATTAGTTCAACAGTTCTTCTGAAGGAAGATCAGTGTGTCTGCCATTTTACCTTTTCTGTCAATTCGGCATCAATAATAGCAGCGTGTGTTTTTTTTTTCATATGCTCTTAGCGCTAGTAGCTTTCCATAGCACAGTTCGATTTCATTGGAGCTTTGCACAATGCGCAAACCGCCATTTTAGTCTCATGAGTTTTTGAAATTGGCTACTCCTACTACTAAGGCAGCTAATCCGTTTTAATTGGAACCTAAGTGGGTGTTTCCAACGAGAGTTTCCAACGAGAGTGCTTAAACCGGCGCCACCATACAGCCGAGCTATAACTTTCAGCATTATTCAAAACCGTTTATCCATTGACGAAACAAAGATAGAATCTTCCGAAATCTTTAGTGTTCCTGCTCGCTGGGGGATGCGGCGCTCAGGGGCTCCGCTGATGTGCGTCCCGCTTTGAATTGATGCTCCGCCAGAACTACAAGACAGCCCCTGACTTCTGCTACACAGCAGGTTCCCCTGGTATTTTTTGTTTGGCTTTTTGAAGCAAACCCAATCAAATAAATGTCAGCATCGCCAAAGCCCTATTTCAAAATGTTGTATGAAATGTAGAGCTGGAAAGGAGCATGGTGGAGCAGGGCCACTATTAGCCTACATTGTTTAGGGAGTACCCTGAATACAACTATGGCAACATTACTCTACCTGAGCTAACCAAAATGAATAGACAATGTATTTCCTTCATTAATCCATGTTAGTGGAGGCAGAGGGAGCTGGCAATGCCCCCCACTTAAAAGAAAGGCTTGGAGAGGGAGAGAGTTTTCTCTTTTTAATTTTGTTGACATTTAGGGAGTGACGTGGGCATAGCAAAAATCCATCTTAATTCATGTTATATAATTATGGCAACGTTTATTTAGCCTAAATTAATATCAAATATATTTCTTAATTTCTCCTGTAGCGATAGCATCCCCGGTTACGTTGGAGCTTATCGATACTGCAGTGTTTAATTATTTGGCCCCGGGGCCTGTTTTATACCAGGTTTTGGTGCCCATCCGTAGCAGCAGTACACACTGTCCTGAAATGTTCTCTTGAGATGCTGCCAGAAACACAGTCTTTTTCAACATCTAGTCGAGTTTTGCAGAAGTTCAAGTGTGATGTACGAGATCGAGGTAGATAAAAATGGCACACTCACAGTTAGCCTAGGTGGATTGCCAAAATGTATGTCATTGTATGTTTGACATTTGTATGATCGCATGGATGAAGAAAGTACTTTTTGTGTTTTGAGTATTCCAAACTGTCTGCCTTTTCTTCTTTTGGAGTATCTCGGGGCTAGACAGTGAATTTCGCACCAGGCATAGTGGAGGTAAAAAGATTACACTGTCTAAATTACCTGGGAAGAAATGTTCAAGCAATGCTGAAACATGTTGTTTAACACATGATTAAGTTATCAATCCATTTGCCTGAAAGCTCATGCTGTCACGCTTAGCGTCGGGAACGGTTCACATTTTAACCAATACCAGTATGCGGAATTTGGTACTGCTAACCAATGCTAACTTTTTTTTTGGTACTTTACTCTGTGTAATAGCAAAAACGTTATTTCACTTGGCTATTAAGATTCAAAACTTTTCAATTTCAAAACTCTTATTTATTCAGAACATTGTACTCAACACACAAAATAACACCCCCAAACCAATCCCTACAACCTCCAGCCTGTCACAGTCTGTCACCACAGCAGGATAAGGTAGCTTGAGTGTGTCTCAAAGGAAGCACATGTGATCCCCTTCCCTAGATCCAGGAGTCACTGCAGCGAGTCACTCTGTTGACGTAACAAAGTCTTCTACTCCGGGTTGATGGGGAACCTCTGTGGCTCTCAATGTGACATGAGGGCGGGCTGAGAGAGCAAGAGTGTAAAAGACTTGAGTCACGAGCTGATAACTCATGGTAACAACATTTACTTTCATTAATATCTAAATTCTAATTGCATAATATTATAAATGCGTTTCGCCAAGCAGAGTTAAGCCCTATGCTACGTACATTGGTGTGTGTGTGTGTGTGTGTGTGTGTGTGTGTGTGTGTGTGGGGGGGGGGGGGGGGGTAATTTACTGTCCCATCCTGTAATTTTTCCCCGTAAATAGTATGCAGTTCATGTTGCTCATGACACTGTATAGCGACCTTAAGTGTGAGAAAGGCGTTATATAGAAAAATACATTATTATTATGTACTTTTGGTTTTATACTTAGCTTATTAACAATAAAAATGCTTCAACCAAGACAGTGGAGAAAAGCCCAGTTATCTCCAACAACAACTTATCCAATGAGCTCATCAATTACCTGACGATGTCATTGAATTTGGTGATGCCCCAGTCTCGTCGTCCACAAAGGGTATACGTCGGTGCTAGCTGCCTCTAGTTAGCTGGTGGGCTTTTTAACAAGGTCAACTGCTAGGCTTTCAGACATATGTTGTGATTGACTGTGTTTTCTCAGGTTAGTCCTGTTATCCTGTCCAGCTTTGCATTTCACATTACAACTACTGCAGTAAAGTTTGTTTGCTTCCAGTTTTGAAAAGTGTAACCAACCACACTTGAACTCAGCCCTTAAGGTACTGAAATCTGGCACTGATTGTTTAAACTTGAATTGGTACTAGTAGCACCAACGTATTTCCGTCTGTACAATAAATTACTGAGTTTGGTCCCAAACCCTTGTGGTATCAGTAGCCTAAGGCAGGGGAAAAAAAAGGCCTGGAATATTCTCTGAATGAGACGTCAGACCCCCATTGGCAATCTCCAATTTGCTTCAGCAGCATGTCATATGAGGAATCAAGTGAAGTGAGAGAATAAACCCAGCTCCACACAGACAGGAACCAAGCTGGTTCGCTAGCCCCCAGGTCTCTGGAACTCTCCACTTGGTCCACTCTATCCAATTGTGCCATACAGGTTTCAGTTCAGGTGTATCATTGTCTAATGGATTTACTCTGTCACCTGGGACAGAACCTCAGACATCTTTTTTGCCTGCCACTCTGGAAGAGTCGTTTTTTTGTTAAGGGGATGCCAGTGGACATACCTACGAGCTGCCGTGTTGATTTTCCTTAATAGACTCTTGTACAGGCTAACACAGATGATGGACTCCAGGGGTGGAGGTGCATGCATGGTCGTGGCCCACGCATACACACCAAAGCCATATTATTTCCCCTCCACATCCTCCTGTGTTGATATTCCACAGGTTGTTGTGTGACAGTGCATCACAGACGGGGTCTATTTCCATTGTGCAGGGGACCCATTAAGGAACATGGTTTAACTCTAACTGACACAAAGCCAATTTCAGGGAAGTGATTGTTTCACAGGCTCATCCTCTCTTCCTTGCAACACACACCCACACATGTGCACACGCGTGCTAAACACACGCACATGCACACGTACAGTGTTTCCCCTATAAGCATTCAGCAGTAGCGCAGTGCAGCCGCTGGACTTCTAGTGTCAGTGCAATCAGCCATGCAACAAAAGGTTGTCCTTATTTATTAGAATTTTATGTTTTATTCAAGAATGTACACCCACTTATCATAATCTCCCTTATCCACGAAAAGTCATTCACTACACTATTTTATACTTGGATTCAAATGTAAAACTCCAGTAAGAGGTATACAATCCTCTACAACCATAGGATATTTTGGTGAAAGGACAGAGTATAAGTTTGTCTCATTAGACTATATAGGATGAGTTTTCCATTGGACTTTTCACTGGCGCGATAGGAATATACGCAAAGGATAAAGGCATTTTGTTTTCACGTGCGGGTATGCCAAGGGCGAGATTCGCTTACATTAGCCAGCACATTAATAAAACAAAAAGGATATACAAATTAAAATAGTCATTTCAGTATTCGATTTGTATAATTCTTTCACTATTCGATTTCTATTCAACTCCCGAAATTCGTTCCAGCAACTCTTCACACTCACAGACCAGTGTATAGGATGGCAAAAGAAGGGTAATAGGCTGGGAGGTTGGGGGGTTAGTGGGGGCTCAGATTAGGTGTTTGAAAGACCTCATCTAGGGGAGAAGGCTGTCATCTTGAGGTTGGAGAGCGAAGACAGTCCAGCGCATTTACTCTGCTCCCTGGGAGACTCATTATGCAGGCAGGTGCCAGGGGCCGTCAGGGGACACTAATTAATCTGGAGAGGTTTTATCGGTTCTGATGCATGAGAGACCTGACACTTTTGGGTCTGACTCGTGGTGCAGCAGGCGTGGTCTTCTTCTGTCCAGTGCATATGCATATCAATCGACGGGGGAATTGCAACAAACTTTTTAGTTTCTTTATTACCTTGACTATCTTGTCAAATTACAATGCATCGCTCAAAGAAATGGGTTGTATAAAATTATTTCCGGATACACATATTTCTAGTTTGTTGTTAAGACCCATGCCCAGCCTAGATGTTCACAATTTCAGACTTTAATGGGAAAGAAAACATTTAGTGTATGGGCCAGGATCACTGTTGGTTGGCAACAGTTCAGAGAAGAATGGGAGGATAAGGGTGCAGATGGCTGATGCTTCTTCTGGCCTCTGTAGTCTTCAGCACGGAGCAGGAAGTCAACTTGGTTGTATGGTGAGGAGGTCAGAAAGTTGTTACATAATTACAGAAGTAATTATGTCAGATAGATTAGATTATATTGCCTAGCTATATTGACTAGGTAGTATAATGACAGTCGACACGCATATACACAATTGCTAAATATCTATACCCATTCACTTCAGTTTACATTTGCATTGCGTGCATAATTATGCTGCAAATACAATGATACGCATTCCAGGTAATAATTCATGTTTAGAAAAGAGTGCAACCAATTGCAAATCATGATGCATGCTTAAACATTTGCAAACAAGCAATCCCTAGGTAATAAAGTTTAATGATCGCTTTTGAAAAAGGGCAAAAACAACGAATACAAATCAAGTCTCTTTGTCTTTCTTGCTCCTTTTCCTTTAAGAGCTTGGATCTTAAAGTTGGCCCTTGGTAGTCCAAACTAGGTGCAGGCATGCATATAGTGGTCAGCTGCTACCCCATAGCTCTACTGTGTATGTGTCTGTCTGTCTGTGTGTGCGTGTGTGTTTGTGTGTGTGTCTGCGTGCGTAAGTGCGTGCGTGCGTGCGTGCGTGTGTGTGTGTGAGATAGAGAGGGAGATGTTGGAATACGGGACACATAATGTGTCATCGAAATATCCTAGGGATGCGTGGGTACATTGTTTGAATTAATTTTCTTTTGAAGATATTAAGGCACACCTGTCCTAGGCACCTCCTTGATAGAATCTGGCTGTTTGTTTGTCCCCTCCATCTTCTTTTTGATGCGCTTTTTCTCATTTTATCCCCCATTTCTCTTAGCAGGACCCGTCCTTCCGATGTGCTTTGTTATGTGTGAGCTATTTATTTGACTTTATTTATTATTTCATTTTTGTGCGGGTCAAAATGACCTTGACTAGACATTCCTGCACCAAACCACTCTCCCTTTGTCTTGCTTTTCGAAGAGACCACACACACACACACACACACACACACACACACACACACACACACACACACACACACACACACACACACACACACACACACACACACACACACACACACACACACACATACGTGGAGTTATCTTTACTGCACAAAATAGATAATTTATTTTAAAGATAAAGGGGGGGGGGGGGAGATGTGCTAGTCTGGAAGCATTTTTTATCAGTTTTAAAATTCAAATATGTGTTTATTTATTTATTTAATCAGACCCGCGTTCAAATGCACACTTTAACGATCAAGGGTGAGAGGCAGTGTAATAGGCAGGCTAGTCTCTTTCTTTTACAGCAGTGTGGCTGACAATAACACACTCATGCCACCTACCTGCCTTCCTGTCTCCTATGGCTGTATTAAAGCAGCCTTTAAACCTTTAGATGTTCAGTTTGTGAAATGTTTTACTGTACAAAGCGCGCCAAACACACACACACACACACACACACACACACACACACACACACACAGACACAGACACAGACACACACACACACACACAGACACTACCCACCCACCCAGTCCCAAAATGTAATAATGTGCCTACAGCACATGTTCCCACTGTTATGAGCTGAGTCATGGTGTACAAGCTGTGCCTGCATTGGAGCAACCTATTTGTTATTGCCTTTTGTTAATCAGGAACACCAATTTAGTCACTGACATTTCTAGCGACTATTAGTCTGTGTCCGCTACAGAGTCATTCTGAGAGGGGGGGTCTAGACATTCTACCGTTATAATTGGAATTAATTGGCCAATGCCCTTGTGTACATAGGAGTGCAAACGAGTGCTTGAGTAAACAAGGTCTCGTCGAGCAAATCATAAACGATTTCAAAGATATGTAATTGAAATTAGTTTTGCAGTAATTTTGACGGCATCTTACAATCAGCTTAGATATTATGTTAATGTATTTTGATATCATTTAATATAATTAAATAATCAAAAGCCTTGCACAGTCATCCCGGAGGCCAGAGTTTCCCAGATCAAAACTGACTTTTGTTATGTGTAAATTGATAGAAACTATGGCAACCATTTAATTGAGAAAAAAAATAAACCTGTACTCCACCGTTCCACATTAAGTCTGGTCTCTTATTTATAGTGTGCCCCGAATTCTGCATTCAAATGCTACACTTGGTTAAGATTTAAGAACCAATACATATGCATGCATGCATGCATATAAAGATTGACTTATACTACTTCTCTTGGTATTACTCTTTTCTACGACAGTAGACCATACATAACACTATTTCTACTGAACATTTGCATCACAGAAGTGTACATAATCCTGTTCACATACTATTTTTAGGGGATGGCCAAGTACCATTTTACACGTGGACTCATACTCATTCTCAAAAACATAATATGTCATACTTATTTCCACCTTTTACTGGTCTTCACTCCCTCGTGGGCAGCTAGACATGGACAATGTAATGCCACAGATCCATTTTGATCTTGTATCACAATTTATGAAAGTTTAGGCCCCCTTTACCAGAAGGTAAAGAAGAAATAAAGATGCTTCTGAATATTGAAGTCGGATTCGAAAGTCAAGGACAGAACACGTCCAGGACAGAACAAATCCAGAACAATCCAATAATTGATGCGAGTGCCATCTATTTAACATTATTGCTGCCAGCTGTTTGTGATGATGCTGGTAAGGTGTTACATACTTTGCAGAAGGATGACGTAATCATGTTAATTAGACTGTTCATGTCCAGTATTACATTCTGCAGTGTGACTGCTGCAAGTAGACAATGTACATGACAGCCCAAACGGCTGCATCTAATTTCAACATGCAAACATCACTATTGTGCTATTTCCAACTATTCTTGGTTGTGCTTCAAGTGCAAGTGCTATTGTTCAAGGTGCATTTGTTTAGACCCATACACAAGGACCTTCTAGGAAGCCAACGCAATGTAAAATATCTATAATCTGCTTATAGATTTTTCTTCCTCCTTCGATATCGAAGCTACTGCTGCCTTTTTCTAACAGGGCAAACATTATCAACAATTCTTGGCTCACTGAAAGTAGTTGTTTTGCAAACAATTGATACACCAGGCTTATATCAAGGCCAAGCATTGACACATGCAACATGAAACCATTCTTATCTTGCTACTGGTGTTTTCAAAACTTGAAAGCCTGTCCAAATCATTCTGTCTTCATTTGTTTGTAAATGGCTGCAGATGGAGCCATCCATAATGCACCTAATGCATGCAGGCTTCTGCTCTGTGGATGTTTCATCCTACCCATTCTGTATAACCCTATGGGTTCTACTTCATGGCTTCAATCCTTCAAATACTAAACCATATATATAAACAGGATGTTTATAACATGCGCCAATGCTGTAATAGCGCTTTTCTTTATTGTGGTTAATGCTGATGGAATAGGCGCCTTTTTTGTAGCTCACCATTGCCCCCTCCATCCGTTCCTCTGATTTCCCTAGCTCTTTTTTTCTGTCTCTCTCTGGCTGTTCCTCTTCTCTTATAAACCTTTATTGGGGTCAGGGATAGGTTGTTTAGTGGGTAGGTGGAGGGGAGTGTCCAAAGTGGCCTGTGCGGATTATGTGTGTGTATTGTGTATGTTTGTGTTCTGTCTCTGTCCCTCTCTTCTTCCTCTCTCTCTCACACACACACACACACACACACACACACACACACACACACACACACACACACACACACACACACACATAGGGGGACAAGTGCTGTCCGTGAACTCTGTCTTGCACTGTTAACTGGCCATCGATTCATCGAAGATGAATGGATTGGCTTACAGGAAGGGAATTGAGTTGAGGAATAAAAGGTTTGTGTTGTGTCCCTCGGTTATAGAGGACTCCTGTTACATGATACTGATTCTAATTTTCAACAATTTATATCTGCTCTAGATTTGGGCTCACACATGCACATATGCACGCATGCACAAAATATGCTTGAATCCATACAGCAAGATCAAACACGGCTATACACACATGCACGCACGCACACACCTATTCCCATGCTTAGAACCCCAACAGGGAGCGAGAACAAAGATTTTTAGTACAATAGATCAGGGCCCCTAAGGCCCTCTTCAATGCACTGAGATCTGAAGCATTTAAACACAGTTGGTCAGCATCTTGACTGCATTGTGATACAAGCACATGCTTGGGTTTGTACTTGAATGAACATGGACAGCACTTAAACTCTTGAAGAACCCCTTTTATGCATATCCATTAAAGTCTTTTTAAATACTAGGGAACCAAGAAACACTCAAATTATACTTCAATGCGCTGCCAATATTTCAGCCAGTGCCAGATTATTGCAATAATATACACATATCAGAGTCAGTTTTAGTCTTTATGTTATAGATGTTCTTGTAATTTAGGGAAAAGCAGCCCAACAGCTATGCTTGCAATCCCCATCTCCAGGCCAGGTATAGAACTTGTACATCGCAACATTAAAATTACAATGACTGCCTCTTTAGAAGCATATATCCATCTCCAAAACTCGGCCAAAATACATATCAACATAAAACCCAATTTGTTTGTAAGATTACACAGATTAGAAATGACCAGCAAACGATTTTTGAATGCACTTTTTTCTTTATGAGTTGCTTGAAGAGTGCTTATTTGCTGGGTGCACGTTTGCACCCCATCATTGCCATTTCCTTTTTCTGCAAGGGAAGAGAGGATGTGTGTAAAAAAAGGATGCAAGAGATTATTGAATTTGTTCTATTTTTTTAAGCAATAGAGAAAACAGCAACAGCTGTTTCTGGAATGTCAAACTCAGTAAGCACTGTGCCATATTCACATTTCAGTCATTTCAAGTACAGCAATATATATTTTTCCTGCATATCACAAAGCCGAATGGTAATGAACTTGGTTACTTACTACTTGCTAAAACCCAAAATGAATTATAGTAAGTATAGCACAAATAACCCAGAAAAACACTTCAGTGTAAGTATCTAAATAATAAATTCTATCAACATACAGCAAACCTTTAGACGGATCAGTACATTCATCATTTTCCATGATAGTATATGTAAAATTGGGTCACCTTTACCTACGAATAAGGAATTGATGTGCCGCTTGTCTCATTGTCTTGCTCCTTCCTGACGCCAAGAGATGTTTAAGATGGCGAATAGACTCCGGCTGCATTCTCGGCCCATCATGTCTTTTACTTGGCGAACTGGTATCGTCATACCTAATGACGTATGAAAAAATCCATCCTCACTTCAGCGACGACTGCAGTCGGCTGGATATTTGGCTGTTTACAATGCTATATCGAATCTCCTTTCGGTGGGTTCTTCCATCAGTTCTTCCCTGCCTATTTTGAGATCCATTAGCCTCAGTCGTACTAAGTTCAACAAGGATGGTAAGCCACACCGCAAACCTTCCAAAGCGGCTTTTTAAGATGACATGCGACATGAGTCATACAAATGAACACACATTTTTGACATGATGTGCAGAACCCAGCCGCTCCTAGTCTCTAGCGCTAAAGGTCCTTTGGTTCTGATGATCCACGCTGTTGATTGGCAGACAGGCTGTCTAGTAGATGTCTCGCTGATCTTAAGTCCTCACAGATGGTAGATAACTAGATGGTAGATAAATAAGAAGATGGACGTACACACACACTATTTTGCCTTTCTACTTTTTTGGTCATTCCAATTTATCATCTTCTATCTCTGAGACATCTGGAATAAAATGATCGCTGTGTTTTAGAGGTATTTTTTTGGTTGTTGCATTGCTTGAGTGTCTGGTATTCCATGTTCACATGAGATTACACCATGTGTGGGAAGAAGGCTACAACTAATTGTCTTGCAAGGTGATATTTATTTCAAACTGGCAACAATTTCCCCTAATCAGAAACTACAATTATCAATCTGTTGTTGATACTCTGTGCTTTGATTTTAGTGTTTGATTCCCTTATAATTAATTGTTTTGTTTTCTTATGGTACCACCATATATGGCAGAGGGTGGTCTATTGGAATTACTTGTACCTTCTGTACATATCCCATGGCTTAATTTTGGCCGCTCTAGACACATTAAAACCAGTCTTTGGCCCCTTGGGCCATCTTTGAATCTTGGGCCAGCATTTTCGTGTTTCTGGTCAGCTTCTTTGTCTAAGTTAGCAAAAGTAACTGTGGGGGGCGGGACTTGGCGATAGATAATTAACTATTATTTTTAATTATTATTAATTATTTTTAATTATGCAAAATAAAAACAATCTGCATATTTACCATGTGTCTTATCTGTGCATGCTCCTTCACATGCAGGGCAGTGGGAGATGGGTGGCTCATCCAAACCAAGTGATGGCTCTTTTTTAAGGGGATCCTTGACACGCGTGTTACGTAAATGAACATTGTATCATATTTGACTGTAAACAACTCTCAAGCATTGCTGCTATTCTCTCACAATGCACTAAATAAGTATGGCACGGTATATGGATCGCATACAAAGTGTATGCTATAATGTTGTTACTGAGGCTTACAAGCTCAGAACTCTCAAGTCTCTTAAGAATCTTACTTAATATATTCAATGTGTCAGGAGATTCTCAAACTTGTTGCAACTTTTAATGCAAAAGAAAAGGACCCAGCGGGAAGGTGGCGTTGAGCTGCTGTCCTTTAAACGGCGCATATTGACGAGCTGCTAATGAAAGGCCCATTAGGGGACGTGTGTATCGATTGGGTTGGCATCATGATGACAGCGTCACACAGCAGCATTGAAAGAGACAAACTCAGTACATAAGGGTGAAATGGGTCAGAATAGCCATCTTATACAGCACTCTCCCGGCCTCACACTCTTAACACTCTTACACGTCTTCATCCTTTCATCAGCTTTTTTTATTCTTGTACAGGGAACATTTCTGTGTTCCAAGTAGCTTGCAAAATACATTTCCCATAATGTGCATTTGGGTTCCCTGCATTTTGCAGCATTTGCATTCACGTGTTTGTCTTTCGGGAGAAGCTTCAAAGTGTAAAAAGTATGAGAGAAAATAAACCTAGGTAAAAAAATGAATGAAAACACCTGTTTTTCCCAGAGGCATGTAATCGGTACTCTACACAGTACCGCCAGCAAGCTATTGGAGCTGTTCAATGGAAACATTACAAGTTATCTCTCACATACACACACTGCTCCCAACACCTCTAGTTGCCATTACAAATATCAAAAGACCCTGATTTAATGACCACTTAAGGGAAGGATTTATGAAAGATCAGTCCAGATAGTAAAGTTTTTAAAGCAAACAATATTTTTAGGATCAGATTAATAAAATCCTCAAATGTCATTCCTTTGCCAATATCATGATATAACCTATATAGTACGCAGAGCCAAAAAAACCTACATCATTTAAAAAAGTTGGTTATTGTATTTTAATGAAAGTACTCACATTTCTTATTCTTATTTTTTATAATAATATTGCTATGACAATGAATGTTGAAATGGTCGCTTAACTTGAGATAAACCAGTCAATTGGTAACACTTAAATTAAGACATTTAAAGGAAATTCTGTGACTTTTCAACCTTGGACTAAACAACCTGTATTTTTCAAATAGCTGTGGGTCAAGGGGCACTAATACGGACAAGAATGTTTGAGAAGGGCCCAGTGTTGAGAGAGAACGATGCAGCTGTTATCCGCGATATGGCTGCATGGTAATCCTTTAGAGCAAGCGCCTGTTAATGTACGCCCTCTAAAAGTGTTTGTTTTTGCCACTGACAGGCTCAGATTGTAGAAGTGTCAGACAACATTATGGAAAGGATCCCTACATATGGATGAAACGTATTTTTTGTTACCTTTTGTTTGTACCGGCCTGTTTGTTATTTGTTTACCCAAGCCGCGCTCAAGGAGAAGTCTTGCTTTGAAAGCTTGTTCTTGCGTTGTTGCAAGTAATTTCCCTATTGACATTACAATCTCAGCTCTCCTTCACCCAAATCTTTTAAATAACACTTAGCTATGCTTTCTGTACTCCAACACACCAAACCCTTCTCTTCAGCTCAAGTTTCTTCACTTCTCTTTTTGCAACAGACACTTCTCCTTGAGCGAGCTCTTGGTTTCACACAAGAGCAAACAGACTGGATCCAAGCAAAAGATAAAGAAAAAAGAAACGGTAGGGATCCTTTCCATAATGTAAGAATGTAATCTGAGCCTGTCAGTGGCCAAAACAAGGTGCTATTTCCCCAAATGATTACATTGCAGCCCGTTTTGCAGAAAATAGGGTCCAGGTGGAAAAATCCAGAAGTTTTCCCTGGAGGAAAAGCTTTGCAATGCAGTGTTATATTCCACAATAATACACCAAGTTAATAAAAAATGTATAACTGGTTTTCCAAGATTTTGTATATTCCCCCTACAGGATTTTTTTCAGTGTTTACTTTTAGTGGTTTGAAATACGATCCACCTTGACAGTCCGAAAAAAAGGGAGACCCTTTACAATAGTATCTGGTTGCATTAAGAAAGACCAGCAAACACAGGCCCACACCTCCCGAACAAGTTGGAAAAGGTGAGGGAAACTATGCTAATGTCGGCGCACTGGTTCCCAGGTACTTCCCAGGAAGGAAGAAAAGAGGCTGGGGCTACAAGACAAGCACGGGCAAATAAACAGCGCAGTGCCAAACTCCACTGGGAGCACTGGTGGTTTCACCACCGAGGACAGGCAGACGGAACAGTCCCAGCACAAGTCGACCCACGACTGCAGGCAGTGAGGCGAAGCTCTACACCTAGACTCTCAATAAGACGGCTTTTGTTACTCGAGGTTCTGCAGATATGCTTGGCTCTTTGGGGCTGTAAGCTAGATAACCCCTCTCTCACACACACACACACACACACACACACACACACACACACACACACACACACACACACACACACACACACACACACACACACACACCCCAACCACATTGGCTTCTATATGACAGACGAAGCACCTATTACATCGGCCATTTGTCCTCTGTCCCTACAGAGTAAGAGAGAGAGAGACACACACACACAAAGGGAGGAACAGAAGGAGCAGAGCTCTGCTGATTGGAGGAACGACACAGCATTGTCTAACAGCACAGCCATTCAAGGTAAATGCTTAAAAAGTTCTGTAGCCTTTCTCTTGCACACAAACAATTGTGAGGTTTTCTTGTGGCATTTGTTCCTTTATTTATAACGTTTCTATGGATTCGTTTTTATGGTTTGTCTCTCTCTCGCTGTCTGTCTGCTCTCTGTGTCTCTGTCTGTCCGTCTCTCTCTCTCTCTCTCTGCCTTGCGTGTCTTCTCTTTGGTAACCATATTTAATGCAATGCAGTGGCCTCTGTTGGGTCTTTCAGGAGGGTGTGGATGTAGAAGTGTGGAATGTTTTGATGTGGTGGAGAGGGCCAGATAGGAGCAGCAAGGTGAGTGAGAATTAAGATGAGGGAGAGCAGGATGTTTCAGCCCAGACAGAAGAATATGGGCAGGTATATGCTGTTAGAAGAGGGCCAAACCATCAGTACTCACAGTCCACATTAATGTTATACATTTGACGTTTACAAACCACAACATAATCTTGAGAACAATTCATGTAATGTCTTCGAGTTTGTTGCTCCACCCCTTGTTGCTGGTGCAACAAAATAGGGATTCTTGTCTTTATTATCTTTCAGATGATGTGCTCCCTGTTTTGAGCTCTGTGAATCACCAGGCATCAGGGACATGGTGTTTGTCCTACTATTACGGCACTCTATTATACTATTGTCCTTTTGGCCTGTCGTTATTTGACATGCGTCATCTAGCTTGGATCCATTTTGTATTACTCAGCTAACTTGACATGGGAACAACTAACCCTTTCCAGTAAATCCTATGCTTCATCCCATCGTACATATCTCCAAGCTCTGCTTTTCCATCCAGACCACACGGCAGACTAGCATACAGCATTAAAGCAGCATTGATCGTGAAGTGAGCATTAGCATTTTGACACCTTTGACACCTAGCCCTGCATGGTTTATATTGTTGGGAAGGATTACAACTGCCTGGTGCTAATCTTTATCCCCAAGGGTGAAATATATGTTTTTCCTACCACACGTTCACTTCTTCGCCAGGCGCGTGCCGTCCACATGGGCAGGTGGGGCAGTGAACTTCCTGCTAAAGCAGGCTTCCAAAATGTCACATTGACTATCTATAGTTTCTGTAGGCTTTCCAACTATTTTTAGTCTCAAATTTTGGATGATGGTGGCGATTCTAGTTGAGTTTAACGTGTCATGCAATGTTGGGGCAAGGCAGCTCAGCGACCGCGTCCCTCCATATGCTTCTCGCGTAACCCTGCAGGCTGCAATAAGAATTGCAATCCGCGCTATAAGACGCCCATATGGTCGTAAAGTAGTCTGCCCCATGGTCATATTCTAGGACTGTTGTTTTAACTCGAATTATTCCGCCAGTATCTTTCGTCTTTCGGCAGACATGGCGAGTTGTGTTGCACCTACGATTAACACTGTTGAGTCTAAAAAAACCATTTGATAGGTTCAAATTTTAAGATAAATTAGCCATCAAACAACTTTGACCAGACAAACCGGATATTCGCATTAACCAACAAACGAAGGATAGCGAGAAAACGTACAACAGAACTTTCTCCCGAGCATGGTATGAGAAGAAAAAATGGCTATGTGGTTGATCAAAAAGAAACACCGTTCTTTGTTGTAAAAAAATGAAATTGTATACCTGATTTCATACCTGATTTAAACAGAGCTGTTATTGAGAAATATGCACACATGAGATTGTCGGGCCAAGTTCCTGTACGAATGATCGAAGGTCTGATAGCTTGATTGATGACTTCTCATTTGCTATGTTCGATTGTTTGATGTTGCCAAATGCGTACTGTATAGGCCTGGCTATAGTGGCCTATGTTTTATTTCTACTTTTCATTAATGTATAAGCAATGCACTTGCTAAGCCTATGTTGTCTATTCACAGAAAAAAGACATTTGGATATTCAAAAGGAATTGTTAAGGCATTGTAATCTATTTTTTTTCTGATTAGCCCACATCATATGACGAGTGTTGCGGATGGCACTTCAAAAGCGTTCTCACAATTAGTTTAGTTAACATGTTTTAATGTAGCTCAAAATATACATGTTACAAAATATACAAATATACGTATACAATATATAAATTGTGGATGTGGTCATACACCAGTAGTTTCTGCCCCACCAAAATGAAGGGCACCGCACGCTACTGATCTTCGCAATCATGAAGAGTGCCACGCTACCACCTGCAGCACAAGTTTTCCAACTTCCCAACAATAGCTAATAGAACATGTATTCAAGACCTCAAGCCTTTATGAAGCTTCCCGATTCCTTGCTTGAGCTTGATTGCATGTGTGTCTACATTTCGGGGTGAATTTGTTTGTCTTCTTGAAACTCTCTTGTTGTTTTCCAAACGGCAATGTATTGTGACACCCTTCTCTGTGCAGGGACAAAAAACGTTATTCTATCAATTCTGTGGATCAGCAGTTGTATTTAAGGAATTGGGTTGTTTCAGTCACTGCTAGTGCACTAAAACGTTGGCCTGTATGTCACACTTGACCAACATTGCACACATTTTGCAGTGTTGAGAGGGATACTTTTGCTCACCTCTAGATAACCTTCTTAAACCCTGTCGTTCAGTCACTTCTCTAATCGTGCCGCTGTTCTAGCCGCAGCGTTGCATGGCCCTTTGATCCTGTTAACCCTCAGAGGCCCCGTTTACGCCAGAGACATATCTACATCCTGACACCGTGTTTGAATCTAGATTTAAAAAGTCATCTGTACACCAGGGGCACAGCGTGTTTACGTATCGCTTTTTATTAATTAGTATCTTGGGAAGGTTACTTTTCGGTTTTTACATTTGCTTCACGTCTCATGAGCTATATTCCCCATGATCCAGCTCTTCTCCAGTAAAGGCGTTGGCTGTAATGGGACATGTATTAAGAAATGCAGTATGAATATTGATAATATTACACTGAATATGAATGCACATCCGAATGGTTATGCTCACTGCCTCCTAGTAGCTCGTGGCTAGTAATAGACGTTGTTTGCAAACGGAAAGCCTAATGGGTGCTCATGAGGAGATTCTGAAATGCATCGCGAGTGATTCTTAGGGAATCATTTTGCGATTGTCTTCCTTCAGGGTTTATATCGTCTGATCTCACCTCTGCCTGAGAGCAGGTTGTCAGCGGTCACCCTGAATATCTGTGTGTTTATTTGCGCGTTTGTTTATGTAATGTTTATGACGCTCGTGTTTTCTTCACCCAAGAACAACTTTATGACGTCATCAAACTAACTGACGACGTTGGATTGCTAATGAACTCTCTGCTCCCCTTCCGATTGTATGGATATAGAACAACACATGTTGAAAACAGACCCGCGAGTCCCATCATTGGAGGACATTTGATTCTTTGTTGTTCTAATTACAACTCGGCGAAGGCTGCGGTAGACTCAGGCTGGGCGGGAAAATAAGAAAGCAGCACGACACCAGCTCCGAACACAACAACCGTCCTGCCAAGAATCCCTCAGCGAACCACCCCACCAGGGATATATAGTTTTTAAAAGTTTGTACGTTGATTGGTTATGCAACTCCATGGAAATGAGACCATCGGATTGTACTGTTTTGCCCCACCACCCTCTGAACAGCTGAATTCAAAAGTAAATATGATTTTATTTCAGCCACACACACACGCTCGCGCGCACACGCACACACAAACAGACACACAGACACATACACACACATCCCTTGTGTCTCTGTCTACCTTTGACTGATTTCTTACATTCAAATTTTCGTCTCAATCAAATCTTCACATGAAAAGTACTCTGCTGACCCCTCTCCCACTCACTCGCGCTCACTCTGAACAATTGTTATTAGCTTTATTGGTAGGGCAGTTATTTATCATGCATTTTTGAGTATATCATATTACGTCCCCAGAAAAGCCCAGGGGATGAGTAACAATACGAATCAACACGGGAGAATAGGAAGTGACGGAACCTGGTGCCGGTAAAAAATCTCTTGTATCATAAATCTTCCGGGATCGCACGGTTTGATTAAATTCATCTTCTTGGGGTCAGGATTAAATTCATAATCAATTCTAGTTTTGGGTCGAGAATCGATTTAATTCATAATTCTCGATTCCCAAAACAAAATCATTCCTCGATTCAGTAAATATGGGTGATATTGAAAGGATCCACTCCAGTCCGTTAGGCTGAAATTTAGACGGTGTGGCAAATTTTGGCCTGAAATATAATGACAATTTTAACAATCAAAGGCAAAGGTAAGTCTATTTGTGTATTTTTACAATGTATATGTTATAGGGGTAGGAAAAAAATAGAATGGATTGACGTAAGGATCTGGAATGTTATCTTCTATGATTCTGAATGGATTCAACTTCCAAATAGGATTTCAACTTCCTTTTGATTATCTGTAATTGGTTTTTTTTTTCCTATTTTGTCTCAATCCTACCATTTCATAAAGTAAACCTAAACCTGGTCTGTCTAGTAAGTGCTAGCGGCCCTGGGAGTGTGACAGAAGCTCAGTGAGCGTTGTGGTCAGAGGGTTAAAGGGGTCAGTTCCCTGCAGGATGAAGGGGGAGACGCCACAGCTCACCATCTGAACAACCAGGGGAATGCTCTATCGGTGAAGGGGTATACGTTGAATAAAGAAGCATGAAGGTGTTCTGGAAATCATATGCCGTAAGTTCAACAATGAACCATTCATCAACATTTACGCTCTTCTTTTTATCATCTTGTATGATTTGATATCTATATCATTTTATTGTCTTGCTCTCTTGCTCTAGCTGCTCTCACTCCAACATGCTTGTACCATTAACAACAAAAGTAGATTTGAACACACGAGAGAGAGACACGAAAGAGAAGTACAAGCGTTTCAAACAGCATGAACCGCAGCATCAGAACCCCCCTCATCCCTGTAGCTTGCTCTTTCTCAGCCCCCACCTTACTCTCAGCCTTCCAGGCCAGGATGAAAACAAATTGATAGAATTGAGCGGAATACACTGAATGGAGAGCAGACAGCAAATGATCTCTAGAAGTTTCCTTGGCTCCCTGTTAAAAAAAACACTTTGCCTGACCTTTTTAGTTAGCCGACAAATTGAGCCACAGCTCAACGCACATTCTCCCTGCACTCGTGTGTGTGTGTGTGTGTGTGTATGTATGTGTGTGTGTGTGTGTGTGTGTGTGTGTGTGTGTGTGTGTGTGTGTGTGTGTTTGTTTCTGGCAGGCATGTGGGCACCAAGCAGAATGACTCATTCATTTTATTATCTGGGAGCATTTGCAGTCAGCCAGTGACCTTTTACAAGATGCGGGAAGTGTGTGTGTGTGTGTGTGTGTGTGTGTGTGTGTGTGTGTGTGTGTCTGTGTGTATGGGTGTTTTAGTGTGAGAGTACAAATATATCTTGGCATTCTTCTTTCGCCTTGTGCTTTAACGTCATCTTGTTCAGATCGGTTCAAAAGCATCTATGAGTGCTTCCTCCCAATATCTGTGTTATGATTAGAATGTAGGTCTGTAGTATCTGTAAAGATCATCACTTTGTAAAAAACCCAATGCATTGTGGGATCGCACATGACAGACATACTACAAATGATTTATGATAGTGATTATGCACAGAGATTGAGTCCACACATAGTAAAAAGGGTTTTTGTTACATGTGAGGCTTTTCTCGGCTGTGGAAATTACCAAAAGTGAAAGATTGTAAACTAAAATTGTAGATTGTCTTTTTCTTATTTTATCTGTATAAAATGCAGGAACAGCAATAATTTCTGGGTTTTGTTGGAATAACCATGTCTGTGTGTGTGTGTGTGTGTGTGTGTGTGTGTGTGTGTGTGTGTGTGTGTGTGCATATTCTATATTCAGCTCCCATACCCATACAGACCCTGAAGCATGTGTGCTCTGTGCTGTAATGCGTGGAAGGGAGTCACAGCAGGATGCCTGTGGCAGTGTGGCAGGGTTACACAACACTCAGACTGTGGCCCAGGTGTGTCAAGCAGAGAGTGAGTTCTGTACAAACAGGCACTTGCATTATGTCAGGACATTTCTTACATAATATTCAATCAAATTAATTCATGGCCGATTAGAAGTGAAGATATTTTTCTTTGCTCCCTTTACCTTGTAGCGATTTAAAAGCCCCCAAAAATACTTTTTGGGGAATTTTCTTACAATTTATCTTTGTCTCTGTGAAAGCACAAATAGACAGTTCAAATGTAACACAGGGTTCCCACACCCACGTACCCAGCGTAAGACCTGCGTAAGCCCGGTCTTACGCCAGGCTTACACCGTGCTTACGCTCTCTTTTTTCCCGCTTTTGCTAGCATCTGACCAAGGGGTTTCCTCTCACCGCTGTTACTAGCAACTGACGCTGGGCTACGCTCTCTTTCCCTCTGTTAGCTGTCGCCGGGATACGCTCTCTTTTCCCACTGTTATTAGCAGCTGACACCGGGCTATGTTATCTGCCTGCTGTTGCTAGCATCTATTGCTTGGCTTACACTCTTTGCCTGCTTATGCTCACAGCTGACACCTGCCCCCCCTCTCTTCCCACTGTTGCTAGCAGCTGACCAAGGGCTTTGCTCTCTTTTCCTGCTGTAACAAGCAGCTGACATCGGACTGCGCTCTTTTCCTGCTGTTATTAGCAGCTGACGCCGGGCTACGCTCTTTGCCCGCTAATGCTAGCAGCTGATTCCAGGCTACCCTCTTTTACTGCTGTTGCTTTTAGCTGACGCAGGGCTAAGCTCTTTGCCCGCTAATGCTAGCAGCTGATGCCAGGCTACCCTCGCTTACCGCTATTGCTATCAGCTGACACAGGGCTACGCTCTTTGCCCGCTGGTGCTAGCACTTGACGGCAGTTTAAGCTCTATACCCGCTGTTGCTGTCATATGATGCTGGGAGCAACGGCCGGCATTGGCTTTGTGGTGACGGGGTGTTAAAGCATTCTGTTCGCGGGGAGATCCCCAGAGAACTCAGTCTCCCGGTGATCTTCTCCAAAGACTTCCCCGGGTCCTTAATCTATGGCATCCCGTGGCTTTCCAGGAGAAGGGAAATCCTAGCTGACACAGTTGGGCACAGAGTCAAGTGTTGTTGTCACACAGGGGTAATCCTGTCTGGATGATCTGCTGGGCTACTTGGGTTCCCACACGTGCACCCATGCACACACACCAGCACACAATCACACACATTCATACACACGCACGCACGCACACACAAGTGCGCACACACACACACACACACACATTCACAGTCAAAACCACACCCACACTCAAACACACAATCAAACACAATGGAAACAAGCATAAAAGCACATACACTCACGCGTTTGTATGCGCACACATACCCAAACACCCGCATGTGCGCGCAGAAGAGACCCTTGCCAATACTGCAATGTACCCAGGCTGCATGCTGATTTCAAAATACATAAATTAACAAAAGTACAGGATTCACAACATGATGATGCTAGAGCCCGGAGGTATACTGCTGGGGTCACACACCAAAAAAAACAACTTTGACATGAAGTTGGAATATATTAACATACAAATGCATAGACTAAGGTAAACACGCATACTCACACACACACACACACACACACACACACACACACACACACACAAACACACTGCTTTCTCACTTCAGAGATTAGAATACGATTGACGCCTCAGTAACCGAATGAATAAATAATGGATCCTGACGTGTAGAAAATGGAGATTTTAGGAAGTGGGCTCCTCTTGTCAGTGCTCTAAAAGACCTGCCACGTGCAGAAAGTGGCTATCAGACTAGCTGACAACCTGTCACCGTCTCCCGTTAAGCTACCGTGTTTCACCGACACAAAAAACAAAACAAGAGAACCTTAAAACTGGGTCTTGAAAGGCTTTGATTATTACACAGGCTGCTACGTTTGTTTCAGCCAATTTGCTCTGACAGGATGTTCAGGGTGTTTTATCACGGCGCTTTGTTCGTTTTCCCTTGCTTTCCTTTTTTACGGGGCTCTTGTGTATCGGACCCGCCCCTTGCATGTGGACTGTACTCAGGTGACTGCCCCCTTCCTAAAGTGCTCCCAGACTATCTCCCTATTGGGTAAGGACGGAAGGACCAGAACAACATTTAATTATTTCTCCCATTCACACTTTTTTACTAAACTTGCACATGTGTACACAAAAACAATTAACCGAAAGGGAACATTCAAGCATTATACGTATGTATCAGTATTGTAGCGACCCTGGGACTCTCTAAGAGTTTCTGTGTTGTGTTTACGTTATGCCAGTTGGGTTTTATGTTGTGCCAGTTGGAATGTTTTACTGTCAATCTGTGTGGGTGGCCAATCACAGTGGCAAGAGGGCGGGGCTTTGCGAGAAGATAAAAGAGGGGGATTTGCAGTTGTTTAGCTGTTGATGGTTGCGAATTTAGGTAGAGCGTGTCCTCCGTGTATTGTTCATAGACTGTCTTTTACTTGGTGTGGGCTACGGCCAAACAATAACCTGTATGTTCCCCAAATGTAATTGTTTGTTACACACTCCTGACTGGACATTCCTTTGTCACCGGTGGGATCGCTACAGTATGTAACTGTTTTAGGCAGTAAAGGAACAAAAATGGCAGAAACAAATTGACATATCATAAACAACGAATCATAACCTTAAAAAAAATATAATGTTCTTTTTGTGAAATGTTTAGTTCCTCAAACCGGAAGGATTTCAATTCACTTTCTTTCTTTTTTTCTTATACGCTGTCTCGCTTTCCTAAGTGGCGTTATTTTTTTCTCCTACCCTCCACCACCAGAGACACAAACTGACCGACAGGCTGACAAACATATACACACCAGGAGATCAATGTTTCCTTCTGCTCTGAAGCCAATTGGGATTTCAACCTGTAGGGGGTGATAAATAGGCTGCCAAAAGTGTCTCCGTGGACTACCATTATAAAGAAAATCTGTGAAACAATGTTGTTACAACATTCTTGTGATAGTCCCAACACATATAAATACATTTGAAAGAAAATAAACGGAGTTGTCAGAAAAATAAATAACAGGGCTGTGTTGCCTAAAATGTCAAATGTCATTACATTTCGATACAGCATTTCAAGCTGCTGCTGGATGCATGTTTAAGCAGAAACAATGAATATCAAGATAAAAGTATTTACAATGCCAGTTTTGGCAGCCTACGTGTTTAACATTTCTCCTCAGGCAATTAACATCTGTTAATGCACTCACAGCGTGAAAACATGAGTGATGATCTAATTGCAAGAGGATCAGGTAGGCAAAGTATATAAAGTGCTCTTGCATTTATGGAAATAACGACCCTCACTCTGTTTCTATGCCAGTTTATCCTGACCACTGTATTGAATTTGATTACATTTGATTAACTTTCTCTGATTGGGCTCATACTAAAGATGAATTAATTTTTTATACTAAATCGGCCTCATCTTGAAGCAATGGAAAGAAACACGCTCACTATTTCTAGTTTATTAGTGGTTCTGAGGTGTAAACACAGACACCTCCTCGCTCTTGCTCTCCTGCTGAAGAGTTTGTGAACCTTGAGGCCAGATTTATTTGACTGTCTGTGGACCCAGCAGTAGTATATTTGACACTGGAAAGCACCTGCTGAATGGCTGGCTTTGTGCATGCGCGCGGGTGTGCTAGGTTTGTGCGTGCTAGATGCGTGCGTGCATGCGTGACCTCAGGTGTAAGGTTGCAAATGAGAGTGTATATTGTGTTGTGTTCTTTTTAGACCTTCAGGGTACTTTTATTGTGTGTGCGTGTGCGATCAAACCAGCCACTGGCCCAGCATGGGCAGCCATGGGACAGGGATTTAGCATTGAACTGTTCTGCCGTCCAGCCAAGATGGATGTACACACAGTGTGAGTGGATTAAAGCGCTGCCTAGCAAGGAGACATCCTCTGACCTGCCCCGCGGCGTTGTCCTCTATCAGCTCAGCATCTGCATTGTTGATGTGGAAGAGTGAGGGAGTGAGGTCCAGCACGTCATTGCATCCAGGTCAATAATAAAGTTAGAAAGGTGTACTTAGCATTAGCATGTCCTGAAAAAAGACATGGCTTTTTGACAATTGCACAAAATTGTACTTTACTGTGATGTAATGGGCTTGATACTTTGCTGTGTTCACTGACCCGGAGTGAGAACAGGTACAGGTCATTAAGGGCAGACTACTGTATTGTCCTGCTCTATCTGCATTGTTGCTTACTTTTGCTCTGGCCCGGTTTAGTTGGTAGTGGAAACAAATCTAGAGTAAAAGTTATAGCAGAACAGAATGGGGCTTAGTGGTGTTATTGTTCTAGAAATTGCCGAAACATTATGCCCAATGTGGGGTAAGCACAACAACCAATTACTAACTTGCATTTTAGTTGTTCTTAGCAGGGTAAGAAATATTATAGATATGATGAATATGTAATGTACAGGCTGATCCAATTTATTTTATGACGATATTTTTGAATTTGATACGTTGATGGAGTGATATGTGCCCTTCCCCTAAAAAAAGTTACATTAGGTACATAACTTAACATTAGTATATGTAATAATAAGCATTTAGTAATTGTTTAACAAATTGTCTAGCAGTCATTTACTAATGGTGTTCATCTGAACAAAGGTAATGGTGTTCATGTTTCCTAAGGTATTCATTTATGCAAAATGTAATACTGCTAACCCCTTTGCTAATGCTATATAGTAATGTGTATTACAGCATTTATACCTGCAAATTTGTCGCTTTTTGGCGACAATCGCCGTTTTCTTGGTCAATTGGGTCATTCACGTGAATCGCGTAGAACCTTAGAATTATTTTAGGGAGGGGGAGGGGAAGGCTGTCCTTCATATGCATGCCATGCAGGCTAGAATTGCGAAACATTATTGGATAATTCTTAAAATTGACATTTTTCCGGGCCAATCGGAATCTCAGCACTCGAAGCTCGCCTTTTGATGTGACGCCTGGCTACCGCGCGAGTCTGATGGAAACTCTTAACGTCAATTTGAAGAAGGGGTGTATGGTATAAACGGTATAGAAAGTTAACCAGTGTGAATATGCGCTACGGTATGGATTTTGACGTTACCGTGAGACCGGTGTGACAGGTAGAGTGTTGTGTGTAACGTGTAAAAAGGTAAGTAACGCGTTAATACAGTAAACTTACTACTTATTCATGTAAAAAGTAAAGTTACGCCCGCACACACTTCAGCCAATTTGAGATGCCAAAACTATACGGCAAGGTCCGCAAGCAAGTGGAGAAACAAATCCATACTATTAAACATTAGTGTTTTTCAGTGATGGAAGTAACTTGTAGTAAAAAAAAAAGGATGCAGTTTAGCTGCCTTACCAGTATTTTATCCATTCAGAAGCTTTTATATCGAAATTAGAAGATAAAATTAACATACCGTGATATAATACCGTTACCGTCTATGCCTCAAATCATACCGTGATATACATTTTAGTCCATACCGTACAGCCCTAATTTGAAGGAACTATCTTATGTTAAATTCAAGGTATGTCAAGTTTTTTGGAGCAAAAACAACAGCTATTTGTTTGCTTGATTCAACTAACGTTAGCTACCGGTTTTTTGATGTGATATAATTTACAATAATATTGTATTTTTAGGACCGAGTCAACGCCGAGTACTGCACGAACGTAGACCTTGCATGAAGTGAGTAAATTCTAACAACATAGGGCTATTTAGATAAATAATCTGGCAAGGGTGTTGTCCTAGGCTAAATTTCTGTATAATAAAGGGCTACATTTTGCATCCAAGTCTGTCATTTGAAATCTTTTTGTATTCTGTGCTACAACCTCCGTAATGAGGTTGAATGAATATTCTGTGCTACAACCTCCCCCCCCCCGTGACACTGTCACCTTTCTTACTCTGAGGAGTTTGCAGGTCTGAGCATTAAGTAATGTTTTTAGTGCTTAATTATTGTACCTTCATTGAAAAGCATGACAGCGATGTTGTTCTCCATCATAGCAATGCTTCCAGAACTGTGTGTGTGTGTACGATGCAAACGCCCACACAAACATACCAAAGATCTTTGTCACAGGGCGGCTGCGACAGCTGCTGTTTGTTGTTTACAAATAATTGATAACGATAAACAGAAAGTTGAGGGAGAAAGCAAGTGTTTGTCTCTTGTCATTAAAAGTTTCATGAGCTGTCAGGCTATTCAAAACTGGTGCTTTGTTGATGAGTGGGGTCCCGCCTCCACTACCCAGCATCCCTCCAAAGGAGGATAAGTGAACCTCACAGAGGGAGGGGGGAAGAGAGGGAGAGAGAGAGAGAGAGAGAGAGAGAGAGAGGGGCCAAGAGCTTGCCTTCCCAAAAGTAAAGGGGGAGGTGTGGGGTATCTTGCATCGTCAGTCGCTTTATTTTAATGTAGGGCATTTGTTGAATGTGCAATTGCGTCAATTCCCATAGCGTCGTAATGCTTCCTCAATTTATTCGCAAAAAGAAAGACCCTTTAAAAAAAAAGAAATGAAAAAAAATACATACAGTAACCTTGCTAGCAATTTGTACCGTTCAGCGACTACAGTGTCAAAGTGGACAGCTACAGTGTCCCTAGGGTTCGAGTTAAGTGTCAGGATGCAACCATCATGGAGAACATGTGTGTGAGTGATACACTCTTGATGCAGCACTGAACAAACAGTCTCCCATGAAACAAAAGAGGAGAGAGTGAGTCCATTCCCCAACCGCCAACCTGACCCCATTTCTCATATCCTCTCGCCCACTTCTGGGATGTTTACCTTTCCAGTGCATTCGGCGGACACAATTCCTGGCCCAGTTGTTGAGTTCTAGACCGACCTTTATCTCTCCTTTGGTGCATGATTTTGTTGTGAAAATCCATACATTTACACACAAACCCTTTTTTCTACGGCAGGGCAATGAAACTTTACACCCACTTTTATAATATAAAATGTAAAGAAGTAGGACAAGTGTGCGTGTGTGTGTGTGTGTGTGTGTGTGTGTGTGTGTGTGTGTATATATATTGCTAAATGTTAGCCTATGCAGCCAATTATTTTGGTCAATTTGTCAAACATCATTGCCAACACATTATATTGGAGTGAGTAGAAATCCTGGGAAACCGTTTGCTGGTATTGCTGCAGTCCTTAGTATTCCCCCTGAATCTGCGGCTTGATCTTTGTACCTGACTATCCCCTCCAGTACGCCTGGAAAGGGTCCTCCAAGGAAACGCTGTGAGAGGTGTGATGGTCCGGTAAGTAGACCCCAGCCCCAGGCTCCCTATGCTAGAAGTAAAGGGGGCCCCTTGCTCGGTAGTGCAGTCCACAGAGTTGCCCCTCTCGCCCCTCTCATATTGACGATTTGACCCAATCCAAGTAACAAGGCCCTGATGTGTGGAGACCCTCTGGTTCCCTCGGCCTGGCTCCAGGGATGGGTGACCCCGATCAGCCAAGGGTAAACAGTGTTGACTGTTGCACCTGTGGTAGGATGCCACCACGGAGAGGCCTTGTTTGTTGGCAGACCCTAGCAGGAGCATATCACTGGCACCGCCGCCATGCGAGGGCCTTGGTCCAGGAAAGAGTCCTGTTGAGTTTGTCTTCTCTATTTTTCTTTTTTTAATCTTTGCTAAGACAAATGCAGTTTCCTCTCCATCACGCCCCCCCCTCCCCCCCCCCACACACACACACACACACGCATACACACAGCCCTCTTTATCAGTTCTTGTCTGGACCACTGCTATTCAGCAGCACGCGAGTGTGTGTGTGTATTTACACTGTTAATAATTCAGTCAGATGGATGCGAAGGACGTGAGTGATGAGTGAACAATGCACTCGCACTTGCAGTCCTGTGATGGGCAGCAGCAGGCTGCGGAGATGCTTTGCACAGTACTCCTCTTAAGAGGCCTGCTCTCTAGAGCTGAGGGAAGAATAAAAACAGACAGCCATTGAAAATGGATGGCACACTAGCTGAGAAAGCAGTGTTTTTTACAGTGCATTGAAACCAAGCCTCTCAGAGTGGCTCTGCATGTACAACTGCCAGATAAATATAGAATCATTCTCTTATCTTCTCCATCCACCTCACTATTTTATATTCATAAACAACCCGCCAAATGTGCCTTTGGTCAATTTCCCATTTCCATCATCGCACCTTTTTCCCTATTTTCCCTTTCTTTTGCCTCTTGAAACCGCATGTCCGGTACGATGACCCATTAGTAACAATCAGTATTTTTGAAGGGCAGCCGTGATCAAGGGGGAGCCAGCAAGGAGTGGCTGTCAACCGATATGTGTCATATGTTATAGTGGAGAACTCATTCCCTGTTCCCGACTTTAACAATGTCTGTGTCCTCCGAGAGGTGAGACTAAATGAGGGACACGTGCCTCTGGATGTTTCACGGTTTCTTTGGTGTGTGTGTGCGTGCCCCTGTGTGTGCCTGCCTGTGTGTGTGTCTGTGTGTGCCTGTTTAAGGCACAAAGAGGGATAGCGTGTGTCCTCTAGTGACAGTCAATGACATTGTGTGTGTCGAATTAATATATTGCTACATATGTTTTATCAGGGGATAGTGTATGTCAGTGTGTGTGTTTTACTTCACATTTGTGGGCTACTGCCTAATAACTGATGGTCTTTAAAAAGATCCAAGTCTACATTAGGTTTGCGATCTATACCTTATTTTAAAAAAAGATGTTCTGGACATATCACATATTTAATTAGGACATTATTTTTTTACATGTCTGGGTCTATGAGGTTCTTGGATAAAGCTTCAGTGCTCAGCTGCCTCAAACCTTTCCTCTGATCCCTCTTGAATGTTGTTTCTTCCCTGGTGCTATTTTAACTTGGTTTCTACATTTGATGACTTTATTTCCTATCTGACTCCCACCCACATTTCTTCCCCCGTCTTCACGTCTCATCTTTTTTAAACGAATGTGATTGCAGGCTTATCTCCCCCAAACACCTGTTTAGTACCTGTGCAGAATCCCTGCCATTGAAGATGGACGCAGTGCTGCATAAACAGATGTCAATTTTCTCCCTCTACACTTTCATATTTATTTTTCTTTCTATTTAGCTAAATATGAAATTATTCCATTATTTACACTGGATTCATGTAATAATAATATTATTACAATAAACTATAATAATGAATTGTTTTACTATGGGCTATCACTTATTCCGTGTAATCTGGAAATAAATATTTTGAATAGCATGTTAAATGTAAAAAGGCAAAGGTAGGTATGAAATCAGCAGCAGCAAATCCAGCAATAAAAATAGAACACATTTGTTGGTACAATTGGCAAGTCAGCCTAGTGACTGAGAAAATAAAATTACAAAATTCCTTAATGACTTCAAGGTGCAGTGTGTATAATTGAGTGCCATTCAGCTCAACGGACTTGGCAGAAATGGAGTATAATATTGATAGGTATGTTTTAATTAGTGTATAATCCTATGAAAATAAGAATTGTTGGGTTTTCCTTCATTTTTAATGAGCTTTTATATCTAATAGGTAGCGTTACCTCTTTTGCACTGCCATGTTTCTACAGAAGCCCAGAACTAGGGATGTCGACGGCTAACCGTTATTTTTGACCAGTTATCCATGTTGGTCTATCAGTTAATTTGCATATAGGTGTTGTTTATAAACGGCATCGCAAGCTAGCAGTCTGAGGTAAAAAATTAAGCATGCTCAACAAAGCTTGGTGTGAGACCATTTCCTCCATAAAGGCGACAAAATCAAATGAAAATTGTGTGATGCTTCAGTTTAGTAGTACTAGAAATATGCTGCAGTGAATTTTCCGCTGCTTAAAATCCCAGACGAGCTGGGAGGAGAGAGAAAGGAGAGGAGGGGAGGGGAGGCGGGTGCTTCATATCCCTTTGCGCTTCTTGCGCAACTGTCGCTTTGGATAAAAACGTCTGCCACCACTGTTATATCCAGGTCAATTCATTCACTTGTGAGCAGAGAAGAAATGTTGTGCTTACCTGGCAACCTCAACAGAACAATTTAGCATCGGGCAAACATCAACAATAAAAGTGCCAAATTTTTTTTTGCAAAAAAAATATTTTTTTTGCAAATTTACTCCTTATAATGACAAGTAAGCTAGTCTGCAATTTTCCCTGTGCACAAATGTACTGTATGTATATCTGTGCACTAACCACAAAAAAAATCGTGAATTATTTTTCTTAGAAATGTGTTACAATCAAAACCAAAATAAAACAAATAGGACATCCCTACCAGGAACAGACAAATGGTCAAGAGTGAACAAGTTTATAACTAAGAAATCTTGTATTACTTGTACTTTAATTACTTCTGAGCTATGATCTTTAGTTTTAAAGACCTATAACTAAATATCATATATAAATCTATCAAGGAACCTCATCACTTGATACTTTGCTACTTGATGCTTTTATAGACATAAACATCCTTTTGGAAGCGCAAACTGGCACCTTAAAGTTACACATTACAGGCCTGAGTGGGAAGAATTCCTCTGGCACGGTTTGCCTTTAAGTTTTACCGTTGCTGTGTTCCAAAAGCTTGTTGATAGTTTGTCCTTCTTTGTTTGTTGAACCAGTACTTTGTCCCCAACTGCTAAATCCACTCTTTGAGCATTCTGAGGAGAATATGCATAGTCCTTTCCTTTTTGTTTCCATCAGTGTTTCGGTCCTGATTTGTTAGTTCTCTTTCCGATTTTCTGGATTTTTCCGATTTTCTAACCCTAACCCTTCTGTCTAAAATCTGGATTCCAACTAAACATTGGCTGTGCTGGTGCCGCTCCAGTCTAGATAGTTATCTTGAAGTCTGTGTGATAAGAAGCACAACATCATCTTGTGGTGGACATGATAATAGGTCCATTCCATCAAAGATGTGTAGATGAAGCTGTTCGACAAGTGTTGATAAACTTCATGTTGATAATCACCTAAAATAAATGACAACTACTCAAATGAATTGCAGTAAAGCAATATTTTTAATGACATATCAGGAGAACATTGTTTGGAGAAAAACAAATCATCATTTTGATATTTGCAGACAACTGGTTGTTGGTCTTAGCAGCGATAGAGTCGGTTGATCCTTAGGAAGTCATTCCGGGTCATTCCCTTCCTCTGGCCGATCTGAACACGGGAGTTTGGGATGGGGGTGATGCTGTCTCGTCCATTTATGGAGAAGGCTGTTCTGCCGTAGTGCATGATGGAGGTGTAATCGTAGGGGGTGTCCAGGTTGTTGGTGTTTTGCCTCTTGAAGTTGTAGGCATTGCTTGGATTAATGTTCTTCCAGTTTATCTTGACATACTGGTCACGGTCACTCCTGGTCTGCTCGTGGTTGAAGCCCAGAGCGTGGTTCACCTCATGCTGCATGATGCCGTAGTACATGCATCCCGATCTCCTGAGAGAGAGTACCTGCCTGCCTCCTGTCCTGCCCAGAGCAGAGTAGCATCCACCTCTGCTCTGAATGCTGATGTGGTCGTACTGGTTCCGGCGAGGAACGAAGCGGATGCAGGTGCTCTGGTGGAAGGACTGCAATGCGTCCACAATTCTTGACGTCTCCGCAGAGGTGTAGGCGCTGCTCACTGTGTAAGGAATGGTCACAAGGCCATTAGAGGATTTTTTCCACAGGCAGTTGTTTCCGAAACACTTCATGGCGTTTCTGGTTGTTGGGAGAAGCAAGTCTCCCTCCAGCAGAATCTCACTGGAGCCGTTGTTTGAGATCAGAATCCTGGTGCTGATATCCATGTCCTCGTTGTCTTCTAGGACATCATCTACAATTTCTTCCCCCACCAGAGGTTGAGCCTGAGAGAGTTCTCCCTCCAGCACGATCTCACTGGAATCAAGGTCTGAGATCAGATTCAGAATCTCTGTGCTGATATCCATGTCCTCATTGTCTTCTAGGACATCAGCCACACTTTCTTCTCCCAACAGAGGTTGAGCTTGGCAGAGGCCCAGCAAGAGCAGGAGGAGGCTGAGACAGGTCTTCATCTTCTGGGTCTCTGTGGTTGTTTCTTGACACTGGCACCGGCGCTTATCTGGATGTCTACAACGGAGAGACTCCTTATGGTTTGTTGTGAGTCTGATCGGACCAGAGCTTTTATATTGTCCTCTGCGGGTGTGTCTGTTGGAGGATTTAGGGTTGTGGTGCAGAATCTAAGGACTAAATAAATCTTTTAACGGTGGACTTAAGAGACCATCCTACCTTTTCAACACTGTCTGTTATTCAAAGGCTTTGGGAGGAGGGGACGGACTTAACTGAGTCAATGTTCACGCACACTGACACTAACGTCTTTCTTTACTGACTTGATATCCCTATCCTAATTTAAGGTGTGCTTTTCTACATATATACATTGAGGGACAAACCCAAGTGTTTGGTGCTGAATTAGCACTTCCAACTGATGCACTTAACTTTCAAACAGCAATAATTCTTGTTGGACAATTATGCAATACATGCTTTATTTTGTAACAGATGCATATTTTCAAGCACAACTGTTTTACTTAATCAATGCCCTGAATAAATAAAAGTCTGGTCATTTGTTTTTTCTCAGAAGAAGGATTGATGAAGCAGTGCTTTAAAACTAGGATATGAAATTCATTTTAGAAACTTTTATTTGACAAATTTGTTTAAATTCTCCTTGGCATTCAATTGTTCCAATTTTGTGAATAGATGTAAAAGATCTGGCACCATTTGCTTTCGCAGGTCTGCAATAAGCTGTTCCAATTAGACGCGGGATAGTAATGGCTTACCTGTCTGTTTACCTAACTTCACGGCTACCAGCGTGCACGCATGCCCATATACTCATTGTACATGACCGGTGTCTCTCGAATCCCCAGGCAGTAGGCTTGGGCGGTATCCATTTTCATGCCTACCTAACATTTCACCGGGGTATACGGTATATAAAGGTATTTGTATAATTTATATTAATATATTAATTAATATTAATAATAATAATAATAATTTAAATAATAATAATAAACAGCTAAAGCTGAGTTTCTGGTGACAGTTGTCCTTTTGGCATACATGACATTGTCCTGCCTACACTGCTGTGTGTCAAAAAAAGTCTTTGCCAACTTCGTAAATTCTTGCCCGGGTAATTACTTATATGGCCTATAGAATAAGTAAGGGATAATGCCCAACGAGGTGTCCATTATCAGCAATTAATGGACGCCGCGAAGTCCATTAATTCCTGATAACGGACACCTCGAAGGGCATTATACTGCTTATACCACGGTCACTTGCCAAAGAAAATAAATGAAGACCATTAATTTATATTTTCATGCGTTTTACAATCCAAATAAAAAAATTTTCACAAGCCACAACTTGTTTCCCTGGTAACACCTGAGGGTTCGACTAATTCCTAGAACAACCATTACCCTCCCGTAAGGTTCTAATGCAACGGATCGTTGTTCACTCCTCCAGTAATTAGCACGGACCTTAGCTACGACTTGGCAACGGGAGGTATTCTAGTCCGCTCAGCTATGCGCCAGAGAGCTAGCGTTATGCATTGTACATATTTATAATTCGAAATTCGTCCCAGCCTTTATACCGCAGTTACTCCTGCGCTATAGCATAGAACCACATTGTCTGATTACAGTTTAATTCATTTTTTACCATTTACCAGCTCTCGTTTTGAAGACGGAATTACCTCGCCATTCGTTTCAATGGAAATCGCGACGTGTATACTTTCAACATAATGTGTACATATTTATAATTTGAAATTTGTCCCAGCCTTTATGCCACAGACACTATAGGGTCTATAGCATATAACTGCCTTTTCTGATTACAGTTTAATGCATTTTTCACAATTGACCAGCTCTCGTTTTGAAGGCTGAACAGACAATTTGACTGGAACTACTTAGCAGGTGTCCGTATATCAGGAGTTAATGCATACCCTTCAGCCAATCAGAATTAAGTATTCCCCCAGACCGCGGTATAATGAATAGATAAGCGCTCCTCCATGGATTCGGTATTAATCTCAATAAGTAGAACCGAATTGAGCGCTCCTGTTTTTTCAATACAACGATAGTTTTCACCAATGGAGACTGGTACTGGTACTGAATGTGTTAAATGCATCAGCATTTTTATTTGTGTTTCCAGCATACTTTTTTACGTGGGCGTCTGCCCAAATATCCAATAGACACTCCGTCTCCTCTTTGCTCCATGTTGAGGCATGACTCAGTTTCAACCGAAGGTCAGGCAATGTGCTTCTAATCTTGGAGGTACCGCTTATCAAACAATATTTCCTATAATGCACGCCGCTAAGCAAGAGCCTGTTACATTCTAAGAGGCATATCATTTTTAGAACTGGATCAGACCAAGGTGCGGTCGCTTTCAAACCTCAAGCAAACCACACTAGGGTTCTTTTAGAAGCAAACCGAGACCACCTCTCTGGCTGGGTCTCGGACCGGTTGTTTGGTCAGCTCCTGATTTCAATGGTTTGTCTGAACAACAGCCGAAAAGGTCTGCACCCGGGACTTTTTGAGTTTAGTTCGAACCAAACAAGGCAGTTGTGAAAACGCCCTGAGTCTAACCTATATTATAAACAGTCAATGTGCGTTACACAGGTGTGGTGGTGGTTGATGGTTGGTTCAAGCAGCCTCAACTGGCCCGAGTCAGGCATATTGAACTCTGGGGCTGGGTTAGGCTGCACACCTGTCGAGTAATGCAGTATCGCGGCACAGGTTAAACCAGCCTCCAACCACACACACACTTCACAGGGTCTAAATGATAAAAGAAAAAATGGAATTGGGGTAAGTATGGGTACAGGATGAAGGATCAGTAAGGGGGGATGATTTTGGTCACTTGGGGAGTGGCATTCACGTGATCCGAATTAGAATTCAATAATCATTTTGTAATATGAAGGGCGAATGGAGACAATCTCCTATTCTGGGGGATGCATGTTGCTTTAGCAGTTGTAATAGAGGAAGCAACGATTGCTGTATTCGTGATAGTCCAGAACAATGCTTCTTAGCATAGAGGTCATGAACAGTATCCTACTCATCTAC
This sequence comes from Pollachius pollachius, assembly GCF_949987615.1. Classification (NCBI taxonomy): domain Eukaryota; kingdom Metazoa; phylum Chordata; class Actinopteri; order Gadiformes; family Gadidae; genus Pollachius; species Pollachius pollachius. Next base: position 19,297,708 of record NC_136940.1, read on the forward strand.
AAGCCATATGGTTTCTAAATCGGTTTGGCTACATTCCTTGTGAATGAATAAGCATGCAGATACCTTTTTAAAACAATGGTTACAATATTCAGTATGCTAGTATGTATTTAGAATCTCATGATCATCTTGTAGTCTTTCTGATTAGAGGCACAAAATCATCTTGTTGTGGACTTGATGATCGGTCCATTTCATCAAAGATGTATGAATAAAACTGTTCAAACATGAGGTGTTAATATTAATTGAGGTTCATGTTGATAATAACCCATAATAAAATAAAAATTGACAACCACACAAATGAATTGCAGTAAAGCAATATTTTTAATGACATATCAGGAGAACATTGTTTGGAGAAAAACAAATCATCATTTTGATATTTGCAGACAACTGGTTGTTGGTCTTAGCAGCGATAGAGTCGGTTGATCCTTAGGAAGTCATTCCGGGTCATTCCCTTCCTCTGGCCGATCTGAACACGGGAGTTTGGGATGGGGGTGATGCTGTCTCGTCCATTTATGGAGAAGGCTGTTCTGCCGTAGTGCATGATGGAGGTGTAATCGTAGGGGGTGTCCAGGTTGTTGGTGTTTTGCCTCTTGAAGTTGTAGGCATTGCTTGGATTAATGTTCTTCCAGTTTATCTTGACATACTGGTCACGGTCACTCCTGGTCTGCTCGTGGTTGAAGCCCAGAGCGTGGTTCACCTCATGCTGCATGATGCCGTAGTACATGCATCCCGATCTCCTGAGAGAGAGTACCTGCCTGCCTCCTGTCCTTCCCAGAGCAGAGTAGCATCCACCTCTGCTCTGAATGCTGATGTGGTCGTACTGGTTCCGGCGAGGAACGAAGCGGATGCAGGTGCTCTGGTGGAAGGACTGCAATGCGTCCACAATTCTTGACGTCTCCGCAGAGGTGTAGGCGCTGCTCACTGTGTAAGGAATGGTCACAAGGCCATTAGAGGATTTTTTCCACAGGCAGTTGTTTCCGAAACACTTCATGGCGTTTCTGGTTGTTGGGAGAAGCAAGTCTCCCTCCAGCAGAATCTCACTGGAGCCGTTGTTTGAGATCAGAATCCTGGTGCTGATATCCATGTCCTCGTTGTCTTCTAGGACATCATCTACAATTTCTTCCCCCACCAGAGGTTGAGCCTGAGAGAGTTCTCCCTCCAGCACGATCTCACTGGAATCAAGGTCTGAGATCAGATTCAGAATCTCTGTGCTGATATCCATGTCCTCATTGTCTTCTAGGACATCAGCCACACTTTCTTCTCCCAACAGAGGTTGAGCTTGGCAGAGGCCCAGCAAGAGCAGGAGGAGGCTGAGACAGGTCTTCATCTTCTGGGTCTCTGTGGTTGTTTCTTGACACTGGCACCGGCGCTTATCTGGATGTCTACAACGGAGAGACTCCTTATGGTTTGTTGTGAGTCTGATCGGACCAGAGCTTTTATATTGTCCTCTGCGGGTGTGTCTGTTGGAGGATTTAGGGTTGTGGTGCAGAATCTAAGGACTAAATAAATCTTTTAACGGTGGACTTAAGAGACCATCCTACCTTTTCAACACTGTCTGTTATTCAAAGGCTTTGGGAGGAGGGGACGGACTTAACTGAGTCAATGTTCACGCACACTGACACTAACGTCTTTCTTTACTGACTTGATATCCCTATCCTAATTTAAGGTGTGCTTTTCTACATATATACATTGAGGGACAAACCCAAGTGTTTGGTGCTGAATTAGCACTTCCAACTGATGCACTTAACTTTCAAACAGCAATAATTCTTGTTGGACAATTATGCAATACATGCTTTATTTTGTAACAGATGCATATTTTCAAGCACAACTATTTTACTTAATCAATGCCCTGAATAAATAAAAGTCTGGTCATTTGTTTTTTCTCAGAAGAAGGATTGATGAAGCAGTGCTTTAAAACTAGGGTATGAAATTCATTTTAGAAACTTTTATTTGACAAATTTGTTTAAATTCTCCTTGGCATTCAATTGTTCCAATTTTGTGAATAGATGTAAAAGATCTGGCACCATTTGCTTTCGCAGGTCTGCAATAAGCTGTTCCAATTAGACGCGGGATAGTAATGGCTTACCTGTCTGTTTACCTAACTTCACGGCTACCAGCGTGCACGCATGCCCATATACTCATTGTACATGACCGGTGTCTCTCGAATCCCCAGGCAGTAGGCTTGGGCGGTATCCATTTTCATGCCTACCTAACATTTCACCGGGGTATACGGTATATAAAGGTATTTGTATAATTTATATTAATATATTAATTAATATTAATAATAATAATAATAATTTAAATAATAATAATAAACAGCTAAAGCTGAGTTTCTGGTGACAGTTGTCCTTTTGGCATACATGACATTGTCCTGCCTACACTGCTGTGTGTCAAAAAAATTCTTTGCCAACTTCGTAAATTCTTGCCCGGGTAATTACTTATATGGCCTATAGAATAAGTAAGGGATAATGCCCAACGAGGTGTCCATTATCAGCAATTAATGGACGCCGCGAAGTCCATTAATTCCTGATAATGGACACCTCGAAGGGCATTATACTGCTTATACCACGGTCACTTGCCAAAGAAAATAAATGAAGACCATTAATTTATATTTTCATGCGTTTTACAATCCAAATAAAAAGTTTTTCACAAGCCACAACTTGTTTCCCTGGTAACACCTGAGGGTTCGACTAATTCCTAGAACAACCATTACCCTCCCGTAAGGTTCTAATGCAACGGATCGTTGTTCACTCCTCCAGTAATTAGCACGGACCTTAGCTACGACTTGGCAACGGGAGGTATTCTAGTCCGCTCAGCTATGCGCCAGAGAGCTAGCGTTATGCATTGTACATATTTATAATTCGAAATTCGTCCCAGCCTTTATACCGCAGTTACTCCTGCGCTATAGCATAGAACCACATTGTCTGATTACAGTTTAATTCATTTTTTACCATTTACCAGCTCTCGTTTTGAAGACGGAATTACCTCGCCATTCGTTTCAATGGAAATCGCGACGTGTATACTTTCAACATAATGTGTACATATTTATAATTTGAAATTTGTCCCAGCCTTTATGCCACAGACACTATAGGGTCTATAGCATATAACTGCCTTTTCTGATTACAGTTTAATGCATTTTTCACAAATGACCAGCTCTCGTTTTGAAGGCTGAACAGACAATTTGACTGGAACTACTTAGCAGGTGTCCGTATATCAGGAGTTAATGCATACCCTTCAGCCAATCAGAATTAAGTATTCCCCCAGACCGCGGTATAATGAATAGATAAGCGCTCCTCCATGGATTCGGTATTAATCTCAATAAGTAGAACCGAATTGAGCGCTCCTGTTTTTTCAATACAACGATAGTTTTCACCAATGGAGACTGGTACTGGTACTGAATGTGTTAAATGCATCAGCATTTTTATTTGTGTTTCCAGCATAATTTTTTACGTGGGCGTCTGCCCAAATATCCAATAGACACTCCGTCTCCTCTTTGCTCCATGTTGAGGCATGACTCAGTTTCAACCGAAGGTCAGGCAATGTGCTTCTAATCTTGGAGGTACCGCTTATCAAACAATATTTCCTATAATGCACGCCGCTAAGCAAGAGCCTGTTACATTCTAAGAGGCATATCATTTTTAGAACTGGATCAGACCAAGGTGCGGTCGCTTTCAAACCTCAAGCAAACCACACTAGGGTTCTTTTAGAAGCAAACCGAGACCACCTCTCTGGCTGGGTCTCGGACCGGTTGTTTGGTCAGCTCCTGATTTCAATGGTTTGTCTGAACAACAGCCGAAAAGGTCTGCACCCGGGACTTTTTGAGTTTAGTTCGAACCAAACAAGGCAGTTGTGAAAACGCCCTGAGTCTAACCTATATTATAAACAGTCAATGTGCGTTACACAGGTGTGGTGGTGGTTGATGGTTGGTTCAAGCAGCCTCAACTGGCCCGAGTCAGGCATATTGAACTCTGGGGCTGGGTTAGGCTGCACACCTGTCGAGTAATGCAGTATCGCGGCACAGGTTAGACCAGCCTCCAACCACACACACACTTCACAGGGTCTAAATGATTTAAAAAAAAATGGAATTGGGGTAAGTATGGGTACAGGATGAAGGATCAGTAAGGGGGGATGATTTTGGTCACTTGGGGAGTGGCATTCACGTGATCCGAATTAGAATTTAATAATCATTTTGTAATATGAAGGGCGAATGGAGACAATCTCCTATTCTGGGGGATGCATGTTGCTTTAGCAGTTGTAATAGAGGAAGCAACGATTGCTGTATTCGTGATAGTCCAGAACAATGCTTCTTAGCATAGAGGTCATGAACAGTATCCTACTCATCTACAAGCCATATGGTTTCTAAATCGGTTTGGCTACATTCCTTGTGAATGAATAAGCATGCAGATACCTTTTTAAAACAATGGTTACAATATTCAGTATGCTAGTATGTATTTAGAATCTCATGATCATCTTGTAGTCTTTCTGATTAGAGGCACAAAATCATCTTGTTGTGGACTTGATGATCGGTCCATTTCATCAAAGATGTATGAATAAAACTGTTCAAACATGAGGTGTTAATATTAATTGAGGTTCATGTTGATAATAACCCATAATAAAATAAAAATTGACAACCACACAAATGAATTGCAGTAAAGCAATATTTTTAATGACATATCAGGAGAACATTGTTTGGAGAAAAACAAATCATCATTTTGATATTTGCAGACAACTGGTTGTTGGTCTTAGCAGCGATAGAGTCGGTTGATCCTTAGGAAGTCATTCCGGGTCATTCCCTTCCTCTGGCCGATCTGAACACGGGAGTTTGGGATGGGGGTGATGCTGTCTCGTCCATTTATGGAGAAGGCTGTTCTGCCGTAGTGCATGATGGAGGTGTAATCGTAGGGGGTGTCCAGGTTGTTGGTGTTTTGCCTCTTGAAGTTGTAGGCATTGCTTGGATTAATGTTCTTCCAGTTTATCTTGACATACTGGTCACGGTCACTCCTGGTCTGCTCGTGGTTGAAGCCCAGAGCGTGGTTCACCTCATGCTGCATGATGCCGTAGTACATGCATCCCGATCTCCTGAGAGAGAGTACCTGCCTGCCTCCTGTCCTGCCCAGAGCAGAGTAGCATCCACCTCTGCTCTGAATGCTGATGTGGTCGTACTGGTTCCGGCGAGGAACGAAGCGGATGCAGGTGCTCTGGTGGAAGGACTGCAATGCGTCCACAATTCTTGACGTCTCCGCAGAGGTGTAGGCGCTGCTCACTGTGTAAGGAATGGTCACAAGGCCATTAGAGGATTTTTTCCACAGGCAGTTGTTTCCGAAACACTTCATGGCGTTTCTGGTTGTTGGGAGAAGCAAGTCTCCCTCCAGCAGAATCTCACTGGAGCCGTTGTTTGAGATCAGAATCCTGGTGCTGATATCCATGTCCTCGTTGTCTTCTAGGACATCATCTACAATTTCTTCCCCCACCAGAGGTTGAGCCTGAGAGAGTTCTCCCTCCAGCACGATCTCACTGGAATCAAGGTCTGAGATCAGATTCAGAATCTCTGTGCTGATATCCATGTCCTCATTGTCTTCTAGGACATCAGCCACACTTTCTTCTCCCAACAGAGGTTGAGCTTGGCAGAGGCCCAGCAAGAGCAGGAGGAGGCTGAGACAGGTCTTCATCTTCTGGGTCTCTGTGGTTGTTTCTTGACACTGGCACCGGCGCTTATCTGGATGTCTACAACGGAGAGACTCCTTATGGTTTGTTGTGAGTCTGATCGGACCAGAGCTTTTTTATTGTCCTCTGCGGGTGTGTCTGTTGGAGGATTTAGGGTTGTGGTGCAGAATCTAAGGACTAAATAAATCTTTTAACGGTGGACTTAAGAGACCATCCTACCTTTTCAACACTGTCTGTTATTCAAAGGCTTTGGGAGGAGGGGACGGACTTAACTGAGTCAATGTTCACGCACACTGACACTAACGTCTTTCTTTACTGACTTGATATCCCTATCCTAATTTAAGGTGTGCTTTTCTACATATATACATTGAGGGACAAACCCAAGTGTTTGGTGCTGAATTAGCACTTCCAACTGATGCACTTAACTTTCAAACAGCAATAATTCTTGTTGGACAATTATGCAATACATGCTTTATTTTGTAACAGATGCATATTTTCAAGCACAACTATTTTACTTAATCAATGCCCTGAATAAATAAAAGTCTGGTCATTTGTTTTTTCTCAGAAGAAGGATTGATGAAGCAGTGCTTTAAAACTAGGGTATGAAATTCATTTTAGAAACTTTTATTTGACAAATTTGTTTAAATTCTCCTTGGCATTCAATTGTTCCAATTTTGTGAATAGATGTAAAAGATCTGGCACCATTTGCTTTCGCAGGTCTGCAATAAGCTGTTCCAATTAGACGCGGGATAGTAATGGCTTACCTGTCTGTTTACCTAACTTCACGGCTACCAGCGTGCACGCATGCCCATATACTCATTGTACATGACCGGTGTCTCTCGAATCCCCAGGCAGTAGGCTTGGGCGGTATCCATTTTCATGCCTACCTAACATTTCACCGGGGTATACGGTATATAAAGGTATTTGTATAATTTATATTAATATATTAATTAATATTAATAATAATAATTATAATTTAAATAATAATAATAAACAGCTAAAGCTGAGTTTCTGGTGACAGTTGTCCTTTTGGCATACATGACATTGTCCTGCCTACACTGCTGTGTGTCAAAAAAATTCTTTGCCAACTTCGTAAATTCTTGCCCGGGTAATTACTTATATGGCCTATAGAATAAGTAAGGGATAATGCCCAACGAGGTGTCCATTATCAGGAATTAATGGACGCCGCGAAGTCCATTAATTCCTGATAATGGACACCTCGAAGGGCATTATACCGCTTATACCACGGTCACTTGCCAAAGAAAATAAATGAAGACCATTAATTTATATTTTCATGCGTTTTACAATCCAAATAAAAAGTTTTTCACAAGCCACAACTTGTTTCCCTGGTAACACCTGAGGGTTCGACTAATTCCTAGAACAACCATTACCCTCCCGTAAGGTTCTAATGCAACGGATCGTTGTTCACTCCTCCAGTAATTAGCACGGACCTTAGCTACGACTTGGCAACGGGAGGTATTCTAGTCCGCTCAGCTATGCGCCAGAGAGCTAACGTTATGCATTGTACATATTTATAATTCGAAATTCGTCCCAGCCTTTATACCGCAGTTACTCCTGCGCTATAGTATAGAACCACATTGTCTGATTACAGTTTAATTCATTTTTTACCATTTACCAGCTCTCGTTTTGAAGACGGAATTACCTCGCCATTCGTTTCAATGGAAATCGCGACGTGTATACTTTCAATATAATGTGTACATATTTATAATTTGAAATTTGTCCCAGCCTTTATACCACAGACACTATAGGGTCTATAGCATATAACTGCCTTTTCTGATTACAGTTTAATGCATTTTTCACAATTGACAAGCTCTCGTTTTGATGGCTGAACAGACAATTTGACTGGAACTACTTAGCAGGTGTCCGTATATCAGGAGTTAATGCATACCCTTCAGCCAATCAGAATTAAGTATTCCCCCAGACCGCGGTATAATGAATAGATAAGCGCTCCTCCATGGATTCGGTATTAATCTCAATAAGTAGAACCGAATTGAGCGCTCCTGTTTTTTCAATACAACGATAGTTTTCACCAATGGAGACTGGTACTGGTACTGAATGTGTTAAATGCATCAGCATTTTTATTTGTGTTTCCAGCATACTTTTTACGTGGGCATCTGCCCAAATATCCAATAGACACTCCGTCTCATCTTTGCTCCATGTTGAGGCATGACTCAGTTTCAACCGAAGGTCAGGCAATGTGCTTCTAATCTTGGAGGTACCGCTTATCAAACAATATTTCCTATAATGCACGCCGCTAAGCAAGAGCCTGTTACATTCTAAGAGGCATATCATTTTTGGAACTGGATCAGACCAAGGTGCGGTCGCTTTCAAACCTCAAGCAAACCACACTAGGGTTCTTTTAGAAGCAAACCGAGACCACCTCTCTGGCTGGGTCTCGGACCGGTTGTTTGGTCAGCTCCTGATTTCAATGGTTTGTCTGAACAACAGCCGAAAAGGTCTGCACCCGGGACTTTTTGAGTTTAGTTCGAACCAAACAAGGCAGTTGTGAAAACGCCCTGAGTCTAACCTATATTATAAACAGTCAATGTGCGTTACACAGGTGTGGTGGTGGTTGATGGTTGGTTCAAGCAGCCTCAACTGGCCCGAGTCAGGCATATTGAACTCTGGGGCTGGGTTAGGCTGCACACCTGTCGAGTAATGCAGTATCGCGGCACAGGTTAGACCAGCCTCCAACCACACACACACTTCACAGGGTCTAAATGATTTAAAAAAAAATGGAATTGGGGTAAGTATGGGTACAGGATGAAGGATCAGTAAGGGGGGATGATTTTGGTCACTTGGGGAGTGGCATTCACGTGATCCGAATTAGAATTTAATAATCATTTTGTAATATGAAGGGCGAATGGAGACAATCTCCTATTCTGGGGGATGCATGTTGCTTTAGCAGTTGTAATAGAGGAAGCAACGATTGCTGTATTCGTGATAGTCCAGAACAATGCTTCTTAGCATAGAGGTCATGAACAGTATCCTACTCATCTACAAGCCATATGGTTTCTAAATCGGTTTGGCTACATTCCTTGTGAATGAATAAGCATGCAGATACCTTTTTAAAACAATGGTTACAATATTCAGTATGCTAGTATGTATTTAGAATCTCATGATCATCTTGTAGTCTTTCTGATTAGAGGCACAAAATCATCTTGTTGTGGACTTGATGATCGGTCCATTTCATCAAAGATGTATGAATAAAACTGTTCAAACATGAGGTGTTAATATTAATTGAGGTTCATGTTGATAATAACCCATAATAAAATAAAAATTGACAACCACACAAATGAATTGCAGTAAAGCAATATTTTTAATGACATATCAGGAGAACATTGTTTGGAGAAAAACAAATCATCATTTTGATATTTGCAGACAACTGGTTGTTGGTCTTAGCAGCGATAGAGTCGGTTGATCCTTAGGAAGTCATTCCGGGTCATTCCCTTCCTCTGGCCGATCTGAACACGGGAGTTTGGGATGGGGGTGATGCTGTCTCGTCCATTTATGGAGAAGGCTGTTCTGCCGTAGTGCATGATGGAGGTGTAATCGTAGGGGGTGTCCAGGTTGTTGGTGTTTTGCCTCTTGAAGTTGTAGGCATTGCTTGGATTAATGTTCTTCCAGTTTATCTTGACATACTGGTCACGGTCACTCCTGGTCTGCTCGTGGTTGAAGCCCAGAGCGTGGTTCACCTCATGCTGCATGATGCCGTAGTACATGCATCCCGATCTCCTGAGAGAGAGTACCTGCCTGCCTCCTGTCCTGCCCAGAGCAGAGTAGCATCCACCTCTGCTCTGAATGCTGATGTGGTCGTACTGGTTCCGGCGAGGAACGAAGCGGATGCAGGTGCTCTGGTGGAAGGACTGCAATGCGTCCACAATTCTTGACGTCTCCGCAGAGGTGTAGGCGCTGCTCACTGTGTAAGGAATGGTCACAAGGCCATTAGAGGATTTTTTCCACAGGCAGTTGTTTCCGAAACACTTCATGGCGTTTCTGGTTGTTGGGAGAAGCAAGTCTCCCTCCAGCAGAATCTCACTGGAGCCGTTGTTTGAGATCAGAATCCTGGTGCTGATATCCATGTCCTCGTTGTCTTCTAGGACATCATCTACAATTTCTTCCCCCACCAGAGGTTGAGCCTGAGAGAGTTCTCCCTCCAGCACGATCTCACTGGAATCAAGGTCTGAGATCAGATTCAGAATCTCTGTGCTGATATCCATGTCCTCATTGTCTTCTAGGACATCAGCCACACTTTCTTCTCCCAACAGAGGTTGAGCTTGGCAGAGGCCCAGCAAGAGCAGGAGGAGGCTGAGACAGGTCTTCATCTTCTGGGTCTCTGTGGTTGTTTCTTGACACTGGCACCGGCGCTTATCTGGATGTCTACAACGGAGAGACTCCTTATGGTTTGTTGTGAGTCTGATCGGACCAGAGCTTTTTTATTGTCCTCTGCGGGTGTGTCTGTTGGAGGATTTAGGGTTGTGGTGCAGAATCTAAGGACTAAATAAATCTTTTAACGGTGGACTTAAGAGACCATCCTACCTTTTCAACACTGTCTGTTATTCAAAGGCTTTGGGAGGAGGGGACGGACTTAACTGAGTCAATGTTCACGCACACTGACACTAACGTCTTTCTTTACTGACTTGATATCCCTATCCTAATTTAAGGTGTGCTTTTCTACATATATACATTGAGGGACAAACCCAAGTGTTTGGTGCTGAATTAGCACTTCCAACTGATGCACTTAACTTTCAAACAGCAATAATTCTTGTTGGACAATTATGCAATACATGCTTTATTTTGTAACAGATGCATATTTTCAAGCACAACTATTTTACTTAATCAATGCCCTGAATAAATAAAAGTCTGGTCATTTGTTTTTTCTCAGAAGAAGGATTGATGAAGCAGTGCTTTAAAACTAGGGTATGAAATTCATTTTAGAAACTTTTATTTGACAAATTTGTTTAAATTCTCCTTGGCATTCAATTGTTCCAATTTTGTGAATAGATGTAAAAGATCTGGCACCATTTGCTTTCGCAGGTCTGCAATAAGCTGTTCCAATTAGACGCGGGATAGTAATGGCTTACCTGTCTGTTTACCTAACTTCACGGCTACCAGCGTGCACGCATGCCCATATACTCATTGTACATGACCGGTGTCTCTCGAATCCCCAGGCAGTAGGCTTGGGCGGTATCCATTTTCATGCCTACCTAACATTTCACCGGGGTATACGGTATATAAAGGTATTTGTATAATTTATATTAATATATTAATTAATATTAATAATAATAATTATAATTTAAATAATAATAATAAACAGCTAAAGCTGAGTTTCTGGTGACAGTTGTCCTTTTGGCATACATGACATTGTCCTGCCTACACTGCTGTGTGTCAAAAAAATTCTTTGCCAACTTCGTAAATTCTTGCCCGGGTAATTACTTATATGGCCTATAGAATAAGTAAGGGATAATGCCCAACGAGGTGTCCATTATCAGGAATTAATGGACGCCGCGAAGTCCATTAATTCCTGATAATGGACACCTCGAAGGGCATTATACCGCTTATACCACGGTCACTTGCCAAAGAAAATAAATGAAGACCATTAATTTATATTTTCATGCGTTTTACAATCCAAATAAAAAGTTTTTCACAAGCCACAACTTGTTTCCCTGGTAACACCTGAGGGTTCGACTAATTCCTAGAACAACCATTACCCTCCCGTAAGGTTCTAATGCAACGGATCGTTGTTCACTCCTCCAGTAATTAGCACGGACCTTAGCTACGACTTGGCAACGGGAGGTATTCTAGTCCGCTCAGCTATGCGCCAGAGAGCTAACGTTATGCATTGTACATATTTATAATTCGAAATTCGTCCCAGCCTTTATACCGCAGTTACTCCTGCGCTATAGTATAGAACCACATTGTCTGATTACAGTTTAATTCATTTTTTACCATTTACCAGCTCTCGTTTTGAAGACGGAATTACCTCGCCATTCGTTTCAATGGAAATCGCGACGTGTATACTTTCAATATAATGTGTACATATTTATAATTTGAAATTTGTCCCAGCCTTTATACCACAGACACTATAGGGTCTATAGCATATAACTGCCTTTTCTGATTACAGTTTAATGCATTTTTCACAATTGACAAGCTCTCGTTTTGATGGCTGAACAGACAATTTGACTGGAACTACTTAGCAGGTGTCCGTATATCAGGAGTTAATGCATACCCTTCAGCCAATCAGAATTAAGTATTCCCCCAGACCGCGGTATAATGAATAGATAAGCGCTCCTCCATGGATTCGGTATTAATCTCAATAAGTAGAACCGAATTGAGCGCTCCTGTTTTTTCAATACAACGATAGTTTTCACCAATGGAGACTGGTACTGGTACTGAATGTGTTAAATGCATCAGCATTTTTATTTGTGTTTCCAGCATACTTTTTACGTGGGCATCTGCCCAAATATCCAATAGACACTCCGTCTCATCTTTGCTCCATGTTGAGGCATGACTCAGTTTCAACCGAAGGTCAGGCAATGTGCTTCTAATCTTGGAGGTACCGCTTATCAAACAATATTTCCTATAATGCACGCCGCTAAGCAAGAGCCTGTTACATTCTAAGAGGCATATCATTTTTGGAACTGGATCAGACCAAGGTGCGGTCGCTTTCAAACCTCAAGCAAACCACACTAGGGTTCTTTTAGAAGCAAACCGAGACCACCTCTCTGGCTGGGTCTCGGACCGGTTGTTTGGTCAGCTCCTGATTTCAATGGTTTGTCTGAACAACAGCCGAAAAGGTCTGCACCCGGGACTTTTTGAGTTTAGTTCGAACCAAACAAGGCAGTTGTGAAAACGCCCTGAGTCTAACCTATATTATAAACAGTCAATGTGCGTTACACAGGTGTGGTGGTGGTTGATGGTTGGTTCAAGCAGCCTCAACTGGCCCGAGTCAGGCATATTGAACTCTGGGGCTGGGTTAGGCTGCACACCTGTCGAGTAATGCAGTATCGCGGCACAGGTTAAACCAGCAAAAATGGAATTGGGGTAAGTATGGGTACAGGATGAAGGATCAGTAAGGGGGGATGATTTTGGTCACTTGGGGAGTGGCATTCACGTGATCCGAATTAGAATTTAATAATCATTTTGTAATATGAAGGGCGAATGGAGACAATCTCCTATTCTGGGGGATGCATGTTGCTTTAGCAGTTGTAATAGAGGAAGCAACGATTGCTGTATTCGTGATAGTCCAGAACAATGCTTCTTAGCATAGAGGTCATGAACAGTATCCTACTCATCTACAAGCCATATGGTTTCTAAATCGGTTTGGCTACATTCCTTGTGAATGAATAAGCATGCAGATACCTTTTTAAAACAATGGTTACAATATTCAGTATGCTAGTATGTATTTAGAATCTCATGATCATCTTGTAGTCTTTCTGATTAGAGGCACAAAATCATCTTGTTGTGGACTTGATGATCGGTCCATTTCATCAAAGATGTATGAATAAAACTGTTCAAACATGAGGTGTTAATATTAATTGAGGTTCATGTTGATAATAACCCATAATAAAATAAAAATTGACAACCACACAAATGAATTGCAGTAAAGCAATATTTTTAATGACATATCAGGAGAACATTGTTTGGAGAAAAACAAATCATCATTTTGATATTTGCAGACAACTGGTTGTTGGTCTTAGCAGCGATAGAGTCGGTTGATCCTTAGGAAGTCATTCCGGGTCATTCCCTTCCTCTGGCCGATCTGAACACGGGAGTTTGGGATGGGGGTGATGCTGTCTCGTCCATTTATGGAGAAGGCTGTTCTGCCGTAGTGCATGATGGAGGTGTAATCGTAGGGGGTGTCCAGGTTGTTGGTGTTTTGCCTCTTGAAGTTGTAGGCATTGCTTGGATTAATGTTCTTCCAGTTTATCTTGACATACTGGTCACGGTCACTCCTGGTCTGCTCGTGGTTGAAGCCCAGAGCGTGGTTCACCTCATGCTGCATGATGCCGTAGTACATGCATCCCGATCTCCTGAGAGAGAGTACCTGCCTGCCTCCTGTCCTGCCCAGAGCAGAGTAGCATCCACCTCTGCTCTGAATGCTGATGTGGTCGTACTGGTTCCGGCGAGGAACGAAGCGGATGCAGGTGCTCTGGTGGAAGGACTGCAATGCGTCCACAATTCTTGACGTCTCCGCAGAGGTGTAGGCGCTGCTCACTGTGTAAGGAATGGTCACAAGGCCATTAGAGGATTTTTTCCACAGGCAGTTGTTTCCGAAACACTTCATGGCGTTTCTGGTTGTTGGGAGAAGCAAGTCTCCCTCCAGCAGAATCTCACTGGAGCCGTTGTTTGAGATCAGAATCCTGGTGCTGATATCCATGTCCTCGTTGTCTTCTAGGACATCATCTACAATTTCTTCCCCCACCAGAGGTTGAGCCTGAGAGAGTTCTCCCTCCAGCACGATCTCACTGGAATCAAGGTCTGAGATCAGATTCAGAATCTCTGTGCTGATATCCATGTCCTCATTGTCTTCTAGGACATCAGCCACACTTTCTTCTCCCAACAGAGGTTGAGCTTGGCAGAGGCCCAGCAAGAGCAGGAGGAGGCTGAGACAGGTCTTCATCTTCTGGGTCTCTGTGGTTGTTTCTTGACACTGGCACCGGCGCTTATCTGGATGTCTACAACGGAGAGACTCCTTATGGTTTGTTGTGAGTCTGATCGGACCAGAGCTTTTATATTGTCCTCTGCGGGTGTGTCTGTTGGAGGATTTAGGGTTGTGGTGCAGAATCTAAGGACTAAATAAATCTTTTAACGGTGGACTTAAGAGACCATCCTACCTTTTCAACACTGTCTGTTATTCAAAGGCTTTGGGAGGAGGGGACGGACTTAACTGAGTCAATGTTCACGCACACTGACACTAACGTCTTTCTTTACTGACTTGATATCCCTATCCTAATTTAAGGTGTGCTTTTCTACATATATACATTGAGGGACAAACCCAAGTGTTTGGTGCTGAATTAGCACTTCCAACTGATGCACTTAACTTTCAAACAGCAATAATTCTTGTTGGACAATTATGCAATACATGCTTTATTTTGTAACAGATGCATATTTTCAAGCACAACTATTTTACTTAATCAATGCCCTGAATAAATAAAAGTCTGGTCATTTGTTTTTTCTCAGAAGAAGGATTGATGAAGCAGTGCTTTAAAACTAGGGTATGAAATTCATTTTAGAAACTTTTATTTGACAAATTTGTTTAAATTCTCCTTGGCATTCAATTGTTCCAATTTTGTGAATAGATGTAAAAGATCTGGCACCATTTGCTTTCGCAGGTCTGCAATAAGCTGTTCCAATTAGACGCGGGATAGTAATGGCTTACCTGTCTGTTTACCTAACTTCACGGCTACCAGCGTGCACGCATGCCCATATACTCATTGTACATGACCGGTGTCTCTCGAATCCCCAGGCAGTAGGCTTGGGCGGTATCCATTTTCATGCCTACCTAACATTTCACCGGGGTATACGGTATATAAAGGTATTTGTATAATTTATATTAATATATTAATTAATATTAATAATAATAATTATAATTTAAATAATAATAATAAACAGCTAAAGCTGAGTTTCTGGTGACAGTTGTCCTTTTGGCATACATGACATTGTCCTGCCTACACTGCTGTGTGTCAAAAAAATTCTTTGCCAACTTCGTAAATTCTTGCCCGGGTAATTACTTATATGGCCTATAGAATAAGTAAGGGATAATGCCCAACGAGGTGTCCATTATCAGGAATTAATGGACGCCGCAAAGTCCATTAATTCCTGATAATGGACACCTCGAAGGGCATTATACCGCTTATACCACGGTCACTTGCCAAAGAAAATAAATGAAGACCATTAATTTATATTTTCATGCGTTTTACAATCCAAATAAAAAGTTTTTCACAAGCCACAACTTGTTTCCCTGGTAACACCTGAGGGTTCGACTAATTCCTAGAACAACCATTACCCTCCCGTAAGGTTCTAATGCAACGGATCGTTGTTCACTCCTCCAGTAATTAGCACGGACCTTAGCTACGACTTGGCAACGGGAGGTATTCTAGTCCGCTCAGCTATGCGCCAGAGAGCTAACGTTATGCATTGTACATATTTATAATTCGAAATTCGTCCCAGCCTTTATACCGCAGTTACTCCTGCGCTATAGCATAGAACCACATTGTCTGATTACAGTTTAATTCATTTTTTACCATTTACCAGCTCTCGTTTTGAAGACGGAATTACCTCGCCATTCGTTTCAATGGAAATCGCGACGTGTATACTTTCAATATAATGTGTACATATTTATAATTTGAAATTTGTCCCAGCCTTTATACCACAGACACTATAGGGTCTATAGCATATAACTGCCTTTTCTGATTACAGTTTAATGCATTTTTCACAATTGACAAGCTCTCGTTTTGATGGCTGAACAGACAATTTGACTGGAACTACTTAGCAGGTGTCCGTATATCAGGAGTTAATGCATACCCTTCAGCCAATCAGAATTAAGTATTCCCCCAGACCGCGGTATAATGAATAGATAAGCGCTCCTCCATGGATTCGGTATTAATCTCAATAAGTAGAACCGAATTGAGCGCTCCTGTTTTTTCAATACAACGATAGTTTTCACCAATGGAGACTGGTACTGGTACTGAATGTGTTAAATGCATCAGCATTTTTATTTGTGTTTCCAGCATACTTTTTACGTGGGCGTCTGCCCAAATATCCAATAGACACTCCGTCTCCTCTTTGCTCCATGTTGAGGCATGACTCAGTTTCAACCGAAGGTCAGGCAATGTGCTTCTAATCTTGGAGGTACCGCTTATCAAACAATATTTCCTATAATGCACGCCGCTAAGCAAGAGCCTGTTACATTCTAAGAGGCATATCATTTTTGGAACTGGATCAGACCAAGGTGCGGTCGCTTTCAAACCTCAAGCAAACCACACTAGGGTTCTTTTAGAAGCAAACCGAGACCACCTCTCTGGCTGGGTCTCGGACCGGTTGTTTGGTCAGCTCCTGATTTCAATGGTTTGTCTGAACAACAGCCGAAAAGGTCTGCACCCGGGACTTTTTGAGTTTAGTTCGAACCAAACAAGGCAGTTGTGAAAACGCCCTGAGTCTAACCTATATTATAAACAGTCAATGTGCGTTACACAGGTGTGGTGGTGGTTGATGGTTGGTTCAAGCAGCCTCAACTGGCCCGAGTCAGGCATATTGAACTCTGGGGCTGGGTTAGGCTGCACACCTGTCGAGTAATGCAGTATCGCGGCACAGGTTAGACCAGCCTCCAACCACACACACACTTCACAGGGTCTAAATGATAAAAGAAAAAATGGAATTGGGGTAAGTATGGGTACAGGATGAAGGATCAGTAAGGGGGGATGATTTTGGTCACTTTGGGAGTGGCATTCACGTGATCCGAATTAGAATTTAATAATCATTTTGTAATATGAAGGGCGAATGGAGACAATCTCCTATTCTGGGGGATGCATGTTGCTTTAGCAGTTGTAATAGAGGAAGCAACGATTGCTGTATTCGTGATAGTCCAGAACAATGCTTCTTAGCATAGAGGTCATGAACAGTATCCTACTCATCTACAAGCCATATGGTTTCTAAATCGGTTTGGCTACATTCCTTGTGAATGAATAAGCATGCAGATACCTTTTTAAAACAATGGTTACAATATTCAGTATGCTAGTATGTATTTAGAATCTCATGATCATCTTGTAGTCTTTCTGATTAGAGGCACAAAATCATCTTGTTGTGGACTTGATGATCGGTCCATTTCATCAAAGATGTATGAATAAAACTGTTCAAACATGAGGTGTTAATATTAATTGAGGTTCATGTTGATAATAACCCATAATAAAATAAAAATTGACAACCACACAAATGAATTGCAGTAAAGCAATATTTTTAATGACATATCAGGAGAACATTGTTTGGAGAAAAACAAATCATCATTTTGATATTTGCAGACAACTGGTTGTTGGTCTTAGCAGCGATAGAGTCGGTTGATCCTTAGGAAGTCATTCCGGGTCATTCCCTTCCTCTGGCCGATCTGAACACGGGAGTTTGGGATGGGGGTGATGCTGTCTCGTCCATTTATGGAGAAGGCTGTTCTGCCGTAGTGCATGATGGAGGTGTAATCGTAGGGGGTGTCCAGGTTGTTGGTGTTTTGCCTCTTGAAGTTGTAGGCATTGCTTGGATTAATGTTCTTCCAGTTTATCTTGACAAACTGGTCACGGTCACTCCTGGTCTGCTCGTGGTTGAAGCCCAGAGCGTGGTTCACCTCATGCTGCATGATGCCGTAGTACATGCATCCCGATCTCCTGAGAGAGAGTACCTGCCTGCCTCCTGTCCTGCCCAGAGCAGAGTAGCATCCACCTCTGCTCTGAATGCTGATGTGGTCGTACTGGTTCCGGCGAGGAACGAAGCGGATGCAGGTGCTCTGGTGGAAGGACTGCAATGCGTCCACAATTCTTGACGTCTCCGCAGAGGTGTAGGTGCTGCTCACTGTGTAAGGAATGGTCACAAGGCCATTAGAGGATTTTTTCCACAGGCAGTTGTTTCCGAAACACTTCATGGCGTTTCTGGTTGTTGGGAGAAGCAAGTCTCCCTCCAGCAGAATCTCACTGGAGCCGTTGTTTGAGATCAGAATCCTGGTGCTGATATCCATGTCCTCGTTGTCTTCTAGGACATCATCTACAATTTCTTCCCCCACCAGAGGTTGAGCCTGAGAGAGTTCTCCCTCCAGCACGATCTCACTGGAATCAAGGTCTGAGATCAGATTCAGAATCTCTGTGCTGATATCCATGTCCTCATTGTCTTCTAGGACATCAGCCACACTTTCTTCTCCCAACAGAGGTTGAGCTTGGCAGAGGCCCAGCAAGAGCAGGAGGAGGCTGAGACAGGTCTTCATCTTCTGGGTCTCTGTGGTTGTTTCTTGACACTGGCACCGGCGCTTATCTGGATGTCTACAACGGAGAGACTCCTTATGGTTTGTTGTGAGTCTGATCGGACCAGAGCTTTTATATTGTCCTCTGCGGGTGTGTCTGTTGGAGGATTTAGGGTTGTGGTG
Organism: Pollachius pollachius; assembly: GCF_949987615.1. Classification (NCBI taxonomy): domain Eukaryota; kingdom Metazoa; phylum Chordata; class Actinopteri; order Gadiformes; family Gadidae; genus Pollachius; species Pollachius pollachius. The sequence continues at coordinate 19,316,513 of NC_136940.1, forward strand.
CAGAATCTAAGGACTAAATAAATCTTTTAACGGTGGACTTAAGAGACCATCCTACCTTTTCAACACTGTCTGTTATTCAAAGGCTTTGGGAGGAGGGGACGGACTTAACTGAGTCAATGTTCACGCACACTGACACTAACGTCTTTCTTTACTGACTTGATATCCCTATCCTAATTTAAGGTGTGCTTTTCTACATATATACATTGAGGGACAAACCCAAGTGTTTGGTGCTGAATTAGCACTTCCAACTGATGCACTTAACTTTCAAACAGCAATAATTCTTGTTGGACAATTATGCAATACATGCTTTATTTTGTAACAGATGCATATTTTCAAGCACAACTATTTTACTTAATCAATGCCCTGAATAAATAAAAGTCTGGTCATTTGTTTTTTCTCAGAAGAAGGATTGATGAAGCAGTGCTTTAAAACTAGGGTATGAAATTCATTTTAGAAACTTTTATTTGACAAATTTGTTTAAATTCTCCTTGGCATTCAATTGTTCCAATTTTGTGAATAGATGTAAAAGATCTGGCACCATTTGCTTTCGCAGGTCTGCAATAAGCTGTTCCAATTAGACGCGGGATAGTAATGGCTTACCTGTCTGTTTACCTAACTTCACGGCTACCAGCGTGCACGCATGCCAATATACTCATTGTACATGACCGGTGTCTCTCGAATCCCCAGGCAGTAGGCTTGGGCGGTATCCATTTTCATGCCTACCTAACATTTCACCGGGGTATACGGTATGTAAAGGTATTTGTATAATTTATATTAATATATTAATTAATATTAATAATAATAATAATAATTTAAATAATAATAATAAACAGCTAAAGCTGAGTTTCTGGTGACAGTTGTCCTTTTGGCATACATGACATTGTCCTGCCTACACTGCTGTGTGTCAAAAAAATTCTTTGCCAACTTCGTAAATTCTTGCCCGGGTAATTACTTATATGGCCTATAGAATAAGTAAGGGATAATGCCCAACGAGGTGTCCATTATCAGGAATTAATGGACGCCGCAAAGTCCATTAATTCCTGATAATGGACACCTCGAAGGGCATTATACCGCTTATACCACGGTCACTTGCCAAAGAAAATAAATGAAGACCATTAATTTATATTTTCATGCGTTTTACAATCCAAATAAAAAGTTTTTCACAAGCCACAACTTGTTTCCCTGGTAACACCTGAGGGTTCGACTAATTCCTAGAACAACCATTACCCTCCCGTAAGGTTCTAATGCAACGGATCGTTGTTCACTCCTCCAGTAATTAGCACGGACCTTAGCTACGACTTGGCAACGGGAGGTATTCTAGTCCGCTCAGCTATGCGCCAGAGAGCTAACGTTATGCATTGTACATATTTATAATTCGAAATTCGTCCCAGCCTTTATACCGCAGTTACTCCTGCGCTATAGCATAGAACCACATTGTCTGATTACAGTTTAATTCATTTTTTACCATTTACCAGCTCTCGTTTTGAAGACGGAATTACCTCGCCATTCGTTTCAATGGAAATCGCGACGTTTATACTTTCAACATAATGTGTACATATTTATAATTTGAAATTTGTCCCAGCCTTTATACCACAGACACTATAGGGTCTATAGCATATAACTGCCTTTTCTGATTACAGTTTAATGCATTTTTCACAATTGACCAGCTCTCGTTTTGAAGGCTGAACAGACAATTTGACTGGAACTACTTAGCAGGTGTCCGTATATCAGGAGTTAATGCATACCCTTCAGCCAATCAGAATTAAGTATTCCCCCAGACCGCGGTATAATGAATAGATAAGCGCTCCTCCATGGATTCGGTATTAATCTCAATAAGTAGAACTGAATTGAGCGCTCCTGTTTTTTCAATACAACGATAGTTTTCACCAATGGAGACTGGTACTGGTACTGAATGTGTTAAATGCATCAGCATTTTTATTTGTGTTTCCAGCATACTTTTTACGTGGGCGTCTGCCCAAATATCCAATAGACACTCCGTCTCCTCTTTGCTCCATGTTGAGGCATGACTCAGTTTCAACCGAAGGTCAGGCAATGTGCTTCTAATCTTGGAGGTACCGCTTATCAAACAATATTTCCTATAATGCACGCCGCTAAGCAAGAGCCTGTTACATTCTAAGAGGCATATCATTTTTGGAACTGGATCAGACCAAGGTGCGGTCGCTTTCAAACCTCAAGCAAACCACACTAGGGTTCTTTTAGAAGCAAACCGAGACCACCTCTCTGGCTGGGTCTCGGACCGGTTGTTTGGTCAGCTCCTGATTTCAATGGTTTGTCTGAACAACAGCCGAAAAGGTCTGCACCCGGGACTTTTTGAGTTTAGTTCGAACCAAACAAGGCAGTTGTGAAAACGCCCTGAGTCTAACCTATATTATAAACAGTCAATGTGCGTTACACAGGTGTGGTGGTGGTTGATGGTTGGTTCAAGCAGCCTCAACTGGCCCGAGTCAGGCATATTGAACTCTGGGGCTGGGTTAGGCTGCACACCTGTCGAGTAATGCAGTATCGCGGCACAGGTTAGACCAGCCTCCAACCACACACACACTTCACAGGGTCTAAATGATAAAAGAAAAAATGGAATTGGGGTAAGTATGGGTACAGGATGAAGGATCAGTAAGGGGGGATGATTTTGGTCACTTTGGGAGTGGCATTCACGTGATCCGAATTAGAATTTAATAATCATTTTGTAATATGAAGGGCGAATGGAGACAATCTCCTATTCTGGGGGATGCATGTTGCTTTAGCAGTTGTAATAGAGGAAGCAACGATTGCTGTATTCGTGATAGTCCAGAACAATGCTTCTTAGCATAGAGGTCATGAACAGTATCCTACTCATCTACAAGCCATATGGTTTCTAAATCGGTTTGGCTACATTCCTTGTGAATGAATAAGCATGCAGATACCTTTTTAAAACAATGGTTACAATATTCAGTATGCTAGTATGTATTTAGAATCTCATGATCATCTTGTAGTCTTTCTGATTAGAGGCACAAAATCATCTTGTTGTGGACTTGATGATCGGTCCATTTCATCAAAGATGTATGAATAAAACTGTTCAAACATGAGGTGTTAATATTAATTGAGGTTCATGTTGATAATAACCCATAATAAAATAAAAATTGACAACCACACAAATGAATTGCAGTAAAGCAATATTTTTAATGACATATCAGGAGAACATTGTTTGGAGAAAAACAAATCATCATTTTGATATTTGCAGACAACTGGTTGTTGGTCTTAGCAGCGATAGAGTCGGTTGATCCTTAGGAAGTCATTCCGGGTCATTCCCTTCCTCTGGCCGATCTGAACACGGGAGTTTGGGATGGGGGTGATGCTGTCTCGTCCATTTATGGAGAAGGCTGTTCTGCCGTAGTGCATGATGGAGGTGTAATCGTAGGGGGTGTCCAGGTTGTTGGTGTTTTGCCTCTTGAAGTTGTAGGCATTGCTTGGATTAATGTTCTTCCAGTTTATCTTGACAAACTGGTCACGGTCACTCCTGGTCTGCTCGTGGTTGAAGCCCAGAGCGTGGTTCACCTCATGCTGCATGATGCCGTAGTACATGCATCCCGATCTCCTGAGAGAGAGTACCTGCCTGCCTCCTGTCCTGCCCAGAGCAGAGTAGCATCCACCTCTGCTCTGAATGCTGATGTGGTCGTACTGGTTCCGGCGAGGAACGAAGCGGATGCAGGTGCTCTGGTGGAAGGACTGCAATGCGTCCACAATTCTTGACGTCTCCGCAGAGGTGTAGGCGCTGCTCACTGTGTAAGGAATGGTCACAAGGCCATTAGAGGATTTTTTCCACAGGCAGTTGTTTCCGAAACACTTCATGGCGTTTCTGGTTGTTGGGAGAAGCAAGTCTCCCTCCAGCAGAATCTCACTGGAGCCGTTGTTTGAGATCAGAATCCTGGTGCTGATATCCATGTCCTCGTTGTCTTCTAGGACATCATCTACAATTTCTTCCCCCACCAGAGGTTGAGCCTGAGAGAGTTCTCCCTCCAGCACGATCTCACTGGAATCAAGGTCTGAGATCAGATTCAGAATCTCTGTGCTGATATCCATGTCCTCATTGTCTTCTAGGACATCAGCCACACTTTCTTCTCCCAACAGAGGTTGAGCTTGGCAGAGGCCCAGCAAGAGCAGGAGGAGGCTGAGACAGGTCTTCATCTTCTGGGTCTCTGTGGTTGTTTCTTGACACTGGCACCGGCGCTTATCTGGATGTCTACAACGGAGAGACTCCTTATGGTTTGTTGTGAGTCTGATCGGACCAGAGCTTTTATATTGTCCTCTGCGGGTGTGTCTGTTGGAGGATTAAGGGTTGTGGTGCAGAATCTAAGGACTAAATAATCCTCTTAAGGGTGGACTCAAGTGACCATCCTACCTTTTCAACACTGTCTGTTATTCAAAGGCTTTGAGAGAAGGGGAGGGACATAACTGAATCAATGTTTACGCCAGACAAAGAATAATGAAACAAAATAGCATTTTAAGTTTTTAATTAACCTAATAATGCAGGTTTCTACCCCGCACACTAACATTAACGTATTTCTTTACCGACCTGATATCACTATCCTAAATTACGGTGTGCTTTTCTACTTTTCTACTTTGATGGACAAACACAAGCGTTTGGTGCTGTATTAGGACTTAACGCACTAATTGCACCAAATAATGCACTTTAACTTTCAAACAGCAATAATGCTTTTTGGACATTTATGCAATACACGCTTTATTCTGGAATACAGACATATTTTCCGGCACAACAATTCTACTTATTCAATGCCCTGAGTAAATAAAAGTATGGTCATTAGTTTTTTCTCTGGAAGACGGATAGAAGAAGCAGTGCTTTAAAGCTAGGGTAGGAAAATTTATTTTAGAAGCTTTATTTGACAAATGTTTTTAAATTCTACTTTCATCCCGACAGCAATCAATCGTTCCAATGTTGTGAAAAAAAGTAAAAAGACCTGGCACCTGTTGCTGTCGCAGGTCAGCAATAAGCTGTTCCAATGAGTCGTGGCACTGTAATGGGTTACCTGTCTGGTTACCTAACTTCACGGCTTCCTGCGCCCACCCATACCTGTGTGCTCATTGCACAGGACTGGTGTCTCTCCAACGCCCAGGCAGTAGGCTTGAGCAGTATCGATTTTCATACCTTCCTGACATTTCACTGGGGTATACGGTTTATGACGGTATTTGCGTTATTTTTTTTTATTAATAATAATAAAACGACTATAGCTGAACTTCTGGTGATAGAAGTTATTGTAGCATGTATGTTATTGTCTAGCCTGCACTGCTTTGTCTTTCAAATGCAATTTGCCGACTTAAACAAGTCCTGCTCATTTTAAATACTCATGACCTATAGAATAATGAATAGATAGGACATAAGCGCCCCTCCATAGATTCATAAATCTCTCATAAATCCCTAGTAGTACCAACTTGATTTCTCACCTTTCATACAGTGATCGTTTCCAATGATGTACACATATGAAAAGTAGGTCCAACCTGTACTACGCACACTACGCACGTCTATGTCAGTTACATCCACACCAGAGCTTATGCTTTTTCACTGCAAACGTTGACCGGATTTCTACTGTTGCAGAGCAGCAGTTTGGTGAGCTAGCTCGTCGTCTGCGCAATATATCGTGCTTGACATGATAATAAGTCTATTTCATCAAAGATGTACTGTATATATAAAGCTGTTCAACGTGAAGTGTTGATAAACTGAAGTTCATGTTGATAGTCAACCCAAAAAATGTATAAAATGACAACCACACAAATTAATTGCAGTGATGCAACATTTTTAATGATACATACAAGGAGAACATTGTTTGGAGAAAAAAAATACATAAATTCGATATTTGAAGGCAACTGATTGTTGGTCTTAGCAGCTATACAGTCGGTTGATCCTCAGGAAGTCATTCCGGGTCATTCCCCTTCTCTGGCCAATGCGAACACGGGAGTTTGGGATGGGGGTGATGCTGTCTCGTCCATTTACGGAGAAGGCTGTTCTTCCGTAGTGCATGATGGAGGTGTAATCGTAGGGGGTGTCCAGGTTGTTAGTGTTCTTCCTCCTGAAGTTGTGGGCATTGCATGGATTAATGTTCTTCCAGTTGATCCTGACATACTGGTCACGGTCACTCCTGGTCTGCTCGTGGTTGAAGCCTAGGGCGTGGTTCAGCTCGTGCTGCATGATGCCGTAGTACATGCATCCCGATCTCCTGAGAGAGATCGGGATCGTCCGGCAGGGCACGAAGCGGATGCAGGTGCCTCGGTGGAAGGACTGCATGGCGTTCACAATTCTTGACCTTTCCGCGGATGTGTAGGCTCTGCTCACTGTGTAGGGAATGTACACAAGGCCATTTTACAATTTTTTCCACAGGCAGTTGTTTCTGAAACACTTCATGGCGTTTCTGGTTGTTGGCAGGATCAAGTCTCCCTCCAGCAGTATCTCACTGGAGCCATTGTTTGAGATCAGAATCCTGGTGCTGATATCCATGTCCTCGTTGTCTTCTAGGAAATCATCTACACTTCCTTTCCCCACCAGAGGTTGAGTCTGGGAGAGGTCTCCCTCCAGCAGGATCTCACTGGAGTCAATGCTTGAGATCAGATTCAGAATCTCTGTGCTGATATCCATGTCCTCATTGTCTTCTAGGACATCAGCCACACTTTCTTCTCCCAACAGAGGTTGAGCTTGGCAGAGGCCCAGCAAGAGCAGGAGGAGGCTGAGACAGGTCTTCATCTTCTGGGTCTCTGTGGTTGTTTCTGGACACTGGCACTGTAGCTTCTCTGGATGTCTACAATGAAGAGACTCCGTATGGTTTGTTGTCAGTCTGATCTGACCAGAGCTTTTATATTCTCCTCTGCAGGTGTGTCTGTTGGAGGATTTAGGGTTGAGGTGCAGAATATTGGGACTAAATCAACCTTTTAAGGGTGGACTCATCATACATTTTCAAAACTGTTAGTTTTTTTAAGGCTTTGAAAGGGGGGGAGGGACTTTACTGAGTCAATGTTCACGCAAGAAAAAGATAAATTACCTAAAATAGCATTTTAGGTTTTTAATTACCTTGATAATGCAGAATTCTACGCCGCACACTGACATTTACGTATTTCTTTGCCGACTTGATATCACTATCCTAACTAAATGTGTGCTTTTCTACTTTTATACATTAAGGGACAAACATAAGTGTCGGGTACTGGATTACGACTTCCAAATGATGCACTTAACTTTCAAACAGCAATAATTCTTGTTGGACATTCATGCAATACACGCTTTATTCTGTTGGATGAAACATTGTTAGCAACACATACATGTTTTCAAGCACAACTATTTTATTTGATCAAAGCCCTGAGAAAATAAAAGTCTGGTCATTAGTTTTCTTTCAGGAATATGGATAGATGAAGCTGTGCTTTAAAGCTGTGGGGAATTTTTAACTTAGAAGCTTTATTTGACAAATTTGTTTAAATTGTCCTGGCATCCCGAAAGCAATCAATTTTTCTAACGTTGTGAAAAAAGTAAAAAGATCTGGCACCTGTGGCTGTCGCAGGTCGGCAATAAGCTTTTCCAATTAGTCTGAGACTGTAATGGCTTACCTGTCTGTTTACCTAACTTCCCGGCTACCTGCGCCCAACCATACCTGTTCACTAATTGCACAAGACCAGTGTTCCTCAAACGCCTAGGCAGTAGGCTTGAGGGGTATCCATTTGCATACCTTCCTGGTATTTCACCGGGGTATATGGTATATAAAGGTATTTGTGTAATTTATTTGTATTAATAATAATAAAACAACTAAAGCTGAACTTCTGGTGATAGAAGTCATTGTAGCATGTATGACATTGTCTAGCCTACACTGCTGTGTCTAAAATTTTGATGGCAACTTCCTCAATTCTTGCTTATTTTAAATACTTATGGCCTATAGAATTATGACTAGATAGGACATAAGCACCCTCCATAGATTTTGTCTTAATCTTAACGAGCAGTACCAACTTGAGCACTCTTTTTTTTTTCAATTCAGCGATAGTTTCCACCAATGTACAAATATGGAAAGTATGTCTAACCTGTATTATAAATAGTCTATGGGCCCTATCTTGCAACCAGCGCAATTTACTTTATACACCAACACATGTGTCGTTGCTAGTTTGCACCCGGCACAAAGCTGATTTTTCCCCGCAGCAAAGTCGCGCCACTACACTTGCGCCCTGAGAGGCATGTCGGCGAAAAGCAGATGAGTGTTCCGGCGCAAATGATACATGGTGCTATTTTACAGATTGAAAAATCATTTGCGACACTGACCTAAAAAAATCCTGGTCTAAGTGCACAAGCGGATAGCTCAGTTGGTGTTGCAATTTTGACGTACCATGGCAGGTCAGAACTGCAACATAAGCTTACACACCAGTAGGCTATACACAGAACAAACATGTAAATGAATTGAAATATTATGATGATAATGTGGGTTGTGAAAGAAAAAATCCATAGGGGCTGCATGAATGAACATGTAGTAGGCTATGCAATGCGTTAAAATAATAATAACAATAATGAACTCCAGCAAAGTAGGCCATATGCCAGCCTTCCAAAACAAAATCTCGTTTTAGGATAAATTATAACGTTGGTTAAATTCTTTGGGAATGAACAGCTGATACAGTGGTAAGAAGTTGCACTTTTAAAACAATGCATCTGCAAACACCATACAGCAAACCCATATTTTCTTGACACAGACATTGTGTACAAGCCCATAGCTTTTAGGATTGATGAGTATTTGAAGTGTTTCTGAAGTTGTAGAAGAAACGCTATTCCATGTGTGAATTAGGCCATATTATTTGGCCTTAGACTGAGCCATTTGAAGTTCGAAATTCATGTGGTCATGCATCTGTCTCAGCGGACACTGCAAACGCTCTGTCAAAATATCAACTCATCAAGTTCATATGGATTGGCTCCTAAAGAGGATGGGAGATGGATCTTTCATTGGTTTGTTGTACTTTACGCCCAAAGCACACCTACAGGTTTCAGACCAACCCATTTTAGATTTGCGTCAGACGCAAGAGTCATTTATCCGCCGGTATAATAGCAACAGCACCAGAGATCCGCCCACAAAGCTACTTGGCTTTTGCGCTTCTCACATGCGTTTCCGACTGTTAAAATAGGGCCCTATGTGCGTTACAGCCACTCCTCGTGTGTTGGTGGTTGATGGTTAGTTCAAGCAGCCTCAACTGGCCCGAGTCAGGCATATTGAACTCTGGGGCTGGTTTAGGCTGCACACCTATCGTGCAATGAAGTATCAGGGTACACAGGTTAAACCAGCCTTCAACCACGCCCTTCGAATGTTTAAATGATTAAAACAATTTTAGTATTTGGAATAAGTATGGGTACAGGAAATGATTTGGGTCACTTGGGGAGCGGCGGTGATAGGATTTAATATTCACGTGTTCCGTCTTAGAATTAGGTAATCATTTTGTAACATGAGGGCCAAATGGGGACATCTCCTTCTCTGGGGGATGCAAGCAGTTTACGTAGTTGCAATAGAGGAAGCAACAATTGTTGTAGTCGTGATTATCCAGAACAATGCTTCTTAGCATAGAGGTCAGGAACAGTATCCTAGTCATCTACGAGCCATCTGGTTCTTAATCGGTTTGGCTATATCCCTTGTGATGGAGTTAGAATGCAGATACCTTTTTAAAACAATGGTTACAATATTCATGTTTTTCTTAAAACTAGTATGTATTTAGATTCTCATGATCATCTTGTAGTCTGTGTGATTAGAAGCACAACATCAATAATAATCACCGAAAATAAAGTAAAAAATGACAACCACACAAATGAATTGAAGTGAAGTGATATTTTTAATGACATATCAGGAGAACATTGTTTGGAGAATAACAAAACATAAATTTGATATTTGCATATAACTGGTTGTTGGTCTTAGCAACGATAAAGTTGGTTGATCCTTAGGAAGTCATTCCGGGTCATTCCCTTTCTCTGGCCGATCTGAACACTGGAGTTTGGGATGGGGGTGATGCTGTCTCGTCTGTTTATGGAGAAGGCGGTTCTGCCGTAGTGCATGATGGAGGTGTAATCGTAGGGGGTGTTCAGATTGTTGGTGTTCTGCTTCTTGAAGTTGTGGGCATTGCGTGGATTAATGTTCTTCCAGTTTATCTTGACATACTGGTCACGGTCACTCCTGGTCTGCTCGTGGTTGAAGCCCAGAGCGTGGTTCACCTCATGCTGCATGATGCCGTAGTACATGCATCCCGATCTCCTGAGAGAGAGTACCTGCCTGCCTCCTGTCCTGCCCAGAGCAGAGTAGCATCCACCTCTGCTCTGAATGCTGATGTGGTCGACCTGGTTTTTGCGGGGCACAAAGCGGATGCAGGTGCTCTGGTGGAAGGACTGCAATGCGTCCACAATTCTTGACGTCTCCACAGAGGTGTAGGCGCTGCTCACTGTGTAAGGAATGGTCACAAGGCCATTAGAGGATTTTTTCCACAGGCAGTTGTTTCTGAAACACTTCATGGCGTTTCTGGTTGTTGGGAGAAGCAAGTCTCCCTCCAGCAGAATCGCACTGGAGCCGTTGTTGGAGATCAGAATCCTGGTGCTGATATCCATGTCCTCATTGTTTTCTATGTCATGATCTGCACTTTCTTTCCCCACCAGAGGTTGAGCCTGAGAGAGGTCTCCCTCCAGCTCGATCTCACTGGAGTCAATGTCTGAGATCAGATTCAGAATCTTCGTGCTGATACCCATGTCCTCATGGCCTTCTAGGACATCAGCCACACTTTCATCTCCCACCAGAGGTTGAGCATGGCAGAGGCCCAGCAAGAGCAGGAGGAGGCTGAGACAGGTCTTCATCTTCTGGGTCTCTGTGGTTGTTTCTGGACACTGGAAACTGAGCTTCTCTGGATGTCTACAACGAAGATGAGGTTGAGGTTTGTTCTCAGTCTGATAGGACCAGAGCTTTTATATTGTCCTCTGCAGGTGTGTCTGTTGGAGGATTAAGGGTTGTGGTGCAGGATCTTAGGACTAAATAAACCTTTTAATGGTGGACTCAAGTGACCTCCATCCTACATTTTCAACGCTGTTTGTTATTTTAAGTTTTTGAGTGGAGGGGAGGGACATTACTGAGTCAATGTTTACGCAAGAAAAAGAAATATAAGAAATTAGCTAAAATAGCGTTTTAAGTTTTTAATTAACTTAGATAATGCAGAATTCTATGCCGCACACTGACATTAACGTATTTCTTTACCGACTTGATATCACTATCCTAACTAAAGGTGTGCTTTTCTACTTTTCTACACTGAGGGACAAATACAATTGTTGGTTACTGAATTAGGACTTCCAAATGATGAACTTAACTTTCAAACAGCATTAATTCTTGTTGGACATTTATGCAATACATGCTTTATTCTGTTGGATGAAACATTATGTGAGCAACACATACACATTATCAAGCACAACTATTTTATTTAATCAATGCCCTGAGTAAATAAATGACTTTAAATAGATGTCTTTTTTTGGAAGACTGATAGATGAAGCAGGGCTTTAAAGCTAGGTTAGGGAATGTCTTATTTATGTATGGTCTATCACTGCAGGTTTTACCAGATTTTTACTGTTGCAGAGCTTACGGATACACTTCTAATCAGCGATTTTAATCCATTGCGGACATTCTGTAACGGGAGACGCATCCGGGTTAGAGGTGTTTATACATTTTCTGGGAAAATGCTTGTTGTTGGATGAGCCAGATCGTCGTGTGCGTAATATACTGTGTGGATGCTTAGCCCAACAGGTAATCTGTCCCTGTGGTTCTCTGAAGCAGACTTTTGATTGATTGATTGAAAAATGTTGGCTAATTTACATTATTGTATTTTCTTATAAATCGGCCATAACTCCGATTTATGCCACAAACTATAGTATCTCGGCCGGCAATGTGTTGTGATTGGAAGGGTTTAAATGTGCCAATTTATGTTTAACCCCAGTATTGGCGAGGCAAAATCCATTGCTCTTTTATGCATCAGTTTTTTTTTCACTCAAATAAATGTAAAATCATCACAGCAGAACACATTTTAGGATCCCAACATAGTTCTGTCCCGCCATCTTTCTCTCTTTGTGTATTATGGCGTTGTCCCTTTGCCATTGAAGTGACATGATCATTTTGTTATCGCAAGAGATACTGGCATAGATGGTGTCTGTTATTCTACCCTTGTTTTCCCTCCCCTTAGCTCTTTCGTTGCCTCTCCTTACATCTGTCCACCCGTGACTTCCCTGTCTTCTCCCCCTGTACCCTTTGTGTGTCTTTCCTTGTCAAGAGGACAAGAGTGTTTTGGGCCCCTTGCCAGCATTCAGATCTCGCCGGGGCCTCCATCCATATGGCAGTCATGTTCCGGCAGCTATTACCGGGCCATTTAGCACGTCTAATTGTTCCACATTTGACACCTTGTCAAGACAATTGGTTCAGATTAGTCCCGCTTAGGAAGTTTGCTGCATCACTGGCATTGTAAGGGGCTCGGAGTGATCTTATTAAGGGGCCAAACTGTCTTATTGTTGAGGGCGTCATGCAATATCAATACCTGAGATGGGAGCCACCAGTAAGCTGTTTTGTTTGTGTATGAACGTGCACGGATCAGAATCACAACTGGTTATATTGTTCATGCCATACTGAGTTGACCCAAATCGGTGTCTATATACATGACGTGGGATGATACTGTTGCAGTCACATTTGCTTGTGTAGCTGGCATTTTGTGGGGAAGTCAACTGAGAAATAAATGTGTGTGCTGTGTGTTTGACATGAACAGACATGGATACACATGTTCGGCAGTCATGTTTTCATTTTGTATTGTTGCCCTGTCACTTTATGTATTTCTTCCATCGACATCAATCAAGACGAGGCGAGACAGACTTCATTTAGATAGCCTTTTTTCCTTTCCTGGAAAATGCAAAGCAATTGAAGTCGTAAACATAGAAAAGGCAGGAACAATTTGTACACGCAAAGAACATCATAGATGATTTGAACAGACTCACCATTTGAACACGCTATTGAGGCAATCAAGAGGTCAGGGAGTATAATCGGGGTGTAATTTATTTTATTTATATATCACATTTTCTTCACACTTGATGCTTTTTGTCGCTCTTTCTTGTCTTCCTAGTAAGACATAAGGCTCCTTTTTATCACCCCACACTCACAGAGACAACTTGCAATGTAATTACATTGCAAATAAAATTATACTTTTCCTGTTATTGTTTTGTTTTTGTTAGCTTAGCTCTCCTTAGATGCTAGCTCTCCCCGTGTTGGCCATTGCTAACCCTTTACTCATCTCACCTATAGCCTCCTTTACATTCTTCTCTGCCTTGCACTCTGCTCGTCTACTGTTCTCCGCTTCTCCTTCCAGCACTTGCAATCATGCTCGGAAAACAGGTCAAGCGCAACGGCTAATCTAAATTTCATTCAGCAGGGAGTGTGTGCAATAAAATTGACGGGAGGACTTGTATCTTTCCATTGCCCCGTCTCTCTTTCACGCACTCATTTTCTTTGTGCTTCCAGATTTCCTTCTGCTTCTTTTTTTTTTTTGAGTCTTTTGGTATCCCTCCTTGTCATCCTTTCATGGTACAGTACAGCCCCCGTTGTGTCGCCCCTGTATTAACCCTATTACGTAAGGTTGGGTTGTTCTAAGAGGCCAAATAAAAGTTAAAAAGCGCCATTGAGGTTGCAGCAGCATAACCGATAGCAAGAATAGTTGAACCTGCTCATTGATATATCCAGAGACCTATTCCCTTGGTAGATGTTACTCACGATCATCGTAGCGTCGCAGCTTGGATGCCAGTGGCACCTTGATCCATGATTGAATAATTCCTTGATAGTCATGTCACTGCCTTGCGCCGACATAGAGCTGTCAAACCGATGTCTGATGTCAAACCGCGAGGGATGTATATTTTTTATGGCAATGTCATGTTGAATGTAATTATGAAAAATTATTATGTATATATTGTGCATTATGTACATACATGTATCATTCTTGCTGGAGTTTTCAATATCACACATTTCTTGGCTCATTTGTCGGTGGTTTATTTGTTGCTTTCTTAACATTGCATTCTTACTAGATTGAAGCGCTACTGACTCCTACTTCTCAGAATAACCCTCTCTGCATTCCATTCTGAAGAGCTCCCTTTGCCTGTGTCTCTATATTACCCAGGAACTCTATCGCCACAGTCAAGTGCACGTAAGAATAACGCAAGCACGAACCCAACAGCCTGTTACGGAAGACACTGCAATCGTCCAGATCTTTATTTAATCAACGGCATCTCTTGTACATTGATTGGTTGGAGGACTCCCCCGTAGACGACTGTGTGTTCACGTGTAAAGGGCACGTCGAGTACATCTCCTCTTCTCCAACCCATACATTGAATTACACCCCATGCCCCCAACCCCCCCGCGTTATAGCTGTCATCGCAGGTCACAGAGCCTGTGTGTGTGTGTGTGTGTGGGGGGGGGGGTGTGTGTGTGTGTGTGCGCGCGCCTGTACGGATGTCTCTCCTGCGTTATGCAATGTTGCGGTACTATTAATATCTATTGTAATAATGCTAATTATAATTGATTATAATTAATTCATTCCTCACCACTCCACCGTGATAGCCAGTGCATGGGGTTTGTTCATCCAAGTCAGTGCTACGCAGTGTGTGCGTACACACACACACACACACACACACACACACACACACACACACACACACACACACACACACACACACACACACACACACACACACACACACACACACACACACACTGTAAAGCACTTTGGGTGTTTTGCGCTATATAAATGCAGTGAATTTAGCTTGACACAATAAACTGATCTGTCATTTTTTTCCGCCAGCAATTGTTTGGGAATATTATTGGGCCATTCATCTTCCAGAATAATTTCTTCGATCTAATGGTAAACAGGCTGGTTTTGAGAACCTCGTTCATATTAATGAACCTCTGGCTGGTGTTTGAATATCAGGATTGTGGCCTAGCCCTCTGTGCAGGAATTGGCTGCTACACAACCATGTCTGTTCTGTAGACCCACTTGGAAGCTGAATGAGGACTGGGAACGCCTCTCTCTGGCTTCTCAACAAATTATGAAATATTCAGTGTTTCTGTTGGCCAGTGGGGCAGTGGTGGGGGCACGTCTTGGAGTGCCTGTATGAGTAAAGTTGTGTTTGTACAGTATTACTAGAGAATAGTGGGCAGTTTATCGATTCTTTCAGGATTACTTTAGCTGCTTTTTTGGGCCAAGCTGTGCCTCACATTTTCATAAGATTACAGAACACATTGATCAGGGAAGGGATTTTATTATGTGAATGAGGTATGTATGTTTTTTTAGAACTCAAACAAAAAAACAACTTTTGTTCCAGCATTAACACAAAGCAATGGACTGAAATTACCCAGGGACCCTGACAAATACTGCAGCATTGACAAACAAGAACAATGAAAAAAACATCTAACAAGGGTGACCCTAATAAGCACATACTAACACTGGCATAGCTGCCCCGACTCTTGAACCAAGTCAATCCTGACTGCACCATCACCAACCATCACTCTCTCCCAATAGAGCCAACCAGGCTAATCAAATAGGGATACCCATTGGGTTAGAGCCACCTCTAAGCTAACCCACATCAGTGTAAATCATTTCACACACATTACAAACTTAACCGGCCAAAACACATAACCAAGGTGTGTTACATTGTCATAACATAAGAACAATACATTACAACTTTGTTCAGATATTTCTGACTTACATATAATAGGTATTTCAACAATACCTTAAAATACCCATCTCCCTTTAATAAGATAGATTGAACCATGTTGAACTATGTTGACGTGTAAGTACTATGGCCACAATCATTGGGCTACGTAACGCTTGGGTTATGCCGTTTAGAAATCAGTCTCACTCATCTTCCTTTAAAATGGCAGTTTGTTTCACATAGCGCAGAAGGAATGAACTGGCAGCATACTTCAATAGTTTTAACTAACATGTGGATGTGTGTATAATTACAGGTAGAGACTCGTATGTGCGCAGACCTGAAAAATGAAACAGACGGGGTGAGTGAAGCCTCCTCTCCAGGGAGATGCAGGATATCCTTTGATATAAATAAACTAAACAGGCCATATATTTATGGTTAAGTGGAGCCTACCTTTATGGAGATTCAGGGTGATTTAAAGAGGAACTCGGTTAAATGAAACACAAGCATTAATTGTCTCAGTGACTGAACATAATGACGGCGACTCTTGTCCACAACTGCACATTAGTTTTGAAGTCAGGTGATCGGCTCCTGTAATTGCGTGTTGCCATCCGACAATAAGGTACTGCTCCTCTCAGTGCAGTGCCACTCATCTCTCATTGAAAATGAATGTCTAGCGGGCGTGCATGCCCCCGTCTAAAAGGGACATTTCATCTATATATATATATATATATATATATTCCAGAACTGAATTTCAACACCCAAGTCCCAAGCCTGGGGTTTCCGTGACCTTCTAGGTGATTATGTGTCATGATGGATGTGGCCGGGCCCGTTCATTTAATCATATTGATAGTCCTGATGGAGGATTAACCGCCCGATACTGGCAGCATGGCAGTGACATATGTTCCCGCACACGAGCAAATCTACACGTGCTATGTGCGACACACATACACACACGCACAGACACACACACGCACACCCTTTCTTGAAAATGTGGGCAAGTAGTGTGTCACACAAAGCTCAACAGCTGTTGAGTAAATATAAAACTCCTAGCTTTATCGCAATTATTCTCAATGGGATTCCTATCCCCTCATTCAGACAATAATTGATGGCAACCCAGATTCTGTCCTCAAACTTCCCCAAAACCCAGCACGAAAAAAACACATTACGTCCGATTGCAATCATAGTGTATTCACAAAGTAAACCAAACCTGAAGATGCACTGGATTAAAAACAATTATAACATTTAAATAACTTCAACCTCTAAACAAAAAATACAGTTGATGTACTTACAGAGACAACCTGCAATTAATTGCAGGGGTGTGGGTCAGACACTGTGTCCGTTTTTGATTGAAGAAGCTGGTTTATAGCTTCAATATATATTTCAAGCAGCGTATGACATTTTATGACATGTAAAGTGCTCCTGGCTGCACTCCTCCCAGCATAATTAACAGACAAAACATCTTTCCTAGGAATCTTGTTCCGTTTATGTTGAATATTCTCATCTGGTGGAATTTAGGTTGGGAAAACAAGGCGATAAAAACTGAAATTTACCAAAGATGTTCTGTTCTGGCTATTGGTTGAACAACAAAACTACAAAAACTATGATATGTATGGTTTCAGAATCCTGAATTCATTAATAGGATTTACTTTTCGTGTGAAACTAGATTCTACTGAAACTACATTACTGAAAATCGGTTGAAAACTCTATTGTCTTTCCTAGTCTCAACAAATACACCCGTGTGGGTGTTTATATGCATATGATGGTTCCTTTTCAGCATCATGTCCTTTATGCATGGCTTCTATTTCATAAACACAGTCATGCTGACCTCACAGTTTAATACAATAGGTAAAGGTCATATATTGCCAATGAGGCATCAATTGGCCATGACTGACTCTGTGACAGAGCATCCAGGCAGGCTGACAAGCATGACAAACTCCTTGGTCCTCGGGGCAGCACCCAGGCTCTGCCATTTAATTTGGACATCCCTTGCTACACTTTAGTGGAATTTTACACACCTTGCTTGTGTCCTGTTGGGCCAGATCTGCAAGGTGTAGTAGACAGGATTTCCACTGCTGTTTTATTTGTATGTTTCCTTGGACCTGTTATGTTCATGCTGTCTAATTGTGTGCTAGCTGTGTGCCCGTCTGTTGAGTGTTATAAGGTGGGATTTCCCACCCCATTTCCACTGTAATGGTTAAATGATTGAATTAATTCACAAAGATAGTAGGTCAAAGTTCCTGGAACACTTTGGTTTACAATTGGGTTACTAAGGCAACCAAAGCTTCCCGAGTTCTAACTACACTTTTCACAAAATTGCCTCTGTAATGGGTGGGAAAATGGTGCACTTTCCTATATTTAGCAAATGTGAATGTAGTATGTACATTGGATTTCCTGATCAGATGATTATGCACTATAATTAAGAGATCTGGTCCCTACCCAGGTAACCATGGTTGCCTTGACAACCTAGGCATAACTGACCAGTGTTACCAACCAGTACCTGTATAGTACTCAATTTAGCACTTCAACAACATAGCACTCCCCTCCCACTTCCCCTTAAAGAGCTTCTAGCTCTTTTCAGGCTTGAAATTAAGATTTTTGTTCTTAATTTGCTTGCCTAGGTAAATAAAGGTTAATAAATAATAGTCATCCATGAAAACAAATTATTTAAATATTTCAAATAAAAATAATAAATTAAGTTAATTCGCTAAACCTATTCTATAATGCTTGTACTCCATATTGAGCTTTACTTAATTTGGAACTCTCTCTTACAAGAGTTTCAGAAGATTTCAGATTTAGCTGCTGAATATCTGAAAATACTAGTGTTACCTGCCCAGTGAAACAATTCCAAAGCCCAAGTTAAAAAACATTTGAAAATAGTTTCAGTTGGTAAGTGTTCTCATATGTTTTTTTTATAAATCAATGTCAGTTTATCACCTCCATTAATCAATGTTGTGCAAACAGCCATGGAGCTTTTACAATGTACAAGATATAGCGTGTGGAGGTCAGTTCAAGAGTAGCCTAGTCCTACTCGACTCTCGTACTTCATTTCGTTTGCAGAGAGTCTGGCCTCTCTCCATTAAAAAAACGTTAACTCACTTGAAGGCGGGCGTCTGTTAGAGTTTAAAACTATTCGATCCGCCCAGTGCCACTCTGGATCTGCCTTAATCTATCGCTAACTAATCGCTGACTAAACTCAAGCAAGCGCACAACCCCAACGTCATTGTCCTCAGCCACTCCCCCTGTTTGGTGACTGGAAAACCCGCCAATATACCGCAAACCCAGACGTAGTACTGAAGGGAAATGAAAATTGAGCCGGCGGAGCCAGGCTAGTTCAAGAGCAGCTCACTACTAAATCCATCTATTTTCTTAAGAGGAGTTATTTTATGCTTCGATTTAATTTTGCTGTCCTTCATTCTGTATGATTTGCACCAATATGTGTGTTTGTAATTGACTAAGTGTGAACGTATTAATTGACACAGGCTCACATGAGTGCTATACACTCTCAAAGACTTGAAACGGGCACCCATGCCTTGATGTAGCAGCCTGTAGGTTAAATTGCGTAAAGCAAGTGGACACTTGAAGTCATTAACGTGCTGCTAGTTCCAGCAGTGCTACTCTACTTGTTCACCACAGAGGGTACCCATTCCATTGCCCCCCCCCCCACCTCTAAAGATGCAGATTAAAATAATGAAGGGGTAGCAAAGACTGTGAAGCTGCGGCATTGCAGCTTCTTGATTTGGGGGTTTTATGATGGGAAATGTGTAACTCCTAATCAGTATTGTTCATTTCACATTTAACCTTTCCTTCTCATTCACATTCATTAGTGTAAGACTTACTTTATAGACTAAATTTTTTTATTATAATTTTTGAATCCACTGATTCACCATTCTACTAGATAGTGGTTGGTGCTCTAAATAATATTACTACTAATAATAAGTACCTACTAAGTGCTAGTAATTATTAGTAAACAAAAACGAACTATTATTAATAGAAAAGGAATCTGAAATCTAAAAGGAATAAAAAAAATAATTTAAAACTTGAAAATGATTTATGTGTCAAATTGCAACATTATTGTTGCTAATATAGTGACAGCTTTCCGTTGAATGCAATTCATTAAAGAAATAGTTTTGTTGTTTTTCTCTACAAGAAGATGAGCAACAACCAAAGAAAGTATAGTATGAATAAGACCTTGTCGGACAAAGGACTGCAGTTACAGTCCCATCACCCGTGCCGTTGTATTAGCTCTCCTTGAAAGCCATATCCAGGCTTATTCTATTGTCTTCTGTAAGGACGTCCCTATGTGCATAAATATTTCCATAAATGCTCACACAAGTACACACATACACACGCTTTCACGATGGATTTCCATATTTACAATGTTTGATTTTAAACAATGGTTGTGTAGCTATTTCAGGGCTTTACAATAGGAAAGGGGGCAGGGGAATTTGTAAACAAAAATATGTGCAGCCAGACAGGGAGTGACGCCATACTATCAGGTTTGAGCTCTCATACCGCACAAAACAAGGGCATTGACCAAAGATGGGTAGCGTTTTCCCTGCATATCATTCTCTTTAACTATACTTTGACTGCAGCAAAAAAGGTGGCAACAAAATTAACCAGAGGATGTTTTTTATCTTCTGTTTTTTGATTTCAATGTTTCATCAATGCTTGTAATTTCTGTCCCTTGCTATTGCTTACCACATTTTCTATGTTTGATATTTAGAAAGACAAAAGAGACATTTTGCACATTATTGTGGTAAACAGTGATTCTTTAAAATAGTTATAATTTGTTCTTAATTACGTAAGCACCAATGTAGACTATGGCAGGGCTAAAATCTAAAGTACTGTCTTGTTTTATATTATCTATTATTTTATTTTAAATAATCATTACTCCAAATTAACCAATAGGCCAATAAAGTACAATAATCCAAACCATGGATTTGAATCACGCTCCTTCAAGGGTGGAAAAAAGCAAAAAAATCCTTGTGTCGATCAAAAGTGGCTGAAAATGGTAGACGAAGGATGGAGTAAGTTACATTTGGATGGTGTTAACATAAATGGCCCAACATGTTTGAGGGGCTCCTGCTAATATAAGTAAAGCGCATCAGTGTTGTAACCGATCCTAATGTTTTCATACTTAAATGACGAAGGGGGATCTTACAACTCCAATCACCGTTCTCTACATAACCTCTGACTTCATTTTTTATATTTGCCAACTCTACTGCTGTCTCTAACTTTATGTTCTTTGCTGACCAGCATTCATTAAGTACCGCAATCACTGAAGTTCTCAATCATCTTTGTTACTGGCTGTGTATATAATAATATCGCACTGATTTAAAGTATAGCTACTTGCATTAACTATATGGCTCTTACTTTTTTCTCTGCCGAACCGTATTTGAATCCCCCCAAAACCGTGCACGTTTGCGCACCTTTCGTGTCGTACGGTAAGATTTTAGGACGGGACCCCATTCCCTAGTATATCTGGGAGAACAAGCTCTGGGGTGCAAGTCATCAGTTGCTTTCCAGAGAATTGTTTGACCTCTAAACTCATCACCTTAATATTAAATAACTACTCTGATGGTATCAGTCCCAAAGAGATGCTCTTCTCCCAGCCAACCCATCATTCATCTATGATTCATCTTGCGGCAATATTAAATTAAATCTGGTTGGGCAATATTTTATGAGCAACTGTATGGAGAACAATACTGTAGAATTTATGTCTTGGTTTTATCTGATAGTACCTATGAAACAAAAAAAACAAAATTTGATTTGAGTGTCTGCACAACAGCTGGTCCAAGCCGGCAGTTTTTCTGTCCAAGTGTGTATCAGTGTGTGAAGCATTAATACTGGTGTGTGAGAGGGGTGTAAGGTAGATAGACGGTCAGCCTCATCTTGTCCAATAGCAGGTCCACCACATTGGCAACTGTTGCTCTGTCAAAGCTTATCTTGTACACACACATATGCTCACACACACACACACACCCACCCACACACACACACACCCACCCACACACACACACACACACACACACACACACACACACACACACACTCTTCGCTCCGTTGACTCTGTCCTGACATTGCTGTGTGTTGCTGTTCAAATCCAGAAAACCATTGAACCACATACACACACATGCATACACACCCACACACCTAAAGACACACAATGATTTATGGCCTCCCTTAAAGTCAATAAGACCCATGGCCAGGATGAAGGCTCTTGGCAGTAGCAAGCACGAGAAACACACACACAGGATACATTAACACACAATTTTCTGTCCATTAGCTGGGTTTCGTCGCAAAGAGTTGTGGTGCTCTCATCATTAAGCTTCTGTTTGAAGCCATGCGTGGTTTCGGGGACCAAGCCACCTTAAGTGTGTCACTCAGAAACCCGGCAGATCCCATTACACCACCACCACCACCACTACGACCACCACCACCACTCGCACAAGCCCTGACTGATGTGACCGCCATGTCCAAGAGGATGTCGTGAGGAAAGGTGTTTGTGTGTAAGGTACCAAGCACATACTAGTTTACCTTCACATGTGATTGCATGTTTAGACCTTCTCCCACTCCATTTTTGTCTTATGCAAATTGAACGTAGCTTGTTTATTTTGTGGAATCCCCAATGGAACAAGTGTCTATATCCATGGCAATTGGATGGTTGTTTCAATGGCTGTGTGGTGAACAGGCACGACTTGCTTTTGGTTGTTTAATCAATATGTCAAATCAGTGGTACCTTAATGTAGCACATTTTATAAATAGGCTATACATTTACTAATTTAACGAATACACGTAACAAACCTCTGTCCTCCACCTCTGGCTATCTTTTTCTCTGGCAATATTTATTTTTGGAGTGACAAGCTGTGTGTTTATGTTAAAATAACTGCCAGTCAGGCTAAGGGCCCTATTTTAACATTCTGAAACGCAAGTGAGAAGCGCCAAACGCAAGTAGCTTTGTGGGCGGTTCGATGCAGTGTTGCTATTTTACTGGCAGATAAATTACTCTGGCGCCCGGCGCAAATCTTAAAAGGGTTGGTCTGAAGTAGCCTAATTACCCGTAGGTGTGGTTTGGGCGTAACTTGCAATAAACCAATGAGAGTGCCATCTCCCATCCCCTTTAAGAGCCATGAGCGCATTTGAATCTGACGAGTTGATATTTTGACAACGCGTTTGCAGTCTTCGATGAGACAGATGCATGACCACATGAATTTCAAACTTCAAATGGCTCAGTTTATGGCCAAATAATATGGCCTTATTCACACATGGAAAAGCGTTTTATTCCACAACTTCAGAAATACTGAGTCCTCAAATAAATTTCGGCAAAGAAAACTGAACACACATATGCGGTAACTGTGGTTCTATTTAATGATATACGCAATACATTAACAAACATAATTTCTTAACAGTATTGTATGCATTATCGTTATAGACTTGTGTTCCTAATATGCAAGTGTCCCCCCGTTAATATACTTTGCCATGGACTATATTATGCGTTACGTGTTTAGTTTGCGTGTGTTTAAACAAAAGGACGGAAACACGCGCGCCCGCATTCATTAATTCTTTTTACACATACACACACGTGCGCCCGCATTTATTCTTTCTTTTTAACACTCACTCGCGGTAAAACAATGTTTTCTCACAATCAAATACTCATCAATCCTAAAAGTTATGGGCTTGTACACAATGTCTGTGTCAAGAAAATGTGTTTGCTGTACGGTGTTTGCAGATGCATTGATTTAAAAGTACAACTTATTACCGCTGTATCAGCTGTTCTTTCCCAAATAATTGACCAAGAATGTGTGGCTAGGTAGATGAGAGAAGCAAAGTGTATGTGCGAGTTCCACAAGCAACATTATGCATGTGCCCTTAACATAGCATCTGAACAACGCGCCACTGCCTTAAACCAGGTATTTCCTGGTTTGTGGCGGAATTGTTTTCTGAAATAGCACCAGGGAACGTTTGCGCCAGAACACGCCTCCTCCTTTCGCCGAACCGCCCCTTGGGGCGCAAGATCATTCCCGAATTTACAGGCGCGTGGCAGTGGAGGGAAAAGAACGTTCTGCGCCAATTGAAAACTAGCAACGACACATGCGTCAGTGTAGAAAGTCAATTGCGCTGGATGCAAGATAGGGCCCTAAGAGTGTGGGAGCCTCTTGCCTGTGTAGTGAAAGTAGCAGAAGCTGTGTTAGAGTTGGACAAATAAACAACACTTTCAGCTTATTTTGATGTGGTTCCTGTGGTTGTTTTTTGTACTGCGTTATCTTCTGCTTTACGTCTTTGCATTATTCGCTTACATACTCTTATGCAAATGTGACTTTTCCCTGTTAGAAATATTTAGAATAGTAATTTTACTTTTTTATCGATTTCAATTCATACTGTGTCACTGTATAACAATATATTATTTGAATATTCTTTTGAATAAGGGTTATATTTATGTTTTGTTTGTTTTCAACATTAATTTCCAGTCTTGGATCAATCGTGTTCAATATTTTTGTTCTAGTCAGAGCATAGGGAAACATTGGGTTTGTTTCATTTGGAAAACAACTCCTCTCTGCCATGCTTTCTTAATGCTATTCACTGCTTGATTTAACTTTTTTTGCCTGGCGGCAACTGCAAAGGGATCTGATTTGAGATATCCTTCAAAGGGAGAATATATTTTGGTGCAGCATGCATACATCAGCCAGCTACATGAAGGAAATAATGAGAGCTCTATATATATATACATGTGTGTGTGTGCATCTTTCTTTTTGACTATTCGCACCAATCCATACAGCTACAAACAGCAATGTTGGTGGATCGTATGGCAACATAAACAAAATAAATGGCTAACTTCATGATGATCCTGTGAATAAAGTAGCAATATATGTTGCGCACAAAATCCCTATCTAAGGAGTTATGTTTCCCTACTCCCCAACAAACAACAGACTCCTAGGATGGGTATTCTATTTTGAGTTCATGATTAATAGTCTTCTGATTTCCTTCAGATTAGCCAAATATCAAACATGAGAAAACCTTACGCATGTAAGGGTCAAGAAGGGTTAAGATCAGGGTAAGGATTGTGTTTCATTGGGAATTCACGTTGTGATATTTTCTCTGCATTTACCAATAGACAGAGCACATTTGTTGGGTTCATTGTAACCGTTTGCAGAGGCATGATTATGAATATGCGTTTGGACAGTGGGAGTTTGATTTCAGATCAGCTCACTAGGCAGTTGAACAGGTCTCAAGGCACTTGCTTTGCTTACGATTTCATTTTTTAATTATTTTTTTTAAATACAGGTTATGTTCATTAAATAAGTAAAAAGGGACTTTTCTAAGCCATTACTTCATTACCCAATTGTGGCTCACTCTTAGTGATTCTAATGTATTGACAATCAGTGGCTACTGGTGATCAAAAATGTTGAACTTGGTAGATTTGATTTCCTGTATTCTGGTGCATTTTGGGGATGGCCACTACCTATTACCTATAACCTACTATTCATTCAGATTCATAGCCTACATCCTGACTTGCAGGGCCTTGACAAGCTTGCACTGCATATACAGAGCTACTTTATGGCCATTCCACCAGCCATTGCTATTTGACCCATTGTTGTTATTCTGATATTGAGAAAAATCGTGATCACTGTCCATTTTTTGTGAGTCTCAATGTCTACTGCAAATCCAGTTAGAAATATGGGACAGTTGCTTCATTTTGTTTATTTGCTACCGGCCGAAAGACTAAATTAATCTGTAACTTACTTGCTCCTTTTAAGTATAACATTGCTTGGAGTTCAATTCCTCCACTGAAATGGGTGGAAAGTGCTTACAACGCTCTGCTAGTTAGCGATCTGTATCTCTTCTCTCCATGTAGTTGTGTTGTGCGAATGCTGCTGAGGGAGGTAGCCTATTTGATGGATTCGCTGAATTGTCAGATCATGTGGTGATAACAAAAAAGAAAAGCGATACCATTGGCCTGCACGCACGCCCGCATGCACACACACACACACACACACACACACACACACACACACACACACACACACACACACACACACACACACACACACACACACACACATACACACACACACACGCAGTACAAATGAATGTGTCCTAATAACCTGTAAAAGTAGTTGCCTAATTAACTGAATCACAATAAAACATTTACAAAGTATGGTATGGAAATCCTATTGGTCGACAAAAGGCAGCCTTTTAATATTTTATGAAGAAATATTGTTAAGCCGCTTCGTAGATCATTTGAGCGGAGATAATCAGTAAAATATATGAAAGATCTGTAGGAAATGTGTTTAATCGGGTTCATGAGATTTGTAGTCAAGAATATGCTGGCCACTTACAAATACTTTCTCAATTTACAAATTCAACTGACTTTTACAATGCCACATTTGTTTAAAAACTTGCAAAGTGCTGTGTTTCCTGAAAGATCATCTTTTGTAGATATGTTGTTTTCTGTGTCACTTGGTATCATGTGGTATCATTCTGCTGGATGGTATCATGTTTGGTTGGCAAACATAACGTTGCATTCACATGTGAGCATCAGTTCATACATATGGAGGCGAAACATTGCAATTTATGAGTGTGTTGTTGCACTATTCACCTCGTGTGTTTATCAAATGAGGCTCGTCTGGTCTTGTTTAGATTTGGTAAGCCAATACCTTCAGACAAACGCTGTGCTGGCCAACGAGACAATGTCTCTATGCTCCAGTTTGCATTGATGTGGGATATTTAGTCAATCAATGGGCTAGGAGGAAGTCTATACACTCTATTTCGTGGGCTGCTTCAGCTAAACACCCTAGATATTCATATCTCACTTTTGGCTCTGCTCTTTATTTGGTTTCCTTACCACTCTGTCGGTGGGTGGGATCCAAGCAAAGGGGGGTCCAAGACGAAAAGGGATGAATCTGAAAATGGTGCCAAAGCAATTAGCAAAGGAACATATGTCAACATTAGCGTCAACATTCTTCTATTTTACTCTTGTACATTTAATTCAGATATTAATGTACTTCGAAGTCTGGACCTCAAGAGCATTAAAGAACCTCATATGTCCACACATACCTACTCTAGAGGGAGAATTAAGTGGCCCAGG
This sequence comes from Pollachius pollachius, assembly GCF_949987615.1. Classification (NCBI taxonomy): domain Eukaryota; kingdom Metazoa; phylum Chordata; class Actinopteri; order Gadiformes; family Gadidae; genus Pollachius; species Pollachius pollachius. The sequence goes on from NC_136940.1 coordinate 19,343,314, forward strand.
CTTTCATTTCATAAAAAATAAGCTGCAACAAGTTAGCAGCCTGTAACTGAAGGTTAAACTTTTTTTTTTTTTTTTTTACCCTCCGACGTGACAAATTGCCATCAAATTGCCATCAGTGCATTTCAAAAAAATCCACTGAATATTTACAGAGAACATATGCCTGGAACCACTCAAATGAATGCTTAGTGTTTGCCAAATAGTGGGCGATGGATTTAAAGTGAGAGGGCTTTAAAGTGCAGCATTGATAAGTGACTCATCTCGCAGGGCATAGGTATAGCATCGTCAGGCTAGTGAGATGACTGAATGTACATTTCCGATATCAAGGGCGCTTGCGTGCGGATCATCAACCAGACATGAGCAGTGTGGGTTGGAAGAGAGAATAAAAGTTAGCTTCATTACTTCATTACTCTCCTCCGGCTCTGTACAGAGTTAAATGTGTTGTTCTGTCTGTGTGTGACGTGTCGGTCAGTTGAAGTGATGCTCAATATGTGTTTTTCATTTCCCCCTCACTGCTGGTCTCCGTTAGTTGTGTCATGGCGTCTTCGAGCAGTGACTCGTTGACTTCATCACCAACCTACTCAATGAAACTGCCTCAAGTAAAAGGTTTAGCTTATTTATTTTGCCAAAGTGTCAAAGTTTTCAAACATGTCCTTCAAAACTTAAGAATGAGCGTATCTTGTTTAATCATCCATGACTAGAACATGGGTTGAAAGGGTACGAGTCACTTCACCCAAGGGGGAGCTAAAGACATTCCAAAGCTGTTGAGTGCTGCTTTAGCAGGGCTTCGACTGGCATCGTTGTTGTAGCAGCACTAATTCAGTGACTCTGTATTTCATCAACTGTATCTCGTATGGCACCTGTAAGGATTTGCCGCTCATCATGTGCAGAGCATGATGGGAATCTTGCCATTTTCCTTAGGTCTTTCTCTTTTATTTTTTTAATATATATATATGCATGTCTGTGTTTATGGTAGGGTGAGAATCGTCAACATGTTTTAAATGAATGCAGACTCTCTCTTCCAAAAATAAATATGTTACTTTCCTGTCAAAAAAGACAGCTGTCATTTTTGTGCATGCATCATAAACTTTGTAGCAACACTTGCTATTACGTCAACAAATTGGCCACTCTGTGCAAATAATGCAAGAACTGTTTACTTTATAGAGAATGTATGGAGAAAAGTCACTAAAAAGTAATACAGTCAGTCTGAATCATAAAATAGCAATTCATTAAAATGTGAGTATTTAATATATTTCTATCAAGTGGTAATTCTAGGCAATACTCTTCCGTCCTCCATTAATTACTGTATTCTTTCATTTATTGCTGTACAACTGGTTTGCCCAGTGGTTAGCCCTGCTGCCTCCCAGCAAGAACTTGCTGGGTGTAAACCCTGGGGGTGGACCTTTCTGTGTGGAGTTTGTATGTTCTCCCCAAGTTCATGTTAGTTTCCTCCAGCTGCCTTTCCTCCCACACCACAAAAACTGGTTCATTTCTGACCCTGGCCATAACAAAGGCAAATCACCTGGATTTACCTCACGTGTGAACCGAAATTAGACATATAACTTATTCTCAAAGGAGAAATCCGGTTTAAAATGGATCTGGGATATGTTTAATATGATAACAAGTTGTGATGTTCGTTTGGGAGCAAAATAGCGCATGTAGACACATTCTTAATATAGCTATTGGTAGAATAGCTAGGTGGTCAGATCTTTCAATCTCCTTCTGAATTTGGCCGCTCAAACAGATCACTCACCGCTAGTTCGCAGCCGGGGAGGAAGCCATGGCCTGTTATATTTTGTCTGCATCGCTACCAGACCAAGGCCTTGATCGTCTGAGGGCTTGCATAGACGAGAGAGATAGATAGAGATTGTGATCAGTACCATGGGACACCCTTGTAGATCTTTGAGGTTTACAAAACCGAGTTCCTCAAGCAACACGCAAAATTAATAAAAAATATTTTTTGAGTTAGTGATTTTTTTCTATGCTGCACTGTAGAAATTTGTGAAATCGTTACTGCAATGATGTGAAACTGTGTTATATATGACAAGTGAACATTTTTGAAGGATATGTCAGACAGCAATGGTCGACTTAGGAAAACAAATCATCTTTTCATCCACCATCAAATTAACACCATCAAACTTAATGCTATTAATTAGTGACTGAAAGCTGGCACTTTCAGTGACTTGCCCTGAAGTCCCGTGGCATCTGTCTTCTAAAATAAGTAGCATTGTGTGTATGCACATAGAATAGCATTATCATATTAGGTTCTGCTGGCCTGGGGGACAAAGCATAGTCTCAATAGTATTCACTGATGGCAGACAGAAAGCCCATATCATAAAGTCTATTTCGCCTTATCCGACTCTGTTACTCACTCTGTTTCACAATCTCTCTCTCTTGCACCCACAGTTTCTCTCTCTCTTACACACTCACTTACTCTGCACTTATGCACTTGGAGTGATGTGCCAAATCCCTACGATTAGGAGGCATTTATTGCATGTTCAGGTTATTTTCTTCCACTGCCATTTGCCAAAATAAATTGGTAAGAGGTAAGTCCAAGAAAGCATTTTCGCTTCACCTCATTGTTGCCTAGTATTTTCTGACTATTTCTACATATTTGTTGCAGCGTGTCTCACTTTTATGTCTTAAAGAGGAGCATTGCTGGTTCACTAGCATCTGCCACCAAGACCCTGACACACCAAATTGGCCTTCGGTCAAAGTCGCTGTTACTGAGTATCAGCCGTAATTGATGTGGCTTTTTTGCAGATTGAACCAGTTGAACCAGCCAGGGGTTGTTGGTGAGCGAAATCTCTCCTATTAGTTTTCCATTGAATTTCTGCATGTGAAGAGAAGCAGGTCTGGGCAGGGCAGCTAAATGTAGAAGCCCCAATCGGTGGCCGGGCCGGCGCTGAACATGGGGGCATGTCATGGTATTATATTATAGACACTAATATTTATAGACACTAATATTTGGCACTAATAGCTTTAGTATGAACTGCAAAGAGCAAACCAGACAAAATACACCCAGTAGGAACTATGTAGGAATGAGGATAAGCAGAAATGGAGTGGAGAAGAGTGCTCAGTAGTCTTGAATACATAAATATATATTATTGTATTGGTTTACCAAGGTGAAACCATTAACCATAAACAATTGACATTGTAACTATTGTTTAAATGGTAAATCAAAACAAATCTGTGCATCTGTACAAATGCCATGGAATAATTAATATTTTCTGCAATATATGGCATGCTTGCTGTGGGTTTTGGTATCATATTTTTTTTTATCAGATATCAGTGGCATGCTCTGATAGGCGTATTTAGTCTGGATTGAGACTGTTATCAGATACCACTATCTGCACCTGTGCTCCCCTACTTAAACCCAACAGCCATACATGCCATGGTCAGAATAATGTTCAATCTCAGTGGTCACAACGTGTTTGCCGTCAGTTGGGCTTGGGGTGGGCTGTGTTTTCTTTCAGCGTTGGCAGCTTACAAGTCTCTGTGTTGAGGGTTCAATGTGACTAACACTGTGTAAGTCACACTTGCAGCCAACAGACCTCAAGTCATCCCCAGGCCACTGCCACAGTGCGTTAGTTATGGTGCAGCGGGACGTTTGGGCCTCCCTCAGACGTAAAGGATTGAGTTAAAGAGACCGCTTCCGCAGCTGTGTAGGAGAACCACGGGAGTCGTTCAAGACCAATTATGAGTCTGCTACTTTAATGTACCAGGAAATCAGTTATAGGGTTTATACATCACACTGCATCATGGGATTATTTGTTAGCAATAATCTGTCATTTTGTGATTCATCGACAGATAGTAAATTGAAATCCCCCCCAAAGAAACCTGTATATTTGTATGGACCTATAACACTGTAAGTGTGTACAGGATTTTCTTCTGAAAAAGGAGGAAGAGAAATGCTTTCTCATTTATGTGTGAACCAGGCTTAAGCATAGTACCTGTGCCCTGGCACATGAAAGAAACAGACCCATAATTATTGTTTTACTGTTTTATCCTAGGATTATTTCACAGGCCTCTGTGAAAATGTCCATAAACTTGGCTAAGGAGTGTGTTTTAGTTTGTCAGTGTCAAGGGAAAGGGATAGACAATCAACTTTTAATTTGTTCTTATTTTAGGGATAAGACAGTTACCAAGGTGTATTTTGCCTTCCGTCGCAGTGAACTATTTTAAAACACCAAAAAGAGGCTTTAGCATTTTTAATGTATGAGTATATGTATTATTTTGCCTGATGCCTTATTTATCACAATCAATGCTGCAATTTATATAATGCTTAGCCTGTGTAGCTATGGTTCGCTGGACACTGAATGTGAGAAAAAAGATTTCCAAATTACTGTTAATCGTTTATGTTAAATGCAATGCAGTCCACAAGCCAACCCTAATAAACAAGTCCAAATAAACAATTTGTCCAGAGTTGCGAATGTAAATATGTGAAAGCACTGATAATGACTCTGTGAAATGATTAATGTATACAATTTGGGTGACGTGTTTAGCAGAACCACACGCTCCCCTAGCCCTACAAAGAATTGCTTTTGGGTGTGTATGTATGGTTCTGGTGGGGAGGAATGGTGCAAATGCTCTGTTAATCAACGCCTCTTTGATATCTCTGATTAAACACACTGATTGCAAGTGAATCTATTCCTAAGAGGGAGAGAGTATGGCCACGCTGCATGAGAGATGTAAATCCATTCACCTTTGAGAACACACAAACTGAAATCCACAGCTTGACTAGCACTCTTAAACCACCTAGACTTGATTACTTAGGGGAAACTGCACTAAGTGAAATAATGGTTACCCAAAGCAGCAGTAGCACTGGCCATTCAATCCCATTCTCCACTCAAAATACCTCCCTGTAGAGCTTAATAAGCATATGTCACCCTATACAAATTAGTCAATGACATTTTCAAGCATCTTCCTAGGATGGAAGTTGCCGGAAGATGCTGTGAGGCTCAGTTAGAGCAAGCGAAAGCCCAGATTAAGCTCCCTGTTCGTCTGCATGACACGCTTTTGTTTGAGGCCGATTGTTTGCTCGGTATACTGTAGATAACGATTGATCAATCACATATTCACGAAAGTGTGTTCGACGACCTCTAATCTTCAGGTTGCTAGTGGCATGCCGCAGCATGTGTATATTTATTGTCTTCCCATCACTCATCTGTTCTTCTTTTGGGGACTTCCAGTTCCAGGATACTTTCAGGAGCGAGCGAAGATACGGGCTAATGAAATTTTCACAACCCAGCAGATGTAGGCTGTGGAGCATGGCACTGTGTCTCGGTCCCGGAGAGCAGGTCAATCCAGGGGAGAGGTTGGCAGTTCCTGGAAGATAAAGGAAGCCCCTCTTGCTAAAGAGGTGAGGCTGGCACGCTGTTCCTCATGTCAAGGCAAAGAAGAAAAACACGTACCAGAAACCATTCTTGTATCAATGGTATCTTTGTCAATTATTCTAAACCATCAACTCATTGCCGTCAATTGAAATGTGTTTTGCATTGCCATTGCATGTATTTGAACACCCAAAACAACCAATGTTCTTTACAAGCGTCTTTCTCTCTACCTTTTTTTATTTTGTTATTTAGCTATCTTTCCTTCCTCCCCTTTGACCTTTCTATTCAGTCTGTCTTGTGGACTACAAAATTGACCTTTTCCCACCTGCTCCCACTGCATGATGAGATGGCCCTGGCTGCCACGGCTTCCATTAACCCCTCCCCCCCCACACCCAATACCCTCAACCCCTCATCCCCCCAAACAAAGCTCCCAATGCAGCACACTAACTTTTAGCCCACAGGATTTCCCTTCATCTCCATTTTATTAGATAAAGCCCAACTTCCCCAGAGCCTACTATCTCTAGGTTATACTTTATATTGAGTGTTGAGTGTGTTTGTTGGTGTGTGTATGCATTACTTAACATTGTGCTCCAATGGAAATTAGAGGAAAGGTGGAACCAAAGTGGAAAGAAAGATTTGACTGGGGTAATTCATATAAGGGCCGCTTTAGCGTAAACAAGACAAAGTGGAACCACCGTATTAGTATGCATGGCACGTGTTAATGCAGAGACGGAAGCGTAAAGTCCCTGACAAATTCATCTTTCCGGTAGAGCCTTCTTCCTCCTATGCTCACCCAACAGACATGGCCACCACAGCGCTTTACATATCGGTCTGTTTTGTGTTTGCTGGTTTTCACCCATATTCATACATCACATGATGACGATGACTTGTGAATGCACTGGGATCACTGTCGATTGCTTTAGATTTTTTCTGTTAAATACTGCAATCCAATTGTCTACAAATTGGCTGCAGTCCTTCTTCCCATGGCCTTTTCTTACCTGAAAATCGTTCCATTCCATCCTTCCATCCAATCCATCAGCCATCCGGCCAAGAGTGCATCATTGAGTCTTTGCCTTCCAATTTTCTTTTCACTACCCTTTGCTTCTCCAATGGCTGTGGAGGGGATGGGCGTGGCAATTGCCTATGTCCTGTAACTTCCCATTTACTAAATTCCACTTATCTCTCTGGCTCTTTGTCTCTCTCTCTCTCTCGCTCTCTCTCTCTCTCTCTCTCTCTCTCTCTCTCTCTCTCTCTCTCTCTCTCTCTCTCTCTCTCTCTCTCTCTCTCTCTCTCTCTCTCTCTGTGTCTCTCTCTGTCTCCCTCTCCCTCTCCCTCTCTCTCCCTCTCTGCCTCTGCCAGTGAGGTTGGAGTATTATCCCGAGGAGACCGGGTGAATCATGATTGACTGGCAAGGGAGGAGGAAGACATATTAATCAAGAGGCCACAGCGCTGCACTGCCATAATGCAAATAGAGTGTTAATTGAGTGCTGGATGGCTTTGAATTATGACTGCAGCTTTTCACTTCAATCAATGCACATCACAACAATAGGCTGACAGGACAGCACTGTGGTGTACTGCTGCGATGCTGTGAGCAAGAGGAATTCATCCCATAATGCACCGTACCTATAGCCATAGCCCTCTATGTATTGGTTGTGAAGCTTGTGTTGTTACAGTGGGGGCCTTGTTTGAAGAGCTTTACCCCTAAATCATAAGTCTATAATTTTTGATTAAATATCAGCCTATGGTCGCTTATAAATACTGATTTGTTTTTCATGTTTGTTTTCAGACTGCAGTTGTTGATTTACTTGTGATTTTGTACTATATTTGCGGCAACAATCTTAATACATTAGTTACTTGATATATAGTGATACATGAGAGATGAGATCACACCAAACCAGAGTGAACCAAAATGTAACTACTGAAACGGGTGTAGGTTGTCAGTCACCGACTCTGTCATAATTGGTTTATTACCCACCCATTTATTTCAAAGCCATTACAGCAGGGTTGACAAACACATTGCTGCCTCTGTCTTTTTGTTTTTGTATCTTGGGGGGGGGGGGGGGGGGGGGGGGGTTTCAAAGACCTCAATCAAATAATTTTTAATGGTTAGATAGCAGCTCCGTTACCACCAGGCTCAGACAGTCATCTGATGAACACGCCATCACTTTTCTCCGTAACTTGTACATTGTTTCCCACTTTGGAGCAGCTTTCAGTGATTTGAAGAAGGCTTCAGCAAAGCAGGACCCTCCACACCATGAGCAAAACTCTGGATGTTTCTCTTCACAAGCAGCCAAAGCTGACACGCACGTAGTTAAAGACGCCGAAATTTCGGGTTGTCTCTTCTCTTCACTTTTCTTTGGCAACTGAGTGGATTCCATATACTGTGTCAATCCTGAGAAGTCAATAACGTGTGATTCACAAAGTCCTTGATGCCGACCCCTCTTTTGTTGACTACTTTTTCAATCTGTCACAAAATGTCTTGAGATAGAAGGAAACGTCTATTAAGCCTATTGTTATAAAGAGGCGAAACAAATTCTTCTATAAAGAGTACCTGGGCAATATTTGTTTTTGACTGGGTATTAAATCTAACTTGCCCTCAAAGATCAGGTACAATCTGGCTTTATTAAGAAAGATATGCACATTTTTATCCATCATCCATGCCTATGTATGTCTAGGCTGACCCAGGATAGGCAATTCAATTCTCAGTACGTTCAGTCACCACTTGGAGCAGGGAGCTTTCTGTTTGGATAAGCAGCAGCTTATGTGCCTTATGAGATGATCTGCCCATGTATTGCGTTGACTTTCATAGCATCTCCAATTGGGTTTTTGTTGTCTGTCACAAAAATACATTAAAATCCATTCATTAATTAATTCCTTCATTTCACGTAATCTGATTGGCCAGAGGGTGTATTCTTTTTCTGTGAAATTGTCTTGCATGTCAGATTGGTGGAGTTGTCGACAGTTCAAACATAAGTCTTTTGCACTTCTGCTCCCAGCCTATATGGAAGCCAATTGGTTATTGTTTTTTAACAAATATACAGTATTTAAAAGCAATTCATAAACATAGCACACTAATTTTAAGATCATGAGTGGGGTGCACACCTGCATTGTTTTGACTGGATTATTATTTCCCTATTGAATGTAAAATGTGAAACTATTAAAGGTGGCATATTATACCGCCAGTGTGGTCAGCCATTACAAGCCGCTTTGAAAATCAAAAGTGGGCGTGTCCACCTAGATGAGTGCTGGATAGATCAGTCTACCAGCCTCCCCAGTGGACTGTAGCAAACATTGCAAATGGCTTGTAATGGCTGATCACACACACATATTTCACCTTTAAGTATTTGTTCTTGTAGGTATCACAGAGCGAGAACTACAAATTGAACTCATTACTTAATTATTAATTCTTATTATTTCCCCTCAGTCGTCATTCTCTCATTAGCACACTTTCATTAAATGTTGTGGTACTGTAATGATGGCACAAGTCAATTCTTCTCTGTAAAACAAATCACCCACATTTTCATTTGGCTCAGATGTGGGGGTTTGTTGTGAACCAGAAACTATGACACTGCTCTGAATTTGAGCAACCTTCTGCTTCTTAACTCTGACTCACAGGAAAGGCTGGGAAAGAAGAGGATTTTTACATTAATAGCAATGTACCATTTATTCCAAAACCCCTCTTGTTGGAAATCCACTGTATTTGTTTTTGTATTTTCAATTATTATCATGTAAGTATTATAGTTTATTTCAGAGATGGCATCATTGAGACCTATAAGGCCTAAAAGTTAATATATCATGTAGTAACATCTATTGAAATGTTAGTATGTTAGTCAAGTTTTCATTAATCATAAAGGGTTTATCTTTCTATTCTACAAGAAATTGATATTCTATAGTGATGATGAAATATAATGCGATCGTATCTTTGCAATTCTATCTGTCATTGCTGTGATTCCTGAATGGAACTAGTTCATTTCCACACCTCTGTCCTTGGATTACTTAACCAAAACATGGATGATGACACCCACCCACATGCATGCGTTTCTGTGACTGGCCGAGCCTGAGGTAAAGAGAATTGATTTTTTAGAGATATGGGAATAATGACATTCCATGGAATGAACAAATGGATTTTAGGGAAGGCAGGCAGTGCGTTAGCAGGTGTAATTTTCAATGGCAATCACAATGAAGGTCACATGGTCACAGTATCTCGGTATGAAACCAAGATAATTGAGTAATCAGGAATATAAGTCGGACAAGATTTCCCTCATGACCGGTTAGGAACACTTGCGTGTGTGTGTGTGCGTGCAATGGGGACTGGCTGGAGGCCATAATGTTTGGTTAATGGTAATCCATATATCCGATATTCTCCAAAGTAGACAAAAAAAGTAAGTGCACAGCTGTTAAGACAAGCCCAAACATCTTTTACATTAAATATCAATTCATGATAAAAAAAATATACCCACATTCAAAATGGCCCAGTTTTCAGTAAATTATTTTGTTCTTAAACATTTTTGTTTTTCTTTCACTTCAATTTCGTGGTTAGTAGTAGAAATGTCACTGGGAGGCAATTACATTGCAGAAGATAGATGAAGTGTAGAGCAACAACCATAATACATATAACGTTTATATTCTCTTTGATTTCAACATGGAGGAATCAACAGTGGAATGAAACAAAAGCCTTTTACACAATAAAACAATAAATTCATTTTCCCAACAAATGACTGCGCCAGCCTTTATCAGCTTACGGGAGAGCAAAACCAGCCACACACTCCAAGAGGAAGCATGGACACAGGGGAGTCCCGATGATTACAGGTGGGGGCACAGACTCATCAGGGTCACTATCAGCCAATACAGCAGTAATTGCTTAGCGACAACACACTTTATTATGCTGCATAAGCTGTTCAGATAAAGTTGGCTTGCTTCACAAAGTGCTATAATGCAGGACACCAACCATGGGTGGTATTCCTCCCCCCTTGTGCTTTTCTTTTTCTTCGACACATTTTCTGCCGACATGAGCTATGGCTTAGCACTTCTCTCTTTTAATGGAAAGTTAACATGAGAGTTCAGATTTTGAAGTGATTTAGTGTTTTATGTTCGTACACACAAACTGCATTGTGGGAGTGTGTGGCTGATGGCTGGTTTAAGCAGCCTTACCTGGCCTGAGTTGGACCAAACTCTGGGGCTGGCTGAGGCTGCAGAGCTGTTGCACATTGAGCAATCAACGTGCACAGGTTAGACCAGCCATCAGCACACACACTCAAGGAGATCTCCTGCATGGCAACATGGAGCACAAGGTCATGTATTACCGTCTACAATGCTTCAAAATGAACCGGTCGTCCAACACCACCAACCTCTCTTTAGGAGCCCAGTTTAAGTCACCTAGGTGGCGTGTAGCACTGATATTGCTACATATTATACCAAGTACGTTACTATTTTGTACGTAGCTTCTCTGGGGGCACATAGTAGAATAAAAAACCCTGATGTATAAATCCGTATTTCTAAACCTCGGATTCCGAAACCGTGTGAACAGTTTTTTGAACTGTTTTCTCGGATTCCCATTTCGTGCGCATGGATTTGGTTGGTTCTACCCAGCAGGGATTCCCCATGAGCATTGTGACGGCTGGTCTTACACAGGCTTCATGCATGAGTATACGATATATTCAAGATTAGGCAAACACAGCGTTTTAGTCTGAGATTTGTTTATTTTTATTCAAATATCATGTTAAAAGATAAACCCTACATTCAGTCATTCATACTGTATAGAGGCCGGAGTCCCTACTGTGTAGAACAAACCAAATCCGTGCGCACGGTTGGGATAACCGTGCGGTTTTGGAATCCCTCAATTCCAAAAATCTGAGGGAACCGTTTACAAATCCCTGCAAACAGATTTATACGTAAAGCTATTTTTTTCTACCATGTAACCCCAATGGTATCCATACTTATATCTTACTCGATGAGCATTGCCTTTTATATCTGCATCCTGACTTTGCATCTTGGATTGTACGTCTCAGACGGTGAGGGTCTTGTTGTCCTTTAATCTGATAGCTCCTGATTCCTATGGTTACCGTTGTCAAACGGTGCACCTCACTGTAAATTGTTTAATTCAGCCTGTTTCTGACTCACTACTCTTTTTTGGGAATTTAAGGCAGTGAACAGCCTTTTGTGCTCTCCAACAAAAGCGGGACGTTACAAATGCCATAATCACATCAAACTGCTCTGTATTTACGTTTTCTGGTAAAAACCTTTCGTTCTGTAGCCTCTGTTTGCATTGGTTGTCTGTGTTGATACGACCATAATCACAATCAAAATGATCTTTCAAACCTAGCTCCAGGGTTGGACAGCAATGTCACCAAAGTATGTCGGATCATACCCCACTCAATTCTGAACAATTAGTTAATGAGTGGTTAAGACCATTTTAAACAGTTATTATAGTAATTTGCATTTTTTTGCACTCTATCTTTTGGTTGATATTCAATTACACCAATTTTGAATTTATGAACACATTTAACAGTCAAAAATGTAGTCATCTAATAAACTCTGAAGCATATTAAATTCATGGAGATTTTATTTTGTACCTTGAATTCACGCTACAAGCTCTCAGCGCTACACATGCAACCATTTCTAGAAGGGCTTTATCTCATTATGTTGGGGTCCTTCTCATGGAATGTATAATGGCAGCCGCCCGTCTGTTGTCACATCTCTGGAGATATTTGGGGATTTTATGAAAGACCTTTGCTTTACTTGTCTCCTCGTTCTTATACAACCAGGGGAGCAGCAGCTATTTACCATTGAGAAAGATTGAGCAGGTGGATCACTGGAAAGATTTGTGTGAGATAGAGTAGGTTTATACTGCCAACATGGCAGTGTTTTGATCCAGCAGATTGATGCATCGATTGTTTGTTGTCTAATACTAGGGTTACTCGATGAATTACCTGAAGACAGTTGGAAAGCTGCAACTTAAAGGTGCTATAGATATGATTTATTATTTGAGTGTAATGTTAGAAATGGCATAGCCATCCTTCAGCTATCAACAAGTTCAACGCGTTGTGAGAATATTGCCTGCCTCTGTATGAGGTAATTTAGATTTGAGACAACTCCCCGATCATTTCTGAAAAATCAGGGCATCTTTTCCATGATTGGTTGGGGGACTCCATATTAGCTGTCAATCACGGGTCTGGGAAATGCAATACTTCTCAATGACAGAGAAATGTAGGGGTGCGGGGGAGGGGAAGCTGAGAGGGTTGGATCGTTTTTTCTGGTTGTTTAGTTTTAAAATATTTTTCTGTTCCGCTCTGAAATCTCACCTACAGCACCTTTTAACTGAAGCATATCAGTGTATTTATAATCAGCACAGAATATATTTACACACCTATGCACATTGACTCTCATGGGGTGCATTAGAAAGTAGCCGATGACAACCCAGTAAGAATCACTCATGTTGTCGCCTGGCTTGAGTAGGTCTGTACGAGGCCGGGGGGGGGGTTAGGAGAAAGATGAGCTTTGGGTTAGCTCTGGGCCGATGCACACTTGATTTGCACCTCGGAGGTTTAGCCGGGCATAGTGTCCCCGGCCCGCTCCCTGGTGCTGACCCCTGTCTAAGCCCTGTGAGAGTCTACAGGGTTTCAGGGTCCATAAGGCAAGCTGCAGCGCTCCTTCCCTCAGACACCTATAATTGAAGGAGGTTCATTAGATGCTGATCCTGATCCCTGAAGGGGATTGACTTCACGCCGAGTAGGGAATTAAGACAGGGATTTTACGGGGCTTTGGCTCCTGCAGCCATGTCCTCGCCTGCTCGTGTACTTGAGACTCGGCCGGCCTTTGCTGCCGTAATACCCATGTTATTAGTGAGCGGGTTATCATGAGCTGAGCCGCTTTTTCTTTGGGTGGGGTCTAGTGACAAGAAAGTTGGTCGGAGTCGACGCACCCCCTTGACTTTATGTGTTTTATACATAGGTGTGTGATGTGTTTGAAAAAAACAGAAGACTTCACTCTTGCTTCCTCGTACACAAGCGGCGGGAATGTTGCTATGATCCCTTTACCTACAATCTAAACCTGTGATCCTACAAAGCACGTTGTTTGGGGTTTCAAAACATGATGTTCATCTTATTATTGTCAAGTGTTCCCGGAGGCATTACTAAGATGCACTGGATTTCTACCCCCATGTGTGCGTGTGTGACAGTTTTGCACGCGCACACACACACACACACACACACACACACACACACACACACACACACACACACACACACACACACACACACACACACACACACACACACACACACACACACACACACACACTTCTTCAAAGATGTACACACATTGACTTCTTCACAGACACAAAGACGGGTGGAAACCATCTTCCTTATATCTCTAAAGAGAGATGCATAGAGGGGGGCGTGGGGATGGTTAATGTTCTCATTAGCTGTTTGAATTATAACATCACTGGGTTAAACCAGCTCTGATGTATTACCTCACCCCACATACAAGCCCGCCATTGCATGTGCACAAACACTCACTCTCTCACTGTATTATACATATTCCTTTAGACAGGGGAAATGAATCAGGTAAATCAATCATATATGGGGAATTGTAAGGTTATACTATTTTAAGGTAGTGTCTGGATCATTGACCAAACTGTTGGGATGATGTAATCATGATGAAAAAATGTGCATCCCATCAAGCACAATTTTGTTACATGAAGACAGATAGACAGATAGAAGTCCCAATCCCAGAAAGGTCTCCAAGCTTAATAACAATAATGCTAGTGAGTTCTATAAGTAATGAAAGATGCCCAAAACAACCTCAAACCCAGTGGGAGAACATCCATCAGCTCTATCCTTCTGCTTTAAGCAGTATGCCTCTTACCCACTCCTGAGCTTCAGTCAGTTATATCCTTAGTGTCACACTCTGATCAGGATTTCTTACCCTTGACAAAACACACCATTTACACCGTTGAACCTTTTGTCTTATCAAATGTCTTTGAAATTGGATTTACCGTTTGCTGGCAGGCAGAGTTAAGCTATTTCAGTTGTACAAATGCTGCATTCAAGGGGCAAATTGACTGGATTCATATAGTACATATATTATAAATGCTTATGCAGTCAAACTCATGAGTTCCTTTGTATTTTCATGTCATTTCTCCTATTCGCATAACTTTCCATTTCAACAATCATGTTTTCATCTGACAAGGCATATAATGCGATATGGTAGGTTTTCGTATGTCATGGCATGTTAATTGTGTTTGTTATACAATGCTTTATTTGACCTTTATCAACATCCATTACATAGTATCAGTGCCTCACTGTTCTCTCATAGTAATCGTTTTGTTTTTTGAGTCTGACACTGTATCTCCTCTAAAGAGAAGTTTCAATATTGAAATACCATTTCCCTTTTTTCCTGCTATATACCTACTCTTAGTTTATTTGCTACTTGTCTCTGAAGTGCTTATATGCTTTTGGTATGGGTTTAAAGCAGGACGGAATGCAAAGCCTGGTGATAGCAGGGCTGTTAATCTACCTCCCTGCCTGACGTGACCCCTTCCTGAGAGAGCATATTGCCACTAAATGTGTATTTTGAGGTTAAAAACCGGACGACCACTTTAATGCAGAGGGTAATATGCAATTTCCTGCAGATCAGTGTCATGTCAAAGTGCTAAGATTAAACCATGCAGTGGATTTTCTGAAGATGTAGACAGAAAAAACAACAACCGGTAGAACGATGTGGCTGTATAAGTTGAGCAGTAGCAGCTGTATATTTTCCTCCGATCCGTCAAACAAGTGCCTGCATTTCTCTTGCACAAGCTCAAAGCTGGACCCATTGCTTGTGTGGTTTTGATGGGATGCTTTTTACTCTAAGTAAACTTTCTGCCACTTGGGCACAGCTTGGTCAGTGCCACATCACTGGTTCAGTCAGACCACTTTAGTTTAAAGTGAAACATTTATTAGTAGTCGGGGCAGCACATTTGTGTTCGGTGCTATGACTCTGTTTGTGGAAACCCCCTGCCTATCCCAGCAGCTATGCCCCACAGGCAGGGTGGGCCAATAGGGGAACAAACCCAACAGCAACATGATATCAGTGTTATGCTAGCACTGTCCAATTCATTGCAAATAAATCCAAATTTTTATTAATCAAAAAGTTTATAATGTATGCATGCACGGAGTTAAGAATATTCAGTATGCATACATAAAACATACTCAACGGTGCTTTGCCTTGATATACAGTGAGACGAGTAATAGCAATCCGCTAGTGTCCTCTGGAAGGGAACACAAAATAGGAGGAATTTGCCTCAGGAGGACTAGGATGCAATCGGTGATGCTGAAAGACTGAAAACACTGCTGTTTAATACATTCATATGGAATTGTTATCTATCCTGGTGTTACGACGCTGACCTACGCAGGAGAGTTGTGGTTGCTTCATCGCAGATAGATCACCTCCTATCTGATAATGCACTTAAACGTAAACTGCTGCTTTTAAGTGTCCTGCCGGGACAACAGTCTCAGCACGAAACTGTACCAAGGTTTAATATAACTTTTTGAAGAGTGTTTTTGGTTTTGCTATTGATGTGTAAGCCTCTCCTTCTATTTAAGCCATGATACAGTGGGTATCTTCCATAAGGGATGCTCAGTTCAATGCAGGGTCACATAAAACTAATTGCCATGGGTCATTTGGGGTATCCAATTAGCTTTTAGTGCTCATGTTTTGAGACCTCCAAGTGAGTGATTCATTCCACTGTGCCGCTGTGCCACTGTGAACTGGAACACTTCTTGAATGTTGTATTGCCATTTACAAATGTCAATATAAATAGAATGATACTTTATACAAACAATTATGTTTAATTGATTCGGGCAGCGATTGCATTTGCTAATGAACGTTGTATGAATGTAAGCCCTGACGGATATCCCCCTTCTTGTAATTCTGCGGCTGAACATCTCTCCAAAGATGACCAGGGACATTAGGCGAGGGAAAATAATTGAAGTTGTTTGACAATAATTCAATTCACTTACAGCGTTCACCCTGCATCGGGTGAGCGATTGGGCCGAATGTGTGCAGTGTGTGGCTGTGTGTCCTGTACGTGACGCTGGGTATCCAGAGCTGGGACACCAGATGGTAGAACTGAAGGTTCTAGACTCTCCTCTGCTTGCATTATTCAGGCCCATTCATCACAGGTGAAGTCCCGGTGTAACTGCGGTAATCATCCGTAAGGGTCGTTTGTTAATGCCCTATTTATGTCGCCAGAATGTAAAGGCAAAGTCCTTCTCCTTGTACAATTAACGGTCCACGTGTCACCTTGAGTGGGTCTGAGTGGCTTCGTTAGCATGGAGACCGTCCCTATCGTGTCACTATTGTTTGGAATGAACTGGAATGGATATGATCTACGCTGTTATTGCGCTATAAGCTCGATGAATGATATATATATATATATATATATATATATATATATATATATATATATATATATATATACAGTGGGGCAAAAAAGTATTTAGTCAGCCACCAATTGTGCAAGTTTTCCCACTTAAAAAGACGAGAGAGGCCTGTAATTTTCATCATAGGTAAACCTCAGCTATGAGAGACAAAATGAAAAAAAGAAATCCAGAAAATCACATTGTCTGATTTTTTAAGAATTTATTTGCAAATTATGGTGGAAAATAAGTATTTGGTCACCTACAAATCAGCAAGATTTCTGGCTGTCACAGACCAGTAACTTCTTCTTTAAGAGGCTCCTCTGTCCTCCACTCGTTACCTGTATTAATGGCACCTGTTTGAACTCCTTATCAGTATAAAAGACACCTGTCCACAACCTCAAACAGTCACACTCTAAACTCCACTATGGCCAAGACCAAAGAGCTGTCAAAGGACACCAGAAACACAATTGTAGACCTGCACCAGGCTGGGAAGTCTGAATCTGTAATAGGTAAGCAGCTTGGTGTGAAGAAATCAACTGTGGGAGCAATTATTAGGAAATGGAATACATACAAGACCACTGATAATCTCCCTCGATCTGGGGCTCCACGCAAGATCTCACCCTGTGGGGTCAAAATGATCACAAGAACGGTGAACAATAATCCCAGAACCACACGGGGGGACCTAGTGAATGACCTCCAGAGAGCTGGGACCAAAGTAACAAAGGCTACCATCACTAACACACTACGCCGCCTGGGAGTCAAATCCTGCAGTGCCAGACGTGTCCCCCTGCTAAAGCCAGTGCATGTCCGGGCCCATTTGAAATTTGCTAGAGAGCATTTGGATGATCCAGAACAGGATTGGGAGAATGTCATATGGTCAGATGAAACCAAAATAGAACTTTTTGGTAAAAACTCAACTCGTCGTGTTTGGAGGAGAAAGAATGCTGAGTTGCATCCAAAGAACACCATACCTACAGTGAATCATGGGGGTGGAAACATCATGCTTTGGGGCTGTTTTTCTGCCAAGGGACCAGGACGTCTGATCCGTGTGACGGAAAGAATGAATGGGGCCATGTATCGTGAGATTTTGAGTGAAAACCTCCTTCCATCAGCAAGGGCACTGAAGATGAAACGTGGCTGGGTCTTTCAGCATGACAATGACACCAAACACACCGCCCGGGCAACGAAGGAGTGGCTTTGTAAGAAGCATTTCAAGGTCCTGGAGTGGCCTAGCCAGTCTCCAGATCTCAACCCCATAGAAAATCCTTGGAGGGAGTTGAAAGTCTGTGTTGCCCAGCGAAGGCCCAAAAACATCATTGCTCTAGAGGAGATCTGCATGGAGGAATGGGCCAAAATACCAGCAGCAGTGTGTGAAAACCTTGTAAAGACTTACAGAAAACGTTTGACCTCTGTCATTGCCAACAAAGGGCATGTAACAAAGTATTGAGATGACCTTTTGTTATTGACCAAATACTTATTTTCCACCATAATTGGCAAATAAATTCTTTAAAAATCAGACAATGTGATTTTCTAGATTCTTTTTTTTTCATTTTGTCTCTCATAGCTGAGGTATACCTATGATGAAAATTACAGGCCTCTCATCTTTTTAAGTGGGAGAACTTGCACAATTGGTGGCTGACTAAATACTTTTTTGCCCCACTGTATATATATATATATATATATATATATATATATATATATTACAAGTGTCACTGCTGGGCTATGGAAAGCAAACCTGCTTTTATCAGGGTTTCCGCAAACCATTTTTTGATGGCCAATAATGTTCTTATTTACTGGCCAAATGTATGAATGAACCCTCTTTAATGCACGTGCCGCCAGTGTTTATTGATACGTGCGTGTGAAAATATTGTTGTGCAATATTTTCCCATATGAAATAAACAACTGAACTTGCTGTCTCATTATGACAGAAATATGAAGAATCTTCTAATAAGAACAACACACTAAAAGACAAATGGATTCAACCCTCAGACTGTAGTAAAGATGAGCTTATGCTCTGTCGTTTCACCAAAATATCCTTTGTATTTAGAGGATTTAATTATAATTGAATAATTCAAGTGCAAAATTGTGTAGCGAATGGCAGTTTGTTAATGTGGCAGAATGTGTTATGATCAGTGTATGTTTCTCAGTGTAAATCTGGACTGTTGCATGTTTGGGAAATGTTAGTTTTTGAGGTTGTTAAATAACAAATTATCAATTATCTCAAATTATGTTTTCACTCTTTTGAAGAAAGCTTGTATATATAACGAAACTGTAGGAAAAACTCAGGTTAACTGCAGTGTCGGGAAACATTGGCCTCGCCGTCTGCCATTGAGACAAATGTTCAAAACATACAGAAAGCGAAAATTATAGATCTCTGAATGTAGTTTACATATACTGATGCAAGTAGACGACTATATTGAGGAACATAAATAGACTATTACCTTTGTCATTTCCTACAAAATGTAAAGTTACCATGTTGACTATGAGAGTCAAAGATACCTAGTTATTGTTTGAACAGAATTATTCACTGGCTAGAAATCAACCTTTATGTGATAAGAATTAATGTTGCTTTTTCCCAAAACGGAAATTGTGTCCTTTGTGTACAGTCCTATTAAGCTCCATGAGTTGTTATGAATGTGTTGATGTCACAAAATCACAACAAACTATCGCAATTATCAGCCAGGTATTTGTTTCAGCCTCTGCAGCCTGTCCTGCATGAAAGATTGTTCTTTCAGTTTTATTCGCTAGTTCTTCTCCAATGTTTCTGCATACTCCTTTTCACAGGTCACCTCTTCATTGTTACGTTAGTAGTGGGGGTTTTAAATAATTTTGTACGGGACGTCTTTTTTGCCGTTACTGTAGCCTACCCCAACAAAGGGTTGTGTGTGATTGTTGCGATTGTTGTCGCAGGAGGGCAGTAGTTTGACTATGCATTCAGTGAGCAATGCACTAAGGCTGTTCATGGATAATTTTACACTCAATGTATGCTCATAATAACATTTAAATAGGATTTTAAATGTTGTACATTTTCGCATTGCAAAGTTGTGTCTTTATTAAATAGAATACAAATAAAGAAACAACAAAGATATATATTTAAAGGCCGATTTAAATTTGAGTCTGCAAATGGCAGGTAAATGCCAGCTTACGGAAACCCTAACCTCTTTTCTTTGCTGTGTTCAAAGCTACTCAAAACAGTTTGCAATCATTTTCGGTTGGCCTTTTGTTGCCTCACAAATTTGTGACAGACTTGGAAAGTCTACTTTTTGAATAGCCTTTGGCATTAATTATTTAGAAATTACTTTGCACTTATTGAAACCTATACCTTCATGTGAAAAACCCTTCCACATAAGAATATTCTTTCATTTTGTTGCCAGAGTGACCATCCCTTATTGTATGAATATGGCTTCAAAGGTTCCATAACAACCATATAAAATAATTATTAACAACCCAAAGTGGGCCCCATGGCAGAAATAAAAGGCAAGCAAGCAATATGATAAACACAATTTGTCACGTTATTGAATCGTCAATGTTCATGTGGTTTCTTGTTGACTTAATGTTAATTTAAAATTATAAAACATATGGCAATAATGGCAGTTTAATGGCAGTCTGTAATTGAAATTAATTGCAAAGGTTGCCAATATCGAAATTCCAAGATGGAACCTTCTAATTGTTCTGCTCTGCTGCGCAGTTTACTTGTATGTAATGCAATTGCAGCCATATGCCGATTCACCCTTACTGAACCTTGACTAACATGTGGAAGAGAGTGGAATGGAGAGAATGGAAGAGTTATGTGTGTGTGTGTGTGTGTTTGTGTGTGTGTGTGTGTGGGGGGGGGGGGTGTGTGGGTGTGTGGGTGTATATATATATATAGGTTATTTAATTGGAAATGCAAATAATATAGATGGATTGCTGTTATTAGTGTTATTTTTTGTCATCTTGTTAATTATAGCTGATTATCTTATTTATCCCAACAAATAAAAAAAGCTCTGGCGCTCTCTTTCACCACAAACTATTTATTAATTTGGTCATTAATTAAAGTAGATTTGCCATGTTCCGTTTTATTTTCTCATTATTGGTTTAATCGGGCTGGCCAATGAATGAAGCGGGTGAGTGGAAGTGAACTACTTATTTTCCTGCACCATAATTTAATTTACTGTAGTTTTTTTTCAAAATCGAAGTGATTAATTATCTGCGTTTGTGGAGGAAATTTATCACACTTGCTCTGCAGGTGATTATTTCATTGTGGAACTGGCAAATCGAAAAAGTCCTTGGTCAATGCCACCTTTGCGACACTGTTTACACCCTCTCCTGCCACCCCTTTTTCACCTCTCATTTCTCTGCCCAGCCATCACTTTGTTCAGGCCCTGTTTCACCAGACAACAAATCCAACGCCCACACCACCACGGTGAAGGAAGAGGGGAAAACATGAAGAACAGTTGACAGTCAGATTGAGAGCGAGAAGAAGTGAAATATGAGAGCAAACCAGCAGTGATGGAGAAAAACAAATAAAAGAGAGAGAAACAAACCAGAGAGAGAGAGAGAGAGAGAGAATCTTGTATCGTCTTTCTGCCCGTCACTATAATGCTCTATATTTTATTTTAAGGCGTGTGTTGCATGTGCAATTCTTTAATTTCCCCAATGCATTAGAGCTCGAGAAACCTGACAGAAATGCAGCCAGATAGCGCCCGCCTAGGAAAAAAGGTAACGATGGATTGCTCAAAATCAACAGTCAGACAGTGAAAAGCGCCTGGACAGAGCGGTATAGGCTGATCATCCATTCCGTGGGTCAGTTTTGTGAGGCAGATGGAGAGATGAAGAGATCAAAGCCAGCCTTCTTCATGGAGCGACCAGCGGCCCAGATGGCACAGAAGACTGGGCCCTCCTGGGCCCCCCTGGCTCACAGTTAGCCCGCCAACACATGCCCAGACACGTCCTTCTATCTGCCAGCCAGCTGGCCCCCCCAGGGAGGGGGATATGTGGTGGTTGGAGCAAGGGGTCACTGTGGGACAGAAGCTCCCCGATCCTAGTTCTGCAGAGAACTGGGTCACGCAAGGGAGACTCGCTGGGCAGCACTTGATACCACTTGGCCCCCCTGTCTTGTTCATTTCTTGAGACACGGCCCACGGTTACTTCCGCCACATCTGCGCGAGTGATACTGACGAGTTCTCCACGCGTGATCTGAGGGACGAGGGCCCGGAAGATGTTGGGCTTTGGGCGAGGGCCAGCCTCTTGTATAAACGTTAACAGCCCGTAGTTCAGTGGGAAAGTGGATTGGTTTTAGGGACCTTCAAAATCCTCTTTGGAAAAAAAAAAAAGGATAAAAGACTTAACAATTCTGAAGTTATTCCCTAAGGGCAAACCACATTTTATATGACTGCATAGTGAAACAAAACAAATACAAACAGACAAACAACGCTTTTTATTTTGGTCTAATGCAGCCGGAGCTGTGCCAAGTGCGAAAGAGCCCTTACTGTGTACTAGCCTGCATTGAAACCCCTTCTCTTTGTACAGCTCCTGGACATTATATGACAACTATGTCCGTTTGAGCCAACATCGGCTGCCAGCAGCGCTGCCTTCAATTCAGGGCCCATGCAAATATACCAACAAATAGACAGTAATAGGCTTTACGGCAAGGGCATTTTTTCTACTGTTTGTTTTCGGGTGTGTGTGTGTGTGTGTGTGTGTGTGTGTGTGTGTGTGTGTGTGTCAGGCAGAGGTGTGCGTTGTACTGATTAACATGTGTGCGTGCGCAAAATGGCTCCAATCTAAATTACTCATTGCCTCAGGGTTGACTGAGATTTTGACTTTGAGCCTGTGTGGGAATCGTGCTCTCTCTCACACTCTTATAGTGGCAGTGTTGCCAGCACTATGTGCACCCTTGGTAAGGCATAATCAATTTAAGAGTTTGTCTTGGGTCATTATTACCTGCTGGAGCACCATCTGTTTGCTAAGAGCTGCCCAAGAGCTCTGCCAGTTAGGTGTCTCTCACACACACACACAGACACACACACAGACACACACACACACACACACACACACACACACACACACACACACACACACACACGTGCAGACACGCAGCCTGTAGTCCTGCCAGGTAGATGAAGTGTTGGACTGTGGCCCTGGTAGGGGGTAACAGGATGCAAGGGAGTTGGATGGATAGAGTACAAGTATTGTAGACCTACCTTGGTGTGTGTGTGTGTGTGTGTGTGTGTGTGTGTGTCTGTGTATGTGTGTGTGTATGCATGCACAGACAAGTAGTCCAGGCTGTTCAAATAATAGGCCAGGATTCATGCAATTATCTGAATGTGAGTTTACAATTTTGGATGCATGCAGAAATACAACGGTTGCACAGCATTTTATTTATTTCAACCTTTATGTGTTTGTCTGTGTGGGATGTGGGCCTCCATCCGTGCATACATGAGTATCTGTCAAATGTAGCATGCTAAGTGTACATCTAAAACCATTCCTTATCTATCTATCTACGAAAAAAAAACGATCAATCTGAAGTATCATGTATATCCACCTTATAAACAGGTGAAGAGGATGTGGAACTGTTGATCAAGTATTGACAGGCATCACACAATTCAACTCACTTTGTTAGCTTACTATTAAACTGTAAAAGGCACACATAAGATGTCCCATGATCTTACTTTCAGTTGCATGGTACTGGAAAACATTTATATTATCAATATACATTGGGAACACCATGCTGCGTTTTGACAGAAAAATATACTTCAAATCTGTTGCTAGGCAACGGGAAGCCGTCAACCTATAATTATGTGCATATGGTCTTATCCCATTCACCTTACCTGATTACAGGCATTATCCACCGTTTTCAAGCTGTTCTTTTTTATCAATAAACGTTTGAACAAGAGGGCCATTCATCAGTTTTACTCGTTAATAGAGAATCGGGACCCAGCAGAGAAACAAAAGTGATGAAGCTATACCCTGCTTGGCCTGCTCTCTTTTCCACTGCAAATAAACAACATGGATACACGCAGATAAACAGATATCCGACAGGAAGGACAGAGTGTAAACTTTTTTGCAATAGTATTTGTGCCAACTGCTTTACCACAGCACATCCATGAGCATTAGCAATGCTGATATTAACCTAACCCTACCAGAGAGACAGTTGATCAGATCTTAAATACATTGCACTTTCTAAAATGCTGATCTATTTTATTCATTTTTAACATTCTTTTACTTATCTATTATTTTATTTTATTGCATGACAATGTTTATATGTGAAGCACTTTGAGTCTGCCTTGTGTCTGAAAAGTGCTATGTAAATAAAGTTGCCTTGCCTATATTCATCTTTCAAAGGTGTTAAAAACAGACTCAACTGACTGCTCATAGTTTTCTAATGATGCTTGTGGCCCATTGAGAGTTGAATCTCTGCATTATTTTTACCCACCTCAACATGGGCAGTGGCGCACCATTCATTGATTTGTTACTGCTTCACTTCCCCACTGAATGCAAGAGCTGACACTCATTAAACCCCACGCTTGATGGCTCCGGTGGAGCTGAGCTCTCCGTCTTGGAGTTTGACTTACGGCTTTCGCTTTAACCAGACTGATATCGGCGAGGCTCATGTTTGCTTCCAACCAGCCACAAGTCAATACATGTATTATGCCAGTCAGTGTGTGCCACAAGGCCATCTAGTCTGCCCGGGAGTCCTAAGGTCTGGTATTTAAAACCCCATTACCGCGTTTGGGCCCATGGCGGCTTATTTTCCCTCGACAGTCGGCTTCGGCACACTCCAGCTGGCGTAAGACAAGCTGTAAAACATTTAAAGTCAAACTCAAGGTTTCCTTCCGCTCTCCACACATTTTGCCGTTACCCACAAATCTCAAGCTTTCCTCCCCTAAACACACCCCGACCCACACCACTCCCTCACCATGGGGGGGGGGACGACAACACAAAACCACGTCACCAGCTGCCTCCCAATTCCCGGCCTCGGAGCCCCTCTGCCGCTGGGAGTCCGCCATTGCACAGAAACCCCCTCCCCCAAACTAACTGATTGGCTTGATCTGTAATTAATTGCCTGACACGGGCTAATGAAGCTAATAACGCTAACTGCGCTAGCATATGGGCTCCCCCCTGGGGATCGGGCACTCTGCGCTCTAATTTAGATAAATGACGCCCCGGGTTACGGCGGACCTATTTGCATTTCATTTGGGGAAGGCCAAGGGGGGATTTAACAGGGGGGGATGGATGGGAGAGATCAGGAAGAAGGGTTGTTCAGAGGCAGGAGGGACATGTAAAGATGGTTACGTTGTTGTTGTTGTGTGCATGGGCACAGAGGATCTGTGGAGGAGGGTGAGAGGTTGGGAAAGATATTGTTCTGGCTTTCATGTGTGTGTGGTTGTACATGTGTGCTTTTCATGTACACCCGTTCCCTTCGGGAGCAATGCCATGGTAAGCGGTAGAGTCTGTCTCCCGAGGAACATCGTTAAATGTTATAGTGCAGATTAAATATGAAGGCAGTTGGCACTAAAAATATATCCACAGAAATAAATTAGTCTAGCATGACCCTGGAAATGGTCCCCTTGAAAAATATTAGTGGGTAAACATGTATGGGTGTTATATATTTCAATGTTATTATGTGTCAATATGCTTTTCTTAAACCCACTGAAGGCTAACAAGATTGAAGCTCTGCGGTAACAAAGTTAGACTAGGACCAAGAGTGGATCTAAAACCCACTGACTTCCTCCAAACAGCCCTTACTTGATATTTAGGCAAGCAGGTAGAGAAAAGTGCACATTGGCCAATTAAGGTAATCTAGAGAAAAGGTGCAGATTCCTCAATGAATTTTTCCCTCATCAACCTTTTGATTGTTATCGGAGTTGGTCGAATTTCAGTCTACCAAGTTTTTCTTTGTTTACCTACAGCCCTAATACACTTTGACCTCCCAACCAAGTCAGCAGCTTAGTGCTGGACGATATGGCCAAAATCTATATCACAATCTACTTTTCCATATCAGCTGTCACGATAATTATCACAATATCAGTCAATTAGTGTGTAAACAGGATATTTTTGGGTTCTGACTAAAGCCTGAATACAATTACATTTAATCATACAATTTGTCAATAATAATTCTTTCAACTTTTTTTAGCAGAGTAAAATGTAATTATGTTTTATTGTCAAAACATTAGTTTGACCCCTGCAAGGTTTAGACTTTCAAAATACACATGACATCACCACCAAATAAACATGAACATTACAGCTGTCAATATCAATATTTTCAAAAATGATGCAGGTCTTTAGTAAACAGAATTTAATAGTGCTTTAGGATTCAGAAAAGAAATTTGCATTTTGTCGACAAAATTACCTGAACGACGCTCAGAGTACTGGGATTCTGTTGTATTCTGCTTTAAAGTATTTAGCTGACTCAGGGTACTGGGTCTGATTGATGCTCTTAAATGTCGAAAATATCAGAAATGTATTTAAAATACTTATCACCGTTACCGAGGTAGATTTTTATCGCGATAGATATCGATATTGATTTATTGCCACCCCTAGTTGTAAAATGTATCTTTTGTGGTTTCAGCAGATGTAAAACTGTATGTGGATGTTGCCCAGGTAACCAAGGTAAACATGCTTGCTGTCCGTTAATAGAACATAATTAAGATTTTAAAACTCATAAATTCAACTTAAAGCGTATTTGTCTCATACTGTGTGTGTGTGTGTGTGTGTGTGTGTGTGTGTGTGTGTGTGTGTGTGTGTGTGTGTGTGGATTCAAGCCAGACTTTAATGTCACTATCACTCTCTATTTTTTTCTCCAAATGACATTTCTGTTTGAAACCCACCCACTGTCAGAACAAGAGACTTAATCTGCAGGCTTAATGGACTACCGGACCTATTGACTTGTGGAAAATCCACTTTTTAATGGACTACCAGAACTATTCAAAATGTATTGTGGAACTGTGTGTGTGTAAGCATGTGCGCGTGCATGTGTGTGTGTCGGGGGCGGCATAATGAAAAAGGGAGATGAAGGTAGTGAATGATAAAGAAGAAAAATGGAAGATGGAGGCAGGGGGCACAGGAAAAAATAAATGCGGCGAAAAAACCAACTCAAGACGAAAAATGTTTGGCTGTTATTGTTTTCGGTGTCTAACATCCCGAGACATGGCCTGTGGTATTGAGGAGATTTAATGCAGAAAAGAGAGAGCTCCATAAAGCTTCTCCTCTCCTTCATCACCCCAAGGGAAGCCATCTTTAATTCATGAGCACCACCGAAATAAAGTTTTCCTTT
This sequence comes from Pollachius pollachius, assembly GCF_949987615.1. Taxonomy (NCBI): domain Eukaryota; kingdom Metazoa; phylum Chordata; class Actinopteri; order Gadiformes; family Gadidae; genus Pollachius; species Pollachius pollachius. Next base: position 19,370,307 of record NC_136940.1, read on the forward strand.
TTTTCTCATGTGTGTGCATGGCCCCTCAAGCCAGTAACTCATTCTCAAAGCTCCACAGTGGGGTTGACAGATGTTGATGCTGTGGTTATAGGTGTGTGCCAGTCCAGAGAGATACAGGTTATACTTTAAGTGTAAACCAACCCCCCAGTCCCACCCTTACGCCATGTGTGTTGCTTTCATGGTTTCACAATGGACACTGATTGTGTTTTCCTTAACGGACCAAGCATCCCCAAGTGTGTTGGAGCCTGAGTTCCACGGTTTACACATCCATGTTTGAGATGGACTGCTGTCCTTCCGTTATTTCCCCTTGACTCATGATGTGAACATGCGTGATATCCGTAGATAGTATTAATAGAAATTCAGCTGGATATGTCATTTTTCAAAAGCGGCCTAATTCATACACAATGTTAACATGAGCCGTATTATTGTTTTGTAATTATATGGCAACATTGTTATTTGTAATAATATTTATAAAACGCCTTTCACACAGCATAATATGCATCTTAAAGTGCTTCACAAAACATTGCAGAATACATTCTGAATACATTATGGAATAATTTAATATTTCAGAATGAAATATTGAAACAATAAAGCAAAACAGCAATGGATTGCAGATGGGTAAACGGGAGATTCTCATAAACATAGCTTTAAGTCCTTTACAGAAGATTGCAGAACCATTCATGAGAAATAAGTTAGCAATAAATGCTTGCATTATCTCCAAAGAGGAGAGATCAAAGAGCACACCCCTTCTACTTGAATTCCAAAATAAACGAAAGCTTATTTATGATCGTGATAAAAAAATACACTGCTTAATTCTTGCTTTTCCTTCATTCATTTATCCGTTCATTAAAGTCCTTGGGAATTGTATAACCAATGTTGGCAGGTTGGCCCACAAGGATTGAGTGTTGTACTAGAAACTATAACATTTGTCGATAATTTGAGATTTATTTGGAATGCATTCCTCTGACGTGCTGATCTGCAAAAAAACGAACAAAAACAACAGTGTACCGTTGGTGCAGGGCATTGAACTGCAACAACTGAGAAGGTTGTCTCTCTCTCGCTTTCTCTCTCACACCATCAGTGTATATGTGTGTATGTGTGTATAATTCAGCAGCACCCCCACTGCTGAATTATATCCCAATGTGTTAAGTGCCAACAAAAGCAATATCTGTGTTTTACGAGTATAGGGCATGTTGTCAATAGTAAATTGGAGTAGACATGACAAATGACTTGGTCACTTGCAGATGTAACTTTCCCTCATTTGTTTTGCTAGCCATTGAAACGTGTGCATGCATGTGTAGTGTAGAGTCGGCGTTCCTGTGCGCCTGTTTCCCAGTCCCACAGCTCCTATTCAGGGCTCTCTTGCTGTAACATTTATGCCTGCTACTCCACACTACGACCCCGTGGTTTGTTCTTCAGTGGTGTCCTGGGGATTAGTTGCTCAATAAAACTTGTTTTTCTTTTTTTGTTTTGCAGCGGTTTACGTACTGTTCAGAACAGGTACCTATACTCTCAAACCAGTGCCAGTGAATTGTTCTTTCTTTTGAATTTAACCATGACAAAACCTATGGGTGACATCACTCAGATTACCTCACTGAGCCTTGCCAAAGCTCTAGTCTGAGCAACAAAAAGGTTTTCACCAACATATTTATTCTTGCTCTTGGTGTGTGTGTGTGTGTGTGTATGTGCGCGTGTGCGTTTGTCGTTCACGCCATTATATCCCTGTGTGTGGCATGTGTCCATTGGAATGTCTTTTCTAGCATGCATGGCAAACAGGCTTGGTGTCCAGTGTATGTGACACACGGTTTGGAAACCTGAACTAAAGTGTATGCATGTGCCAGAAGGCAGGTTGATAACTAGAAGCTGTCAGCATAAGTCTCTGTCAGTCAAAACATAAATATGCAGACGAGATGCTAGACATCTGACCACAACAGTGTTAAGAGAACAAACACAAGCTAGATGAGTCACTCATGTGGCACTCAGGTGTCTGTGTGTGTGTGTGTGTGTGTGTGTGTGTGTGTGTGTGTGTGTGTGTGTGTGTGTTGGTTTAGGTGAAACCAATGGTCTACCGCCTCCTAACATCTGTCCTCTCCAGATATTGTGGCAGATCGACATCTGAAGATCACCCTATCGTAGCAGTCTGGCAGGAAGGAAGTCTAGTGTCGTGGTACATTGATTATGACAATCCTAATAATACAGAGCGAGTTACCGCAATACTTTATTGTAAAATGATTCTTATTTCCAAGTTGTGGAAGGGAAGTGGACCAGTTCTGTTCACTTTAAGGGGAATTATAATGTAGTAAGGTTGTGGATTTGGAGAATTCTGACTCTTAAGGGACACTCTCATTGTGTTACGCATATCAATGACAGTTATTCCCATCCTTTTAATGCATGAAGATCGATTTAGATATGCTTCACTTCTTGTGTGACGAGTGCCGATTTAAATAGGTAAGGAGCCCATAAGTCAGGTAAACAGTAGATTCTATAGTGACATAAGAAAGAACCACTGAAGCAGTCACGCTGATATGTGCAGTGTACGGTCCAGCTCGGACAGAGCGCCTTTCAGCAGCTGGGGGTGGCGCTTTGTATTTGTTTTCAATGAGAGTGAACTGTTTTTTTCTTTGCTGCTCTTGCGCCGCGGAGCGCCTCGCACTTTTCAGCTCTATCCGCCTCACGTTCTTTGTTTAGGAGAAACTAGCAAAATACTTCCTGTTTATTCTTTATGCATACATTTGGATAAATTAAGTTAAAATGCATGAAACATCTAACCTGGCCAAAAGCAACAGTGATTCGGCGGTTGCCTAGTAACAATAATAACAAAAAAAAGAAGCAGCAAGCTGTTTTTCCTTTTTAACTGTAGGCTTCAACAAAAAAAGGGACTGTGGTGAGCATGGCATTTCAGATGTAAAACTCACTCTGTCTGATCGGGACCTGAAGCGTTCAACACATGACAAGCATCCAGCAAAGTGCTGGATGCTCGCTTTGACGTTTGGAATAAAGCAGGCTAGACGGGAGTTCAACGCTTTTAACTCCCATGGAAACCTGCATTACGGTTTAGAAATGAAGGAAACCGCTGTCAGCTTTAGCATGTCAAACAAATCTGTGATCCTAATAGAAGCGCTTTGTGACGTTAAGTTTACATTATTTTAACTTTGAGAGCAGTGTAAAGGTGGATAATCGGACCAGGGTAGCGTCAATGCTAGGTCGGGGATTCAGTACTCGACTGCAAAGGAATGCATTGGCAAAGCTGGCAGCTCTTCTTATGTGCTGAGCCCTTTACTGCAGTATGCATTGCCACGTTGAAGATCTCAGCTTTGATCAGGCTGCTGTATGACCGGGCCTTTGGAGGCAGTGGGAGAGTGGTACGGCTTGAGTCCTCAGCTTACAAACTTTATTTGGCCTCTGTCTGAACAGCTTTTCGATCAACCTTGCTGCTAAATTAAAGCCTGACTGGTGAAGGAAAATAATAAGATAAATTCCTTGGATGTGGGAACACGCTGTTATGAGGAACCGCCACGCTTAGAGGTGTGAGAGTTGTGATCAATCTGTGGTCTGCGACAAACAGTGGAATAATCAAAGAAAAGCTGGCTGTTTCGGATCATCAGGATTTGGAGAAATTTACATTCAGAATTTGCGTTCTCCACTGGTCTGATTTGAAAAATGCGTTCAATGGTCCAACATCGCTGTGATTTTTCAGCGGAACCAGAGTTGATTTCTTCACAAACACGCTCATGAAGCAGTATTTTCTACTATTAGAAAATAGCTGTGCATGACGGCTCCCATGTAAGCCATGGTGATATTTGTCATTTATTTCATCCATCATTCTCTCTTTTTGGGCAAGAACTGGCAGAAGGATACAGCCTTTAAAGATTCAGGGACCCAGTCATCCGGGCAGCTCATCTCTTCCTCTCACTCTCGCTCTCATCTTCTCTCTTACTCTCTGCATTCACTTGGACATGATTTATTAAGAGAGAGTTGTGGGACATGGCTTCGGTCAAGCATCTTCGTCAAAAACATCTAATTAGAGATGAGTCCTCATCTGTGGAGCAAAGAGGCAGCTAGAGGCGTGCTCGTCAAATCTTTTGGGGTTTCTTTTCATTAAATTGCAGAAAATTGTAGTTTGATCGGGTAATCGTAAGTCCAACTGTCTCAAATGATTACATTTGATCGTTTTTAATTGAATGTGAATGGCAAAATATCTTTGAAGCCGGTTGGGAAAAGTGTCAAATTAACTGTTAATTAAGTATGTGTAATTCAATGTGCCCATGTTATTCATGACCTTAGGGGCAGGCCTTTATCAACTGAATATTTTACATTATTCTTCAGAAATGTGGTTTGTAGTAATGGTAATAAAATTAAAAAAATAAAAAAATATTATATATTGGTATTTGTCTACTGATCTGTGGTCTAAATGTAATTAATGTTCTATTCCAATAATTTAAATCATTTTTATTATCAAAATCGCTGAATTTGCCTTTTTCCTGAGGGGAAATACGCGAGCTGAGGCCGGCTGAGGCAGCGAGCAGTGCTGCCTCACCGTGAATTGCGCAATCCCTCACAAACTGGGTAGAGCGCATGCGCACAACCCAGTTAGCTTTTTCAACGTTGTCACCAATGTAATGTTTGTAGACACTTTTATTGTATGATCGCACTTTACTTAAACTAGTTAATGTATTTGATGTATGTGTATAACATATTTACTCTTGCAGCAAGACTAAATATGCTAATCTGACATAAAACCATGCTGAAAAATCATGAAATGAGGCAGCCAGTACCTCTGCCTCACTGAAGGGGGCGTATGCGTGAGCCCACAGTGTTTACAGGACGCTTCCGTTAACTTCTTTTAAGCAGTCAAGTGCACTACATCAGTTTGTTGAGAAAAAAAAACATTTCTGACTGCAAACATGGAAGATAATGATTCAAGGCCGGTACTATATAACAATTGGGTTCATATATTTGTAAATCTGACTCTGAAAAAGTCAGTGCCTCACCAGCCACGGACCTCACCGCACGTCTCTGATATTAGTGCTGTCTGTTTAACGCGTTATTAACGGCGTTAACGCAAACCAATTTTAACGGCGTTAATTATTTTTAGCGCGATTAACGCTCTTTCGGCTTGGCAAACGTTGTAGTTTTTTTACCTGCTGTCTAGCAACAACTAGTCACGTTAGACAAAACTACAACACCATACCGGATTTAGCTACACAGGAAACAAAGCAACAAGCACGCCGCACAAACTTATTGGGGCAAGCAAGGATATGGAGCGGGTGAAAAACTCCTTGTGTGTGTGTTTGTGTGTCACTCTGTTAGAGCGTGCACGAGAGTTCAATGTTGTCACCTGGGCTGTACCACTTCGGGAGGGGCCGCTCAGTTACTCCCCTCTAGACAAAATTGACTTGGTTGCGACGTTGACAGTTTGTGAGTGTTGCGTCTGTTGAGTAAGTGAGAGCTTGCGGGTGCACAGCTCAGCCTGCCGGACAGCGCTGTACGGAACTTTTATAAACGCAATATTGTTATACCGCAGTAATCAGCCCGACAGCCCCGAAACGTTAACGGCCCACCGGGAATTCTCCCGACTCTCCCGATTACCACTCCGCCACCGTGTGTGTGTGTGTGTGTGTGTGTGTGTGTGTGTGCGCGCGTGTAGGCGTTATTCGATAGCCTGGTAATGTGTATAGGCCTACGTACGGTAGGAATATTCGTACTGGTTTAAATAATAAATGTTATATATTTCCCATCTTTGCTTAGCAAGAGTTGTTCGAAAGTTCAGTGATTGAAACAAATAAAAGCCTGGGCTATTGATGTTTTACGGTGGGCCTACCACTGTCATGCACCTTCCTGATGTCAAGTGGACCGGGTTGAATTCACTGCGGGTCTCTCTTATATCCATCTTACCAAATATATTTTATTATTGTCCTTCTCAACACTCTCTGATCTCACTAAAAGTCTTGCAGCACAAAATCAAGGGATATTTAAAATAGAAAGAAATGTGTGATTAATCGCGAGTTAGTACCTTCAGTACTAGGTCTGGGTCTGCGGTATATTAGTGGGTTTTCCCTGTCTAAATTCTCTGCGTCCAATCAGCGAACAGAGGGAGTGGCTGGGATCAATGGCGATAAAGTCAGCTCTCGTTGACGGACATCTTCACGCACGGTGTTTGGTTTGCTTACAGCCTGCGCGCAACGTGATTCCCGGCCAAACGTTTGCGATTGGTTATGGCAGATCCAGAGTGGCACTGGGCAGAATCAATTGTTTTAAACTTCAATAGACACCCGCCTTCAAGTGAGTTAACGTTTGTCAATTGAGTAGGTCCAGACTCTCTGTACAAATTAAATGAAGTATGAGAGTCTGGTAGGTCCGGGCTAGGCATAACCCATATTCATGGCCAAAGTATGCTATGCAAAAAAACTGAATGCATCTCGGGCCTGGATAAAGTAGATTAAAGCCAGTTTGGACTTAATGTGTCAATTCTGCCACGACGCAGCTGCAACATACTCATAAAATCATACAATACAACACTAACATAATTATAATAACATCATTATAACAGAAAATTAATCTTTTTAGACTTCAGACAAGATTTCTTATGTAAAGGGCAAGAAACATCTTTTAAGAAACATTTCCATGTAACCCTTAATTGATTTCTTTTTAATAAGCAGACCTAATTAAATTCAAGTTAATTCTCACTATGAAGCATGGCAGCCTAGCTTAGCTTCCTTCAGATGTTTTAATCTGTACAATGTGCAGGAATACAGTAGTCTTCCAACATAAGGATAGCCTTCTTATGTTTGCCAATCAAAAATATTGACAAAAAATGTGTTTGCGTGTGTGAATTTTTATGTGCGTGCAGGCATGCGTATTGCTGCTGTGTTTATACTGTATATTGCTTATGTTTCGTATTCCGATTGTATTTGTGCAGTACTCTTCAACTCTTAGAAAGTGATGGGGTGGTTTGCGTGAAAGATGCAGAGTCAGACAAAAATAGGGATGAGAGTTTATTAGGAAGAGTAAAACAGGTTCTATACCTGAAAGAATGAAGGATGACATAGGAACAAAAGACTTGTAATCATGCCACAGGCTTTTGCCTTCTGCATATGTTTTACTCTTACCTACACGTTATCCATACAGTAATAATGGTTTTAAGTATTATTTAAATGCCATTTCGATTATTAGTTCAAACGCGGAAACACTTAATAGAAGTAAAGTTTTAAGAAAGCGTGTGACTGTTCATGTTTTCAGGTATGTGTGTGTGTGTACGCGTGTGAGTGCGTGCGTGTGCATGTGCGTGTGCATACCAGTGAGGTTTGCATGGCTATAACGCAAGGTCAGGACTAAATGAACTTTTGTTCCATTTTCACGCAAAGATCCTTCATCTGCATTGAAGCTGGAAGTAATGGAAGTGTGCTGGAGCATTGAAGATTGATGTGAGTAAAGTCCCAGGCCTCTTCCCCTCACCTCCCTGTTTCCCTACTCTACTCTGCCATTTCCATATCTTGTTTTTCACCCGCTCTCTCCCTTTTTCCAGCACTGGCTTACTCGCTGGTCTATTTCTAAATCCATTTTTTAATGCATCTCCTCCACTCTTTACAATGCTATGCTTTCCCTCTTCCCATCCCCATCTTGGCCTCTTTTTCTTTCTCGATTCTTCCTCAGCCCTTTAGCTCACACTCGCTCTCACAGACACACACACACACACGCACACACACACACACACACACAAAAACCATGCACGCACTCTTTCTATACCACCATTTCAAGAGAATTCTCGCAATCCATTCATAACATACAATCTCATCTGCTCTCTCTCTATTACTTTCCCCTCCCTCCCTCTCTTTTTATCTCTGTCCCTCTCTCTAAATTCAATGTAATGGCCTTTGAAGTCTAGAAACCGTAATCTAATGTAAGATAATGTAGAATACAATAAAATGCAGTTAATAAACTGATCTAATAAAAAAGCTGTATGTAAATGCACCACATATACATCCGAACACCATTAAAGACTCAAACAATAAGATATTCTCAGGACTTGGTCACATTATGTAATCGCTTCTCTCTCTCTCTCTCTTCTCTCTCTCCATCCACCTGTCTCTGTCTCCCTCCGTCTCTCTCTATATCTTCCCTCTCCAGGGAACACAATCAGTTAATTCTGCTACCAACAGTTTATTGACAGTCAATCCCTACATTCCCAGTGGGGATGAGCCATCTGGAAAATCGCTACAGCTGACAAAGACAACAGAGATAGACAAAGAGAAAGGCAATTTATGCACATGCATGTAGACACATATGTTTCCATGGGTGTGTGTGTTTAGGTTGTCCCGGTGGACAATAATTGGTTGCAAAGACCTGGATTGCCATTCTGGGTTGTTTTTTGTTGTGTGGTTTGGCTCAGGGAAATTCAATTGAAAGGGCTGCTAATTGGTTGAGTTGAGAAAGGGGTTGACACAGCAGTGAAGACGTTGTTGTAGTTTGTCAATGTTGTACTCAATCTCGGCTTTTGCATCACCATCCTCCACCATAGAGTATCCACAATTCTACTCTTTATAACATTGAGAGCCAGGAGTGAGCACAATTCTGCACTGATGAGTCTAACAATACAATGCCGTGGAAAAATAACCATATGGCAGGGGATTTAAAATCAAGGCAGAGCTACAGGCCTGGCAATTGTTTGTCAATTTGGTAGAAAAAAATAGTTTGGAAAGGTTAGAATAACACCAGGCTGGTTGCTGAGAGTAGATATGTCCGTGTTTGTGTGTCTCTCTCTCTCTCTCTCTCTCTCTCTCGCTGTCTCGCTCCAAAAATCCTTCCTGATTCACTGCGATTTGGAGTATGCTTCTGTTGTATTTAGCAATGTGTGAGTTTTATTTTTGTCTATGTACTTTTCTTTGACCTTTATCAATTGGCCAATTGATAAACAAAAAAAAAAAAGAGAATGTAAAAAGGGACGGTTAAATTTGATGACATCAAAATACACCGGCTCTGTCTTTAAAAATGTGCTGAGCCCTACCCTCAGACATGTGTGTATATGCACGCAAACACAGACACACACTGACTCACACGCACATATACACACACATGAACACGCATACAGACCACAGAGATTCTTTATTATGTTATTTTAGATATGCAATAAACTGCCATTGAAAGAAAAACACACGCATGTACGCACACACAAGAACAAGCACGCATGCACAAACACATATACACAAGGTTGTTTCTCACTCATGGGTACATCATGGGCAAACATCCCTATTGGGTAGGGTCACACAGACACACACACACACTCACATTAATAGATGCATACATGTGTACATGCTAAAATATACACAATTAGGCCTTCATGTTCTCCACTCATTAACATGAAAGTGTTGCATGTGCCCCCTCCCAGCGCTCCATAGGCCTATTATCATATGCATGTGGGGGGATATGAATGGTGGGGTCCATTGATTTAAAGCAGCTTGCAGCCTTTTAACGCACGCTGCCGGCTTTCAGTCTGTGCGGATTGATGTGGGGTGATCATGATTAAAGAGTACATGTATTTCACGAGATATCTTTGAGCCTTTTTCATTGGAGTTTGAACAAGCAGACCAAGCTTGAATCAGAAGGCACCCATCGGCTGAAACTGAGGAAATAATGGAAACATATTGAACCACTGAGGGGATTCATAATGATCACACTTGGGGAGCAGGTAAACCAAATTACCACTGTAACATTACTGCTGCTGGGGTAAGATATGGGAGTTGAGAGCACGCAGAAGAGAGCAAGATTTTGAAAATATGCCTCCCTTGGCTGCCTCCTTCAATATGTTTCTCCACTGAATGCACGGATGGGATACAGAGGGATAAGGATTGACAGTTAAGATGGATTCACCCAAGGAATCAGAAAGACGGTCCCTGATTGGTCAGTTAATGTGAAATGCCTGTAATATGAAATGCCAGCGCAAAGAATCGTTTATAATTTGTCATGAATGAATTCGCAAGCGTAAATGTAATGTATGTCTGTAAGCCCTTCTTTGCCTCCCTTCAGATCAATTTCATTGACAATTTCAATCAGAATTTGTATGGCTCTGCCAACATAAAAGGCTCCCTAACCCCTGCCTTAGCCGCTACATTAGTGCTCCGGCCCCGTCGTGACGGACCGCTCGCTGTGTGTGTGCCGCCCTGTCCAGGCAACATGATGGCGTACCGGAAGGTGGACGACGGGCAGGGCCGCCCGCTGGGGGGGGAGGTCCTGCAGTGCTCCGAGGGCCTGGGGGGTCTCGATTGGAGCCTGGATAAAGAGGGGGACCTCCAGGAACCTGAACCAGGCCTGGTCCGCATGCAGTTGCAGCGCGCTGAACACCAGAGGACAGGTACCGCCATCACCTGTTTTTCTCCAGAGCATGGCATGCACAGATGCTGAAACACATGCCATGGTGGCAAAGTGCCACAGTGTCATGTCTGTATAGAGCCGTGTTGGATAGCGCCAATGGGGAAAATGAATTAGAAATCAGATTTCAGAACAACAACAACAAATATCAAGTGAGATTGTCACCCAAGCGATGGACTGAAGGGAAATTAGAACCTGGGGATTTTGTTTTTGGCTTTTAGCAATTCCATTTTTAAAGTTAATTGTAGGTTATAATCAGGCCCTCGATTGAACTACCGGTATTAAGAATTACAATGTTTTCATGTTTCTGTCTCGTTCTATGTTGCTCTGTATTTCCTTCTCCTGCCACACTCCCAGCTAAAAGCCTTTCCTATCGCATTAGCAGCCCACCCCAACCCTCCGAGGTGAACATGTACTTCTGTGTGTCATACAGTCATGCCTTCCTAGTCAATGCACACAATGCAATGAAGCATCGCGTCCTGAGGGTTTTTGTCATCGAGCAGTGACCTTCTCCATGTAAGAATTGACGTGACATTTTGACATTTACATTGATTGCCATGTTATTTGTTCATATAACCCAATCGTCTTCAGGTTGCACTAACGCCAGCCCAGACCCTGACCTCATGGAGTCCATCCAGCCCTCCGTGTCCGTCTCCCCTCACGGACGTTTCGAGCGGCTCCAAGAGGACCCCGATTACATCTCCCACTTCACCCGCTGCCCCGGACACAAGGGCCAACGGAGGCTGCACTGCACCCTGGCCAGGTAACCCTTCTGTCAGCCCAGGATGTGATAATCATACCCCATTACATCTGCTCACCTTATTGACGACCGCCGCGGCATAAGCACTGGTTGAACCTAGCAGGGAGACTTGGTCGTGTGTGCTGCTTCCCCTCTGGGGTCTTATCAGCGCTCTTCGCTGTGATTGGGCTGGGAAACATTCTAAACCTGATTGTGAGAGATTGCCCTTGACGACTCTTCAAACGTCTCCAGAATCACAACGCTTCAATCAGCGCTCGTGGATCGTACATGGGAGGGAAAATTGAATCTGGTGAAATTGGGACAGGTTTATGTCAAAGCTTTTTGTGCAAAGCAAGTGAATAGCATATTCATGGGGTAGTGAATGTCATCCTTCTCTAAAAAGCTGACATGTATTTTAATTAAAACTGAAAGGCAAACATGTTTGCCAAGTAACCATTGCATTGTGCTTGTCAAAGACTTCGGATATTTCCAGAATAGTGAACAGTTATGAAAGGAATTTAGTTAAAATCCAGCTTCAATTAATTTGCATATACCTATTTTATTTTCTTAAATAATTATTTTTACTTTTAATGATATTTGGTGATTTTCAGGCACACTCAGTTGACATGTGTTCAACATCCCTGAGCACGTTAGCTATGTTATGATTGTGATTATAGTAAGTGCTATTTATTAAAGCAAAATGTCAGCCTGTTGCTTTAATTGAAAACATGATGCAAATGGCAGGAAGCAGGAAGTAGAATACCTAGAAGTAGGTGGAATGTATGTTTTGGATTCCCTTCATGGCGGTAAAAGATGATGGAAAGTTTTGTTGATGAGGATCTTTGCTCATCCTTTAGTAAGGCCTCAGAAAGGGAAGAGAAGAGGTATTGAGGTATTTCAAAGCTTATATCCGCATATGCTTCTATTAGTTCCTATGGGGAACAGTAGTGATCAGGAAAGCTACCAACCTGTTGCAATACTTATTATATTCAATTGATTATAATTAAGTGTATAATTAAGTGAAATACCTGATTCATCTATTTCCCTTTTCTCACAGTTTTTAATTATAGTCATACGAGTCATGTGAATGACTTGATATTTTGGAAATAAAGTATTGAGGCGCTAGTTAGATAAGTTTGGCTGACCGTTCACACTGATCCGGTTTCACAATGAGCAAGTCAACACGAACTGGACTTTACTTTTTCATCTCTGAACTCTCATTGTGGTTTTCCTTATAGGTACCTGCTGGCCGGGGCGTGCTTCTTTTTCGCGGGGCTCCTGATTGGCCGTTTCACTCGTTCCCCGGACGGTGGTCCATTGGCCCTCCCTGAGGAGAGTAAAGACCTGCTGGAGGATCTCCTTAAAGGGATCACAGCTGACAAGATTAAGACCCTGCAGAGGTAGGCTTCCTCTCCTTGAGCACTTGAAATGCAAAACCGCCATTCAAAAAATCCTGTAATCTTTGGAAATAACACGTCTTTACGGGGCTGGGATTTCCTGGGGTTCACCAACCACAATCCAAACTCCTTTCAAGCTTGCAATCGCCCCCTGCTGGGGGAGTAATCTGTGTAATGGTGAAGAAACGTTGTTTTGGATACGTCCACAGGGATTGCGTGTAGGATTTACAGAGACTGTTTTGACTGTTGATAAACATCTCCAGGAAATTAAACCAGGAAGCACAGAAATAGCAGCTAATAAAAGTAGCAAATATAAAACAATTGAATACTGGAATAATCTGAGATTAGCACAACCAGTATACAACTCAATTCATCTTCACAAACTCCCACTCTTTTACCTTGTGCTGCGCATACTGATGTGCATATTGATGATGTGCTGTTGCCATGGTTTCTTCCATTTAAGGGTGTGCGTGTGCTGCTATATATTAAATATATATTTTTTGCACATATTCATATTTGATGGAACCACATCTACCCAATAGCCAACTAAGCTCTAAATTATATTGAGTGTGTACTTTTTTTAATAGTGTACATCTGCACATGTGCTTGTATTTATTATTATGTTTGCTAATGGATTTACCATTTGAGTTTCTGGAATAATGTTTGCCCATCGATAAACCACTTCTCAGGAGTGGAGAATGTCCAATAAGTACTTGACAACGAATGTCCAGTAGATACTGGACAAATAATGTCCAATAGAGAATTGACAATGTCCAATATAACCGTGGCCAAAAATGTCCAATAGAGGCTTGACAAACAATGTCCAATAGATACTGGACAAACAATATCCAATAGAAACGTTATAAACAGTCTAGATTGAAAACTCGGGATGAACATATTGTTAGAGTTGTCTATTGGGATATGCATGTATTTGTGTGTGTGTAAAATATATATATATATATATATATATCAGCGAGACGTTATATTCAGGGTTTTTTTCTCTGCTCCCTCATATGTTTCTAGAACTGTAATGCATACTGATCCTTTCTATTATTTTCCATTTGCACTTCAAAGCAGGGTAGGGGTGTGAAAGAAATAAACAGACCTCTTCCATGAGTAATTGGATTAAGTTCAAATCCCTGAAAGACTATTTTTCCCCCCACGCTCCTGCCCTGGCCTGGTCCACGATAGTTTATACGAAAGTCTGCGTGTGCGCAGTAACTCCACAAATTGATAAAAAATGTTTTTTTTAAAAAAAGGTATTGAAAAATCATCAGATCCATTTTGAAGGTCAAAAGTAGGTGATGAGGTTTTTGTCTTTTCTCCCAGTAAATATTGGCAATTGGTGGTGTCTAAACAATATGTTAATGATTAATAACATTCAATGTCAGCCCAGTACGGACTGGAACATGATTACATTTAAATTAATAAATGGAAGTGGCCATTACAAACTGCTCTTATACACTGTACTAACAAGTGAACCACTTGAACTCATGGCAGAGATTATTTCAATCTCACTGTTGGCAGTATATGTTCACACCATCTGAACATTAAAATTGCCTTTGTGTGTTAAATCACATCACAGCTTTCCTTTGAAAACCTCAGCATATGACCAGAAAATGAGGTTCACTGCTAAATCAGATACCCCTTTTTCTTGTCTTATTTCCAGCTATCTGTTTTAAATGTTAGCTACAACCAACACGTTATAGAACGGACCGAGGAACTCCTCTTCTTAACAATCGATTCACAATTGTCCTATAAGGAACAACCTCAATGCTCGGTCAGTAGTCAACAGGTATCTGACTTTATTTGAAGGAGTCTCTATATGTCTTAATGTATGTATTCATGTCCGCATTAATGTTCATCTGAATGACTTCACGCAACCCGAGGAAATTGCAGTGTGTTGAGGTCGTTTGGATGAGCGTTTCCAGAGAACTCGCAAGCGGCAGTAACTACAGGTCAGGCCATCGGCCCGTTTTGAACAGGCATGTTTTTGCACGGGCATTGCACCAGCAATTCAAACACATGGTAGCCTTACAGTAAGTTGAGCAAACTGGCCCCAGATTCCATATGGTTTATCATTACACGGGTCATTTAACCCTCTGCTTCAGTGACCCCATATTGTCTTCGATTGTCGCAACATGACGTCACACTGTGGGGTGGTGCCCGGCATGGTTTGTAAAGCCCTCTGTTATCTTCGTATTTCCAGGAGTCAATTCATAGCCATGCTCCTTTTTCATTTCTGAATTCTTCGGCATTGGTGTTACTTTGATATATGCTAGCATTCTGTTGGGACTCAAGAGACTTTCCTCGGTTTCTCCAGTGTCAGTAAGAGTGAAATCCTAATGCATGTATTTCATAAATGATTTAGTTCCCGCATTGCCATCTGCCTGTATACTGTGAGGACCACATTTACCAGGCATGCATTTGTAGTGGCTTGAAACGACTGACTCATGATACAGCGAATGAAAACAGCAAATGCGTACCTTCCACACAGCTAGAACCCAGGCATGTGTACATCCAGTTTTTATTACAATCTTATAATGATAATCTAGTAAAAGCGTGAATTGGGATTCGTTGTGGAGACATACAGGGACGGATATAGTTTCCACAGTGCTGTGTAAGCTAGTCAGCCTGCCCGCTGCCAGGTGGCCAAGTAGCCAAGTAGCACTCTGACTTATTAACCAATCACACGAGCGCTTACCTCACCGATGGAAAAAAAGCCTGTGTGATACCACAAGGCTCGAGGTTACATTGGTTGTCCTCCCTCTCCTTTTCCATCCATCTCTCTCTCTCTCTCTCTCTCTCTCTCTCTCGCTCTCTCTCACTCTTTCCCTCTTTCTGATTCTCTCTCTCTCTCTCTGCGTGTCTTTCTCTCTGTGTCTCTCGTCTCTCTCTCTCTCTCTCTCTCTCTCTCTCTCTGTCTCTCTCTGTCTCTCTTGCTCTCTCTCTCTCTGTCTCTCTCTCTCTCTCTCTCTGTCCCTCGTCTCTCTCTCTCTGTGTCCCTTGTCTCTCTCTGTGTCCCTCGTCTCTCTCTCTGCTTCCCTCGTCTTTCGTCTCTCTCTCTCTCTCTCTCTCTCTCTCTCTCTCTCTCTCTCTCTCTCTGTGTCCCTCGTCTCTCTCTCTCTCTCTCTCTCTCTCTAATTTCCTCATTCTCTGATCTCTCTCCTCACCCCTAGTCTCTCTCTCTCTCTCTTGGTTTCTCCCTCCTGTTCTTGGTCTCTGGGGAGTCGACAGCACGTCGGCTGCGGAGCCCAAAGTCAAAATGTGTCTCGGTCGCAAAGAATTCATCGTAACAAAACACGTACGTGGCATTGTGAGTGAAGCATAATGCATTTATTTTCCCTCTAACCGTGATGATTGATTGCTTTTGAATAAAATAGAGGCAAATATTGCTTTGGGAATATGGTTTTGCGTATTCAACAGAAATGCTGTGGCTGCAATCTGCCTTCTGTGGGGGGGGGGGGGGGGGAACTGCATAATGAACTGTGTGCATGTGTGTCTGTTTGTTTGGATGTATGTTTGGATTTGCATTTGGTTTTTATTCCCTCCAGTGTGTGTTGTGTGTGTTTGTGTTTGCAGTCCGCTGTGGAATGTGAACGTGTGAAACATAGCCCTTGTCAGAATAACACCGTAGCGCCCCGACGTGCGTATCCATAACAGTGTGTTTGGTATTCCGTAATGCCGCCGGATGGATAAATATCCACATCATGCAAAAGGTTGAACAGACAGGCAGGTTCTCGAGCCGTAACATGTGAATTATTGTAATGTTAAAAACATCACAGCACTCGCAGTCATAGAAATCCTGGAGAGGGACATTTTTATTGTCGCTGCTTTGCTCTTGCGATGCATGGTAATGACAGTGAGGTGGGGAGTGAGAGCCGGCACGGGGGGGGGGGGGGGGGGGGGGGGGGGGGGGCGGGCGGAACCAGGAAACGTGTTTCGAGGAATTGAAGGAAAACAGGGGAACAAATCAGGAAGGTTAGGGCAAGGGAGATGCCTAGCGCCAGAGAGGGCATGAAGAAGAAAATAATGTACAAGCCACGAGCCTGGGGTGCCATGTGCAAGGCTGGTAGAAACTCGTAATGTCTCTTCCCTTCTTTTCCATCCTTATATAGCTTGCTTGTTTGTTGTTCATTTTTTTCTCCCTCTTCATTTTTTTCTTTTTTCTTTCCTTCTCTCTTTTACTTCTTCCTTGCCTTTCTTTAAGATTGTTTCCATGTGAATCTATCCCCACAGCGCCATGTCTCTTGTTTATCCTCCCCATGGATCCTCAAACTAACTGTGAATGCGATCACTCTTCTGATTGGGGGGAGACTCTTTAGAGAAAGTTGTCATTGTTTTCATTAATTTCATCACTTTAAAGTTTACCTCCTAGTTCCAAGAGGGCAACCGTAAGCCGCCCCTGTAGCTCAAAACTCTGACCGTAAGCCGGCCTTGTTTCTCACCCTCTGTGGGAGTAACCGGTCAGAGCCAGCATACGGCTAGGCAGTTTTGAGAGGAGCACAGACCTCCGGGACAGTCCTTGATGACCCCTCTGACCCCTCCATCCTCGCTTTAGATCACTTTATTACAAAATCGCGGATATCTGTTGAATATCTTATATCTTCCTAAATGTCAAAAAAATCAATATTGCCATTTATCAACTATTCTAAATGGTATGGCTGCAGACACCGAGGCTGAAGCAAAACGTTGATCCATCTGCACAGCGCATCTACAGTGGAGTTATTTAAAGAGAAAACTAAACTGAAATATGCAGAATGTATTGAACCTTATGGAAAAATACCCCCAGGGGTACCCGAGAGGGGGGGAGGATGAGCACCCCAGTCGAACGGACACAACGGCAACAGACCTAAGCAATGGACAAACAACTATGAACAAGCAGTGTACATGTGATAAAATCGGCAAGAACATCCATGGCCTAAAGATCCACCGAGCGAGGATGAAGTGCCCGTTGGGAGCAGAAGCAACACAACGCACAGGTTTTCAACCTGGTGAGACGCAGGAGGGACCAGGCCCGGAGTCCCCCCATAGTGCCCGGAACCTCCAAGTGTTGGAAGCTAATCCCTTGAGCATCAAATCTGACAGGAGGCAGATCAAATGGCCAGCAACTAGCATGACCTCACTGTGGAAGCAGTTCGATGATGATGTCGACCAAATTCTGGAGGCAACGGTAAAGGGTGGGGCTGACAGGAAGCTACAAGCTATGACAACAATCATTGTCAGTATTGCAGCTGAGCGAATCGGTGAGGAGGTAAAGAAAAGCTCTGGAACAACTCACTCAAAGAACCAAAGAGCTGTGAGGATCAATAACATCAGGCAGGAGATGAAGGCATTGAAGTTCCAATACAAGGAGACCGTAGACGAGGATCGCATTGGCCTGGCCCAGCTAATGTGCATCCTATGGAAAAAGATCAGGGTTCTCCGCCGGGCTGAGTGGCATCGGAGGCGGCGCTGTGAGAGAGCGCGTAAGCGCGCTGCCCTTATCTCCAACCCCTTCAAGTTCACCAAGGATTTGTTGGGGCAGAAGCGCAGTTGTAAACTTGCCTCCTCGCAGGAAGACGTAGACCAACATCTGAAGCAGACGTACAGCGACCCCGCAAGAGAGCAGGAGCTGGGAGATTGTAATATCCTCATAGACCCCCCTGAACCTGAGGTGCAGTTTGACATGTCAAAGCTGCAGCTAAAGGAAGTCAGGGAGGTCATCCGCAAAGCAAGGGCAAGCTCCGCTCCCGGACCAAGTGCCACTTCATGCAAAGTGTATAAGAACTGTCAAAAACTCTTGCTGCGTCTGTGGAAAATCCTGAGTCTTCTGGAGAAGAGGGAGGATCCCAGATCAATGGAGAGTAGCTAAAGGGGTGTGTATCCCGAAGGAGGAAAACTCCACCCAACTAGACCAGTTCCGCATCATCTCCCTACTTTGTGTCGAGGGAAAGATCTTCCTCAACACTGTTTCCAAATGGCTGTGTACCTACCTTGAACAGAACACCTACATTAACACATCTGTCCAGAAGGGCGGCGTTTCGGGAATTCCAGGGTGTCTGGAGCACAACGGTGTGGTGACACAGCTGATAAGGGAGGTAAGAGAGACCAAGGGCAACCTGTCAGTGCTGTGGCTTGACCTGGCAAATGCATTTTGCTCCATTCCACACAAGTTGGTTCATCTCACATTGACAAAACATCAAGTCCCCAGCAAGTGTAGAGACTAGGGCTGCAACAACGAATCGATAAAATCGATAAAAATCGATTACTAAAAGCGTTGGCAACGAATTAGGTCATCGATTCGTTGAGTCGCGCGACTAATACGTCACTCGTAGGCGCGGCACTGTTTACAGCCAGCCGCCGACAGGTTGGTTCATGGTTCATGCACGCCCACAGCAAGCTTTAGTGTGAGCGACCACAGCTTGTATTTTGGTCATATCTTAACACTGGACTGTAGGTCTATATAAAAGTGATGTACTTTGACTGTCTTTGGGTTAAAAAAAACTCCTTCAACTCAGTATCCGTCTAGTCCAACCAAAAACTCTGTCAGCTGCTGATGCTGCAGACGGTGTGCAGACGGGCTCGGAGTCGGCACCGCGTGCATCAACAGTCATTCAAAGCAGCGGTAGTAATCAAACAACCGGACGATGTAGAAAGTCCCATCAGTTAAAAAAAGTAATCCAGTTTTTAAATCCATGTTAAAATCGGCAGGATATAGAGCTAGTTAGCTTTAAAAAAAGTAGCAAACAGTGTCAAATGTGATGCGTTCAGGTCGGCTCAGTAATATGATTGATGGGCTCAAATGCAACACAAAAAAAAATAATTCGAGATTTTGGCGAAAACTTGTTTTCCCAGCAATATAAAATAGATAGTAAAGATGGAATTATGACCTGTTTAATGTCCTATCTTGAGCTATGATCATCTTTTCAGCAATTAAAGCAATAATACAAGTTCTATTTCAGCAGAATAATAGAAATGTATCAATAGTGGTATCAATAAAGACTTGGTTCGTTAAGGAGTCTTGAAAATGGTATCAATATCAATAAAAATTAACAATCTCCTGTCATCTGAGAGAAATTAAGATGATTTAATTTATTTTTAACCATTAGTATTTACCGGTTAAAGATCTAATCGGTTAACTGGTTAACCATGGACATCCCTTATATACTGTATGTATATATAAATGTGTATCATACATTGTATGTTTTTTTTGTGTTATCCCAGTTAATATTTTTTATTTTTTTTATCATTTAATATTACTTTTAATAGTTCCGGGACGTTGGAGCAATAACCTGGTGTTTTTATACTTCAGTCTGCACTGTGAATTTGAAGTTATGTTCAGTTTTTGAATAAAGATGCGGCAATTACAGATGTTTTTCTTTTTTATCAGATTCATTGATTAATCGAAAAAGATAATCGACGATTAATCGATTATTAAAATAATCGTTAGTTGCAGCCCTAGTAGAGACTTCATTGCTGATTACTACACCAATTTCCGGATAAGGGGCTCTTCGGGAGCAATAACATCACGTTGGCACAAGGTGGAGATCGGTATCATCACAGGGTGCACTATCTCTGTGACACTAGACACTACTTCTCCCTAGCCTTGAACATGCTCACCTGCTGAGCCAGAGTGCAGAGGGCCCCTATCAAAATTTGGTTAACGGCAAGCCCCCATCAGGGCATTCATGGATGACCTCACAGTCATGACAGATTCGGTCCCAGGCTGCCAGTGGATTCTGAAGGGACTCGAAAAGGTGATGGACTGGGCCCGGATGCGATTTAAACCAGCCAAGGTCTATGGTGCTGAGGTAAGGGAAGGTGGTAGACAAGTTCCGCTTTAACATCACAGGCACAGCCATCCCAACCATCTCAGAGAAGCCAGTCAACGGCTTGGGCAAGGTTTTTGACAGCTCTCTGAGAGATACATCTATCCAGTCGACCTGCATTGAGTTGGATGGCCGGTTGAAATCCGTGGACAAGTCCGGCCTACCTGGAAAGTTCAACGCATGGCTATACCAACACGGCATTCTTCCCAGGATCCTTTGGCCCCTCCTTGTCTATGCAGTCCCCATCTCAACAGAGGAGACCTTAGAGAGGAGGGTAAGTAGCTACCTTCGGAGATGGCTTGGATTACAGAGGAGCCTGAGCAGCCTCGCACTCTACGGGAACACCAATAAACTGCAAATGCCCTTCAAATTTCGGAGGAGAAGTTTAAGGTTACAAGAGCCTGAGAAGTGGTTCAGTAGAGGGACTCACGATATCCGAAGGTGGCTAAAGCTGGGATCCAAGTGAGGACTGGAAGGAAGTGGAGGGCAGAGGTCGCAGTTCAAGAGTCCGAGGCAAGGATGCGTCAAAAGGAACATGGTGGGAGTGGTCACACGTGGCAGAGCTGGGCTAGGCTCCTTTCCAACTCTCCAAATGAACAGCAGTGGGAAGGAAGGGCGCCGCCTTGATCAGGAGGAGGTGAGAGCTGCAGTGGAAGAAACAAGAACTGTGCAGTGGGAATGAAGCAACAGGGAGCTTGGACAAGATGGGAGAACACAGTTGAGAGGAAAGTGACCTGGGCTGAGCTGTGGAAAGCCGAGCCTCACCGCATTAAATTCTGGGGACTGGTCAGTGTCTGTAAGCAGGCTGGTTGGAGAGCAAGGTGTCTCCCGGTGGAGATTGGATGCAGGGGTTTTGCAGCCTGTTCCCTGACCAGAGCCTTCAGCAGTTTGGGCATCGAGGGAGAGAGAAGGAGGAGAGCCATCAACAATATCACCGATGCAGCAGAGAGGGCCTAAAGATGTCTGTGGCTCAAAAGAGGAGAGCCATGGAGTCATGGTAGGTAGCTAGCCATCTGGACACAAGCTGGGGTCTGATCAGCCCTGGCTGGTTCACCTGGAGGAGGGCGTATTATGTTGAAAGACCCGAAACGTCTGATGATTCCAGGCACATCACTGATGAT
The DNA here is from genome assembly GCF_949987615.1 of Pollachius pollachius. NCBI lineage: Eukaryota > Metazoa > Chordata > Actinopteri > Gadiformes > Gadidae > Pollachius > Pollachius pollachius. The sequence goes on from NC_136940.1 coordinate 19,391,740, forward strand.
GTGTCCAGAGGCATCAGTAGATGTATGTACACAGCAAACAAAGGCAACTACAACCACAGTTATAAAATGTCTTATTTCCGGACTAACATTAGTATTTGTTACTGGCATTGACGTTTAACTGAAAACTATTTTTATTTGTTTAACTGGATGCTATATCTCTTCAACAACAACTGTGTTTGTGCTTTTCTGGTGTATTTCATCAATTTTTTTTTTTGCTTTTCTGGAAGCTGAAGCTGAAGTTGCTGGTGAATTGTTTGAGTCCCTCAATGGTTGGTCACTGTAAAAGTTAACTTCAGGCCCCGGCGCTAAGGCAGGGTTGATTCTGCATTGCTGACACCGTCTGGATTCATCTGGCCATACTATCTCTTAATTGTAATTAATAACTGTGTTTAACACAACAAATTAAACAATCTCTAATTAATCGCCCGATTAATCTTCTTATTAATCAAGCTAAATTGTTTTATTTGGATTCGGCATCACTGATTAAAAAATGCATGTCCGCGTTTATTTATCCGTGTCCAATTGTGCTGTTAGGACTCTTGACTTGGCTTGGATTTGTACGCAGACTTAAAACCTGCTGTGTGTACGTGTGTGTGTGTGTGTGTGTGTGTGTGTGTGTGTGTGTGTGTGTGCGCGCATGTGTGTGTGAGCGTGTGCGTTGCCTCATGTGTTGGCTTGCGTCTGTCACCATCCGTATGTAATGGATTGTCTTTTCCTAAATTGTCTTTGTTTTGTCTCGGTGAATGCAAGGGGAAGGCATGGAGGCCAGCGGTGTCATTAAATTCTTTCATGAGAGAAGAACTGCTCCTCGTGTGGTTGTCCGTGTCCGTGTGTTTGCCCGATTTCTTTACGGGCCTGTGTGTACCTGACTTATTTGCTTTATTTGCAGCGGCAGAATTGGTCCCTGGAGCATTAACCCCTGCCACCTCAGTTAATTTGTGGTACGGTGAGAACACACCGATAAAGTCAGTCGCTGCAGGCTCCAAAAAAACTCCCTCCTTACCCTCAAGTCTGCTTTCAGAAAGGACTTATCTTCATCACCAGTCAATGTACATCCTTACACTGTGGATGATTTTTTTTATTTTTCATCCAACTCATTAAATGTAAACACAAAACCTTTTTTATTCACTTAACCATTTCATTATTTAATGCTAAATTGTTTATAATTACTTTATAATAACTTTATTTGACCAGCCCTCTCTCTTTCTGTTACAATTTGAAATGGCCCTGCAGCCCAATTAAAAAATATGCAGTTCTATTATTCTCTTGCCATTCAGTGGGTAATGAACCACACAAATTAACCAATTGTCATGTCACACACACTTTTGCGGGACTTTGTGCATATGCTTTTCATTCTCATTGTTTTGGTCTATCGTCTCTGCTCCAATCCACTTGGTGACGTTAAGCATGTTGCTGTAATTGGTAGTGCACATTGATTTTTTTTTCCATCTTGCTCTGAAACGGCTGGATAATCCACAGGGAGCCAGACTGAATTTCAAGAGCCGTGTCTCCAGGGAGCTGCTGTGATGAGATGGGGTGGGGGAGTTCATTAGTTAGGCAGTTTCTACCAAATGTTTGTTTGCTGTGTATCTACCGGTGTTCAAAATCATGAAACCAAACCGAATTAAGATCAAATGTATTTGCATACAAAGCAAATGCATTATGAGTATTGTACCACATTTTTAACATTGAGCTAGAATGTTGGTGGGTCTTTCTACATCTAACTACTGTGAACGACCGTTTGAGCAACTACATTCATACCAAGGATATGTTCATTGGACCAAAGACATAAAATCAAAAAATATTTTGTTATTTTTGTGTATAAAATAACATTCTCTTATTAGAAAGTAGCCAAGCATGACGGTTGCCCTTGAATGGATTCTTAAGTCTAAGTCACATGGGAAAGTTGCACTTAGGTACCTGATTGCGAAAAGCTGCAAATTGCAAACGGTTCCTGATTGGTGTGCAAGCTGAATAATTATTATTTATCATATATACTTGGATTGAGACTGGAGATGTAGAATTGATAGTAAAAACCAGTGTTATTAATTAAAGAGACTAGACAAAAATAGGTTGATGTTCCCATTACATCACTCACTCCAAGTGGTTGATTATAATTGACTGTACGACACACTCGTCCCACTCAGAATGTAATGAAAAAGAAATAGAAGGGCTTCGTAATGTAATGTAATGTAAAGGGCAGGAGGCCCCGGCTTCCTGTGGCATTAAGATGACTAACGACTGCAGGACTTAGGTCACTGCTCAAAGCCCACGCATGCACATGCATAAACACACCAGCGCATGGTTTTAAAATAAATCAGTGTCAGACTTTTCACAATCAGCGATTCACCGAGGGTGACCGTCGCTTGGTATAGAACGCGGTACAGAATTACCAGCGTGTCATAAATTTGTTAAGCCAGTCATCCTATCGACTCTGATTAACAGTGAGATATAAAAAAAACTAAAAAGGCGGCCTGTGATATTAGTTTAATTGACTACACACTGGCCCATTCAGCAATATATCCTTCACATTGAAGACCTTGAGGCATTCATACAGGAAATCCTCCCGCCCCCATCCTCCCATTTATTAATGAATTATCTGAGGATGTCCTTGACTTTTAATGTCTTGATTCCCCCTGATCTTTGGCAGGTGGACATCGTATTAAATTCAGCTGCTCATATAACATATAAATTGCCCGTGTTCCGTATTCTAATTCACCATGACGGATTAGAGCGCCATCGTGGGACGGGTTATGAGTGTACTGCTTTTTACATGTATCGGGTTTAATGCTAGATGCTGCACTAGTCTTGCACGCTTCTGGCGATATAAAGACCATTAAAGGGGAACCACTATGCTTGGTTTATTGGTAAGACAAGGGAGTACTGCCTCATACACTTTTTGTAACAATCACAATCTGCAACTTCTACTCTGTTAAAATATTCAGCAAATGTTTAATGTTTTTTCCACGACTTGCAAACCAGATTGAGTATTGTCGCCATAAAGATGCTCCCAAGACTTTGCTCCTTATTCATTGTCTGATTGAATTTACTATAGCTCCTGGTCCTCTTTCAAAGTGCTCCTATAAGACTAAAATATGCAAGAAGAAATGGCAAATTAATGTTTTTCCTTCATAATTAAATTACCAAAATGTCACCCATGCTCGCTCGCACACATAAACATGCATCTAGTAAATGCATTATTTATAAGGAATATGGAAATTGTTCATAAGTGATTTTGACAAGCAAAACATTTGGACAAGTCAAACATTTGAACGCAATTATAAACAAGTTCCAACAAATGAGGAACAAACATGCGGGGGCATCATACCAACTCCAATTGTACCTCCGTGCTTTAATATTTTGGGCCAGTGGTGTGTTGTGTGCGTTTCAGTCCATAAAGGGCAGGTTAAGGGTTGTGATCTGAGCACATCTTTGTTGCATATAGCCGTTGTACACTATCAACAAATTTCAAGTAAGGACTCTGATTCCAAGCAGTCCGTCCTACTTGTTTGGTATTCCGATTGATTTTAAATACGACATATGACCTGGCTTTGTAATACTAAAGGATCAATTATTCTTTATTATGTTTTTATCAGGCATTGTACTTCAAACAGACATCTTAAGCCACACCAAATTAAACTTGTTGTAGCATTGATTCAATCGGACATGTGTATTGATAACCCTTTGAAGCATGCATATATGACTCCATGGTGACCTTGCTTTTGCCTCCAAGGACCGTAGAAAGCCTACAACTTTTGTGTAATTGTATTTTCCGCAGTGCTGCGTGCATTTGTGCCGAACATATTTTCATTTCTTTAGACAACACTTACATTGTACGTGTTTCCATGGGAGAGTACGGCTGGTGGCAGAGGAGAGAGGTTTAGACTGAGGTCACACGTCAAGGCGGATCCAAACAAGCTGTGGCGGCTTTGGTGCGAGTGTGACATGTGTCAGCTCCTATTTATTATTGCATGTCAGCTGAGGACCATGTCTATCCACTCTCTGATGTTTGATAGTTCACCTGACTATGTCGAAGTAAAAAGAAAATTACCTTTTACTTAAACTTATTTTGTTAAGTACCTATCGAGAGATGTTTAGTGGATTGATGCCACTGTAGGGTAATGTGTGGTGCAGATTAACAAAGCTGTTTCAAATGGAAATGCTGAACTAAGTAAAGGCTAAATTTAGGCCTGGGCTTTCTTTTAGATAACGCTTGGGTTAAGATGGAGTTTCGCCCAGAGAAGAAAGTGTTATACCTTCCGGTTTGACCGATGTAGGTAAGAGACATACTGCTTAGGGCCTCACAATTAATCCTTCCTAATGACCCTTATAACTTAACTTTTACAATAAATCCCTGCACTGAAGAAACTGTTTAAACTTCAGGGATAACTTAATGAACCTCTCCAAACAGCAGAGACAAGCCAACACTCAAGCTCCCACCACACAAGCCAATTCTACCTTAGCTGGCAAATCAGCAACTAGGGCGGTGACGACTACTAACACAGATGTGGCTGGCCCACCTCAGTTGAGGAGAAAATCTCTTTGAGACACCAGAAGAAGCAAACACTTTTGTGATCTATGTGATGCCACTCAGGGGAAGAATAGTGTCTGGAGCTGTGTGGTCAAATGCACACATAAAAATACATAACCTCTTTATTTTTGTTATTAACTTTGTTTACTCCGGGGGGGCAGATGTTGATTGATTCATAGTGGATTGATTTATAGGGAAACTGCAATGCACAAAGGTAATTGGGAGCCCTCTTAGGTTAGGGAAAGGGAGAATGGTCCATTGGGAGAACTGCGTTCCATAAGGAAGCAGCAGTTTACCTCAGTTTGGGGGGGCAACATAAGGAAAGGGATGGTTCCCATTGGTTTTACGACGGTTTGACGGTATTTCATTTTGTGGATGAATTAATATTCTTTCATCTAATAAGCTATACTTTTAATGCATTACTCCTCATCACAATCATGTATGATAATGACTGACATCAAATAGAAACATAAGAATTAGAGATTCAGAAGTTTGGCTCTAATGTTTACGCTCACCTTTAAAAATATCATTAAACAAGAAGTAGCATTCCCACTCGAAACAATATTTTCCAAAATAACAGCAGATTTTAACAAACTCAGAAAGTCATTGGTAGGACAAGTAATTCAAACGTTAATACTAAGGCAAGAGAAACAGCAATATTAATTCATAATAAGGTCCACCTCTGACCCTCAAGGGGTATCCCTCAATATCAAAGTGACTGGCTCCCTCTTTCATATTCCAGTTATTATTGCTTGTGTATATGTTCCAGACTGGGATGAGGCAAGTCTTATAAACAGGTTGATTCATGTTACCAAACCTGAACTCATCCTGTCATCTTTGGTGGGGACTAGAACTGTGTAATTGATCCGGCCCTATATTGTTTAAGCTCGATGTCAGTGCCTCCATCTGAAATGGCTCAGTCTTTGTCAACATTTTTAACAAGGCTGGTTGCATAAATCCCTAGTGGTTTGATATCCTGCTTAAGAAACATTTTTCTTACTTTTCACTCCTATTGTTCGCTCCTATTCAAAATCAACATTTGTTTCATTAATAAAATCATGTTACCCTCTGTTAAGATAATTCAATACACAGCCATTGTAGATTTAGACTATTCACTCCTATTGTTGGACTTATGTTTCTTCCTCAACCATAACAAACGTCCCAGTTAGAGATTGGTCTCAACCTATTTAGCAGATCAAGTTTTCTCTATTTGATATCCAAGTCTATGGACAATTTTCTGAAAACACTCTCAATTTGAGGCGCTCAAGGTTATAATCAGGGGGGAATTAAAATAAACTGCAACACGTATCAAAGCCAGAAAGCTAAGACAGGAAAAACTCGTAGGTTCAATAATTAAATCAGTCCCAAACTTTTCCATCTGACCTTCACCTGAACTGTATGAATTCAGACTGGGTTTATAAATGCAATACAACCTATTAACAGGCAAAACCGAACAGCTTTTACCTCGACCAACTGGTTTGGTATATAATCATGTTGAAAAGGCGGGTTGCCCCCTGGTCCATCAACTGCAGTGTAGATCTGCATCCAAAATCTATCCCATATAAAGGGAAGACGGCTTACAGTTTACCTTGTTAAAATAATAATAATATTGTATTGAAATTTCTATGATTCAGATTTGCTTTGATTTCCAAAACTTAAATGACACCCATCCATTGATCCTAATAACAAGGAAGAGCTGCGTGAGCCCCTTGAAGTCGCCATCTCATCTGCAGCAATGGGATTCACAAATTAGGCGTTCCTTGAATTGTTTATAGATTACCTAGCTCAGCGGGCCTTGCCAAATAAAGTCACAGAAGCTACTATTCAATGAAGCTACTTTTATTAATAACTGATATTTTTCCAGTTCCTACAGGCCAATATCACTTTGAAATGGAGATACAAACATATGAGCCAAGTTCCTTGCTCCTTGTTTAGACACTGTTATAAAGAACATAATATCTATGGATCAATCAGGCTTCATTAGGGGTAGTCATTATTTTATCAATATGCGCAAACTCCTTCTAGTCACCCCCTCCTCCGCATCTTCGTTGACTCCCAAGGTAGTGGCGTCCTTGGATGCAGAGATGGTGTTAGACTGGGTTGATTTGCCATATTTGCTTGCTGCGTTGGGGAGATTTTGATTTGGGACCAAAGTGTATGGCTTATATATTGCTTAGTACTTTCCGTGGCCATCAAACTGCTCTCTATCGTGTTTCAAAGCACACAACACATAAATGGTAGTTTCAAGAAAAATCTTGAATACAGAGTTTCCTTATATGCAAATTACCTGCTACTATATATCTCAGATCCTGTGTTGTCTACCCCTGACATTGTGAACGTGCTTTCGTTTTTTGATGTTTTTTTTTACGAGATTAATATAAAATTTTAATGTTTTTGAGGTAACAACGGCCTGTGAAATTGCAGAAACAGACTTGCCTTCCCCCTTTCTAGTGAAGATATAAGTAATTAAAAAGCTTAAACTTCACCTCTTGAATGGAGTGCTGTAAACATGTATTTAGCTGGAAAAATTGCAGGTGTTAAAATGAAAATATTGCCATGGTTCTCGTGTTTGTTTCAGAGCATCCCAATCTTCAGAAAATGTTATTTTTGTTCAGATGACAAGCTTGTTTTTAGGGAGTAACAAAGGCATGGGACAGAGGGAGCTCTTCCCAATATGATGTACTATTTGTGGGCATTGAACCTACAAATATTGTTGATTGTATTCTGACCAAAAACATAGATTGGTGTAAAGCAGAACGGCATACCTGCATAACATTTCATTCTCTGCACTAGTCACTGCCCAGTTACCTCTATCTCCTAAAATATATTCGTCATGCCCTTTTGTAATCACTCGTTGGAATTGCTAGAACGTTTGTGGTTTGGGCCTTGTGACCATATGTGTAAACGTTCAGCCCAGTGTAGAAAGGTTTGTGATCATGGGTCAAGTATGCCCTGGGCACTCCTAGGGCTTACGTTAGCCTGAGGTTAAGCAGTGAACAGTGATCATTAAACCTATTACAGTTGGATGTTTTTTTTATTAATAATGTTTTAATAGGGGAACACATCCTGTTGAAACAATTAACTAAATTATTGTTTCAATAATCTGTGATGGTTTCAGAAATGGTTTCGCTTTGTGTATTCCATCATAGGTTTTCCAATGTAATGATTTAGATCTTTTTTTGTGTTAAATTGTCTTTGCTTAAAGGGTAATTCCGGTGTAAAATGGATTTGGGATATGTTTTGTATGATAACGAGTTGAAACATTAGTTTTGGCTGTTTTTAGCCGATTCTATCAAAATGCTATAAACTTGGAACGATGGGGGCACTGGTTATGGTAAAAACTAAATCGCTTTTTTAAACCACTTAAAGGCTAAAAGTAGCCAGACACTTCTTTGGTAGTATAATAAGGGTCTTAACATATAAAACAAGGCATTGAGAACTTTGTAAGTGTACAGATTGTTTATTAAAAAGGACATTTTATACACACAATACCATCAGTAGATCACCCGTCGACGCCATTTTGTTTTTAAGACTCGATAGGTAGATTGACGAACACAGAGATTGTGACATCCGTCAGCAACACGCAAGCTCTGTAATATGTTAAGACCCTTATTATACTACCAAAGAAGTGTCGGGCTACTTTTAGCCTTTTAAGTGGTTTAAAATAGCGATTTAGTTTTTACCATAACCAGTGCCCCCATCGTTCCAAGTTTATAGCGTTTTGATTGAATCGGCTAAAAACAGCCAACTGAAGAAAGCGTCTATATGCGTTTTTTGTGCTCCAAAACGAACGTTTCAACTCATTATCATACAAAACATATCCCAAATCCATTTTACACCGGAATTACCCTTTAATAAACACACTGGGGGCATAAGCAACACGGCTGGATTTTATTTCCGCTGATTCCCACCAGCTATGGCCTTCTTGCAGTAACAATTGTGCATGAAGGGGGCTCTGGCATTCTTTTCTCATCCACTGCAAGTGTATTTATTTATTTGTGTACCGTTTGCAGTTGAGGTTTGCAAAAGGTCTCGATGAAAATGTAATGGTGCACCTAAAGTCAAAGGATGGGAACCAGTGATCTAGAGTCTGTGTGCTTGTTTGGTGAACTGGCAAGTGTCAACATTTAACATTTACTCTATTACACCCTGTCTTTACCCCTCAGCTTCTCTCCTTCGTTCCCTTTCATTTTGTATTCCTGTTGTCACACACACATCAGTTATTCCACACCACCACTGCGTCTAGATGTGACAAGGCATACATGAAAACCCTGTGTGGGTGTATGGGTGTGTGTGTGTGTTTGTTTGGCGATGCATGTGTTACTGGGATGTGATGACATGCAAAGGCAGCTTCAAGAAAGTTTTTTTTAGTTTTGCTATGTATATATATATTATAGTTTTGATACCAGAAATTATGATGTAAAGTTTTGCAGTCATTAATCAAATGAATTATTTTTATTTCTCCAACAGAAAACTCCCTAGTGTAACCATTTGCACCGACATCATTGCAGTGGTAAAACAAAAAAAAATATCCTTGAGCCATTTTGCACAGCTCAGTATGAGGGTTATTCATCTGAATCCGAATGTGTGTGGGGCATACATTCCTACCACAGCCAAGACTATATTGAATAATGTAGTGCTACTGGCCGTAACATTGAATTGCGTCATGAATTGACATTTCCCTCCAGCCTCACCCACTCAGAGTGTTAAGTTGTTAAGTACACGAGCGAATCACATGTTACATGTGTGTGATTTGTTGTTCTGACTTTGCTAATTTTGGAATCCTACTCAGATCGTTAATACAAACAAATTCTTCATCATTATATGGCCATGTTGACGGAACAATAATACTGTTGGTGTTGTTTGCGAAGAATTAGATGGTAAATAAAATGTCGCACAGTCTTTGGGTTCCTTATTTGCTCCTGCTGAGGCCCCATTCATCTCACTTCAAAACTGAGAAGCACCCTCCCTCCCTCTGATGATTGTAGTTTAACATTTACGGGCAAATTATTAGTTGTATCTACATAGCTGCATATGTTGCTTTCAGATTGGGCAGAGTCTGGCACACAGATAAATCAGCCGCTTTTGCTTCCTCTTTTTTCCTGGTAAGTATTACATCTATAACACATTAATCAAAGTATTCCCCAGCTAATACCCACTTTGTGTGGCTTTGTAGCCCTGGGATGCCTGCCTTCCAGAGTTCATGCCTATGTCCTCAAGGATGTCAGTCGGGTAATTACCAAGGCTATGAGTATGGCCCCCATGCAGTGGGGCATTCATGGAACTTAGTCTTCTGAAGCCGAATGCAATGTTGCAAGCTATCCACTTTCAATTATGCTCGGCCGTATCCTGCACACATTCTTTTACACACACACACACGCACACACACACACACACACACACACACACACACACACACACACACACACACACTCTAAACAACACCTCCCAGAGGTCCAAAGTGCACAGGTAATTACTTTGCCTCCACATCTGTGTCGCTCTGATCGATACAGTTGTTAGCGTGTGGCATTAGCAACTTTGTCCTGCTAAATGTTGCTTGGGGATAGGGGTGTTGTGGCTGGATTTCTGGGAAATTGCCTGTAGCAATTGGACTCCTATTCACAGTAGAGAACACATGTCTCTGGGTTTGTGTCCAACCGCATCATTGTGGTCCAGTTAGGAGTAGAGATGTACTCTGGCTTCTTGTTTGTCCTTGCTAAATTTGAGTTTGTTCACAAAAATAATTTACTGATGGTTCACCGTCCATAAAATCCAAAGCTTGTAGGACTTGTGGGTTCTGCCTTGCTCTGTGACCCGAGTCTGCAAGGCAGGCACCCAGTTCCCCCGTTTAGCGTTGAACAGCAAACCATTTCCTTGTTAATATACCCTGAATGAGTTAATATGTTATAGGCTATGCAAGAAAATGACTTCCTTGTTATAGGTTTATTTTAAACACAATATGGTGTCAACAATGCAAATGTATTTTCTAACGATATTTGGATTGCCTACGTTACCTGCTAGCTATATAAGCATTTGGCAATGGCTTTTAACATTGCTCGTGTTAACATCCTGGCTAGTAGGAAACAAGTCTACTTTCAATGCAATTCCCAACTGTTGCTCAAGCTGGCTCACTTGATCAAATGAGCATCTGTATATATAGGACTACACAGATAAAGTTGAGTTCATCTTTAAAATATGGCTAATTGTATTGGAATCATATGTGCATAATATGGCAAACAGTAAAGATTCAAAGCCTCTTCAGAATGGATCTACTGCAGGAATGGAAGGGCACCTGTTCAGTGGGATTCAGTCGATGTGGGCGTCTTACCACTCGGGATATCAGGCAGGTTTGTTCTTGAACAAGAGTTTGGTACTTCACTATGTTGCTTCAGTATAAAGAAGCAACAAGACTTCCATGTTTTCAGCATAAACCAAAATGTTTTTTGTGGTTAAGGTGAACTTCTGAACCTATTCCAAGTAAGATAGAACAGCTATTAGAATACTAACAATAAATACCCATAAATATACTCCAACCCAGGGGTTGTGTGCTATCCTGGTTTCCTCTGCTGTCTCCTTGACAATAACTATGAATCAAGCTATTTGCATCTAACTGGCTTAAGGAGAAACCATTCATTTAATCTAAATCATTTCCTTTTTTTTTTACCTTGGTTGGATTATGCAAAACTCCAGTGTGACAACTGCAGCGTTTTGTCACAATGATTAATTACTATGCAATTCCTCAGCAATTAACCACCATTTGAATCTTTTTCTGGTTTGCAAATCGTCTAGTGTTGCATTGCTTCTCCAGACAACATCACACAAAGGTATTCTGCCTCCAAGAGGTAAACGAGGACATTGTCAGATACTACTTAAGGTTGTTTTTTTTTGTGGGTGCCTCAAAATCAAATCGCAGGAGGGGGGCCTGGAAGGCGGGGGGCAGGGGCTGACGTGCCCAGCAGGGCGCCGGGGTGGGTGGAGGAACAGACGGAAAACAATGGAAATACCCAAGGCATGTAGAGGTGGGACATGGGGAGAGAGAGACACATGAATAGATATAGAGAGACAAGAGACTGAGAAGGAGACAAGCGACAAAAAATAAACACAAGGTGTACCTGGGGATCCAGACACAAAGACACAAATTAATCCGTGTCCTTTTTTCTTTACTTAGTGAACTTGTTTCTTGTAGATCAGTGGCCAACACGTTGATGTTGAGTCACAGTGTCAAAGTGTGTATGTTGTAATCAACACAAATAGACTCTTGACTTCAAGGGCACAGATTATCACTGTTGTTCCAGGTTGGAGAGAGACCTCCAGTTGTTTTGGTCAGTTTACTCGGTTGTGATAAATGATCACTTAACTCGTATACCTCTTTTGTGCAAGCAAATTAGTTTGTTTTTAATTAGTTTTGCACAATGAAATATTTTACAGCAATATCTTCCTTTCCTTAGTTGCTCTTACTTATTACTTTTTTCAAGGTCATATTTTAAATATTATTCTTGTTCAGATGATATGCTCCCAGATTCTTTATGGTAAGCAATGAGTTGGGATTGTTGCGTGTCACTTATGGACGGCTGTAGGGAACCATGAAGGGCTAATATTCTTCTTGGAATATGTAAAGCTCTCTGTTACAACATGGCAATCTATAATCGATCACCTCTTCATCGTGTGATTAATGATTGCTTTAAAAGCCTGTGGTGAACAAACACCCTTCGAACAAGTCCTTCCAGGGGAAAGCCAATCTAATCTTTCTCGAACAGTGCCCTGGAGTTATGAAAAGGAAACATGGCTTTTATTCCCTTAGAAGGAGTAGCCTTGTCTTTTTACTTTGGAAAAAACATCACTATTGTAACCGAAAAAATGCCTAGTTGCAATGTCAGCAAGGTAATGTTATCCACTTCAACGTCTATCTTCAAATTTGGTGAGTAGTACAGGAATATAGTTCTGCTTAGAATAAAATATGACAGTGTCGATTTTAGACTACAAATGCCATCTTGAGCTTAAAACATAAACAAAGCAAACGCTAGTAACAATGATAATAATACAAAACACCAAGAATAAACTGTTTTGTCAAAGCTTAGATTCTGTCAATGGCCTTAACTTAAGTGTGTGTGTGTGTGTGTGTGTGTTTTTGTGTGAGATAGCACCTCAACACACCAATCAGTGACATCGCAGAAGGTAGGATTTGAATGTTTACAATAGGAAAAACCCCTCAAAACCCAGCCACACAAACAGGGAGCGCACAAGGCAAACAGGCGCACGCAGGGACACATACACGTAAGCTGATTAAGTGTAGGATGAAGAACTAAGGGAGAGAAAAGGATGAGTCTGGGAAGGGATTGACCATTTTTTCACTGGAGTAGAAAATGTCATTTGAAAAAAAAAAAAAAAACATCTACCCTTATCAGCAGCGCACACTCCCTGGCTGGCAGGAAGGCTTTTTTGTTGTGGTGCTCGAAACACCACCCGCTCTGGCCTGATCCTGAGCACATGAACCCCAAGCTGGACTACGATGAAGAGGACCAAACCATGAGCGAGAGCTGAATATCAAAATGAACATTTGTGTGTTTGCGCACACGCGTCTAGGTTTTTTGCAGTTGTGTCTGTAGGTGGGGACGCTGATAGGTTTCCGATCGTAACCCATTTCCGCAAGGGCTGTGTACTTCTAGAAGTGTGTGTGTGTGTGTGTGTGTGTGTGTGTGCTTGTGTGTGCTTGTGTGTAAGACAGACAGTGGTGATATTGTGAGTGTTTGTTTTCAGTGGGTGTTTCCAGGCTATTTCTCTAGTGGTCCTTTTTACCTCACCACTGACCAGCTAAGGAGGCGTGCATTTTGTCCCAGTGTGCTTCTCCCCAGAATGGCGGATGGAAGGAAGCATTTTGGGCCAAGAGGGTAGTGATGTAGAAGTAATGGCAGCAGGAGACAATGGTTGGGTGGGATCAAGAAATAAAAATACGAAAGAAGACACACACACAGGGAAGGAAATAGAGGAGCTAGCAGGAAGATCAGTTGAAGACTGATGGGGTGCTCGTATGCAAGGAAGGGAGAAAAGATGGGAAGGGAAACAGAAAATAACTAAAAATGAAAGAGGAGACATCTTCAAGTGCGGTTGACTATAACATAACTATTGGAGGGAATAAAGCAATCGGGAGGAGTAGAAGCTGTGGATGTACGAGCACAGGGAAAAGAGTGAAACATACAGATGTACGGGCACAGGGGAAAGAGTAAAACATACCGATGTATGGGCTATGGGGAAAGAAAGCAATCCATACAATGGAATTCGTCCCTTCGCTCCGTTTACTAATGCCACCGGATGATTGCTACCAACACATTTCTTTGATGTATCATGGCGAAAGTTCTTTGTTGGTCAATAGGGCCACACTTCTCTGTATTTTCTTTAATGAAATGGGAGACTTGATAGACACATTTTATCCCACTGATTCTTTATTACCTCAACTTTTCTCACTATGCAGTAAGAAAAGTCACACACAGTGAGATTATCAGTAGAATCTGGCATGTTTGCTCCCTATCATCTAAATATAATGTAATGTATGATTATAAAGTATGCTGTCCATTCAGAAGGCCCTCAAATTAGCCGCTAATATGAGCAGCGGCTTATTGGCATAACACTGGTAGATAATGAAAGCCTTGCCTTACAATGGTGGTGCTGTGTGTCTTCGAAAACAAAGGACTGACGCTGCTCAATGGCACTATAGGTTTTATTATTCAAATAGTTATGAACTCTGTCTAGACTATTTGATGTGTTTTTCTTTAGAAGGTAGTGCATGTGTCTCAAAGCGCAGGTACTTGATGATGATATGTGACTGCAAGTGCCATAGTGCATGTATCCCTCTTTTTGGGTGAGACCCATAAGTGTAAAGTGGTGGATGACTCAACACACAATGAGCTTTCAGCATTGATGTTGCCAGTGTATTCCCATGGAATTGACCGTGAAAGCCCAACCTGGCGTGGATGCTACCATTGGCATAGCGGTCACCTCAGATTTTTTCCACCTTTGATGCTGCGCTCAAAGTTCAAGCAATTTCAGCCAGGTTGACCTGTTGAAGCGTGCCAATCAGATTACACGTTTGTCTGACGTTCTAAAACCAACGGAAACGTCACTGGCTTCTCTTCATTTCTAAACCTGAACACATGTTTTACGAGTTAAAAGTGCTGAACTCTGGTCTGTTGGCTGGCTATAAGAATATAGCCAGCGACATCACAGGGAATCACACAGGGAATCACACATCACACATCACACCACATCACCTAGTCATCACATGAGGATGACTAGGTCTGGCTGTTCAATCAACAGCCAGACCTAGTCATCCTCATCTGATGTCCGCTTGAATGTGTGTCTGCTCTCCAGCTGAACCTCGTCAGGTTCTTTGTTCTTTTCCTGAGGTTGGCTACTTCATCAGTATTACTGTGTGAGGGGAATGGCTGTCATTGAGGCTGCTGGTTGTATGCATTGTGTGAGATGGAAGCAGGGTGAACGGTTCGGGGTCCCTGGTGGTACACAATACCTTCTCCACAACTCTGACAGTAGAGGAAGTGCTCAGCTAGCCGTTTTGTCCGCTAATGCGTGGTGGTAGAGCTTTTAGTTAAATATTTTTTGCTGAAACCTATCTCAAGGGGCTTACGGTTAGCAAGCAGGGATCAAGGCATCTTGCTCGAGGATCGGACATGTAAACCTATTCACGATCCTGCCACCTGTTCAACACATACAAAAGATACATTCAACGTGCTGCTGTATGATGGCTGAGCCAAATATATGTGCGATGAAAACTGTACCTGTCCTTTTCTAGACTAGTTGGGGTTTTAATAGGCAATCACGCACTTCAGCCTGTCGTCTTTCACGCTTTCAGATCCAATGCCATACAATTTGACATTCGGACACAGAATGGCGAGGTATGACCTCCCGCATGAACTGTCACTCTGGTTCTAATATTTTCATCTTAGTTTAGCTCTTTCTCCCATTGCCAAATTGTCATTTCATTTAATCGTAGTCATCCAAGACCACACACAGTTACATAACCATGGTATGAGTTTCTACGATTTCGATTCTCTGGCAAGCTCTGAGCACGGTGCCATAATGAATAGGATGTGAAGAATCCCTTCCTCTGAAAGGTGTTCAGGCGAGTGTTCGTGCATGTTTCACTTCACAGAGCAACGTAATATCTTTTATAAGAAAATGTAAAGGCACCATTCAGTATGACTGTTTAGTAATATGACACCCAAACCACATGCCCAATCAGATATATCGGATTTCAATATACCACAAATACTAAACCAACATTGATGGATAGATATACAAATACATAGAGTGATTTGTTTCATTGTAGTTTAAATGTGACTTATCAGATATTTATTCAGCGTGTGTACCAGCATTTCATGCATGGATAGAGACAACATATGGGTATGAGAATCTATTTGTTATTTTTCAAAAGTGTGAAAGCTAAACTTTTTTGTATTTTTGGTGTTTTTAAAGCTGTTATACTTGTGTGTATGTCTGTCTTGTTTTAGCAAGTCAGGCTGAGCTGTTGGGAGCTGTTTTAAATTCAGCCAAGAACACATCTTTAACGGCTCCTTTTATTCAAAGCCACTAAACAGACACACTCTCTATCTATGTTCTCCCTCTCGCTCTCTCTCTCTCTCTCTCTCTCTCTCTCTCTCTCTCTACCTCTACCTCTACCTCTTTCTCTCTCCACCAAACTCAGAGTTGACACAAACATCCTTCTGTTGGATCTGGTGTGTTTCACTGCTGGTTTGCTCTCATCTTTCACTTCTTCTCGCTCTCAATCTCACTGTCAACTGTTCTTCATGTCTTCTCCCCTCCTTCCGACCCCCCCCCCCCCCCCCCCCCCCCGTTTGCACAACCCCACACCTGCACAGGAACAAACAAATGTGCTTAAAAATAATACTAATTTGAGACCTGAGACACAATTGAGATTTAAAGAAGTCAGCTCATAAATATACAATGTTTTCAGGCAGCCTTAGACACATACACAAACCAGATACAACATCTCATTCTTGAAGTCTATGTGTGTGTCTGTCTGTCTGTCTGTGTGAGATTCTCCTCCTTGAAAGCCTTCTTTGGCACCAGTCATCTCCTCCGAGAATAGCGCCGAACTAGTGACTTGTTCCTGTCATTGCTGAAGTGCTATGCAGAGGGATGGATTACATCATTATAGCTCATGCAGAATAGCCAAGAGACAACGCTGCCAAAATGGCCATGGTCAACATTGATGTTTTTTTATTAAACGGTATCTGTTGCAGTATTCCCTCAATCCACCTTTCTCGTATGTTTGAGTGAAAGGTAGATCACTACCAACAAAAATATAACCCATTTGTGTGCCAGCTCATCATTGAATTCCATTCCATAGTTTTTGGTTGAGATGTGGCCCCACCTGGACATGGACACACAGCATTCCTTCATGTGTTTCTCTGAAAACGTACCCTTTTTCAGAGACTTCTGACGGCAGGTTGAACGTGTATTAAAAAAAGTGTTGGACTTAAACAAATCATATTAATATTGACTCTGTTTCATCTCTGCTTGCTTTACGCATGGCTGCCCCACGTACTTTGTCTGTACAGGCATAAATCATGAATGGCCCAGACTACATCTGTCAGCCCTGACACCTTTGTTAAAGCCCTGCCCCTCACCTAACATGAACTCCAGCCCGGCACCTCCAGCCATCCAATCACTGCAGTCTATACATCACCTATGCTATACTACCTATCGCCCCTCTCTCCACCTTTGTGTATTAATTATTGGAAAACCTGATCAACCAATCACTCAGAGAGCCTTTCACGGAGCCTTTCAGCACACAGAGCCTTCTCACTCGCAGCCCTGCATTAAAGGCCATGAGGTCCACTGTATTCATGCAACAGCCCCCAACGCGGCAAAACGTTCACGCGTCGCGGACATGTGACTAATGCAAATGGGACGAGGGAAATCCGTCGTGACTAACGCATTTGGGAACAGAGAAAATCACTTGTCTCCCGAACAAATGAAGGAAGCTATTAAAATGAGAATATATTATCTGTGAGCAATGGAGAGCGGCAGCGACAACAGCGGGCTCCGTATTCCGTGTCAGCTGGGCCCACTGCTTCACACAGAGTGCCCACTAAGGCAATTATTTCCAGGAGCTGGTTGTGTGAGTTATCTCTCTCTCGCTCTCTCTCTCCACTCTGATGCTAATGCACCTTACACATTATGATTACGTGGACCGCATAACAACGCAGGCCCTGCTTGCCAGAGCACATGGAGAAAACGGCTTGCCTTTTTGTTGAGTATGGTCTCATGATCAACGATAATAATGCTGCCTTTTTTTCGTGCGTTGGGGCTTGAATGATTTAATTAAGCCTTTTGCTTTTTAGATTTTCAATGGGAGAGGATGCAATGAGTTTTCACTTTCCAAAGCAACACTCTTGGTGTTTCAAAATCATACATGAAACGTTTTTTCCCACATCATTCTGTGAATGATTACATTTGCCAGTGTTTATGCAATCGTTTTCTAATCACTGTGAAAGGGATTCATTACATTTGATACTATTTGACAGACTTGGCATAACAATGGTTTGTTGGAACTTTTTGCATCTGTTAAGCCATGACAAGGAGGATGAAAAAAACCTGATTCTGTAATTTCTTGGGTGAAACTTCTAAAGTGTGTTTGGGGATGTGTAGACGCAGCGCTCGGCATGAGAACAGATGGTCTGCCGAAGAGAGGCGTTTAATCAACTCATCATATTAAGGCATTTTCCTTTTAACTTTTTATGGGCCTGTGTTTAACACTTGCATTCTGCACCAGAAGCCAGTGTGGCTACAGCTTTCCACCCCGATTATTCACTTCATTTAGCTTATTGAAAAGGATTTTGTTTCCAAAAACACCAATTTGATTAAAACATAATTATAATCAATTAACAAAAAGCTCATTCAAAATTGGTTGCCCTATAGGCTTACTTGCTAATTTGTTTTTTATGTGAGTTTACCTGTAAATACATTGTATGCACCTGGTGTACACCATTTGACTTTCGATACTGCAATAGAGAGTTATGCTTTTGCTCGGCACACATCTAGGCACACTCCCATACATGTACAAAGACCATATATTTGTGTACAATTTAGGCACAATTTAGCTTACACACAGCATCGAAAGTTCTTGTGAATATTTGGGCTCAACAAGCATTAAATCCAAGTTTTAGTCAAATAAGGAGACTGTGTGTGGATGGGAGGCAGAGTTTATGTTGGGATATTACAAATGACAGATTTGTATAAATCATAATACATTCATTGCACTCTCCTATTTATTACATTTATCTAAGTAATTCTTCATCTTCACCGAATAGCAGCCAATTGGACCTTCGTGGAAAGTCGTCTTTATTGCTGATATTTTGACCATTGCCCTTCCCTGAGGTAAAGGCAATAAAGAAAGTAAACCTCTACAGCCAAACAAGACAGACTTCGGAAATGAGAGGCTCAAATGTATTGACATTTCTCTCCTGTTAATAGAGAAAAGAAAATGACATAGATTTGCAGTGTCTGTGGACAAATGCCACAGACCCTGAGCAACACCAATAATCCCCAACGTTGGTGGTGGTGGTGGGCTGTTTTTGGAGGAAGTTCTTTGTTGGAGAACATGTCAAATCACCATTTTCCAACTTCGGCCAACAGTCAATAATTGGGTGCTGGCATTTGTTTGGTCATTTTGCAAGCATCTTTAACATGCGCACACGGTTTATCCATTTGAATGCCTTGAACGGATGGGAATATTAAATTACTGAAGTTACGTTGTTATTGTCAACATGAAGAATGTGGATGTCTGATTGAGCGTAGTTATTTATTAACACCTGTCTGTTGCCCTCTCAATGTAGCAGTATACACTAACTGTGTGATTGCATTTTCATAGAGAGTCTACTCTAACTGAGTTGAACACATCTCTTTACTCCAAACAGATGTGTTCGCTTCCCTGTAGCTAGGAACTTCCTCTTGTCAAAGACCTTGCAGGTAGGACACACCAGGCTCTGAGGTCATCATTGAGCTGCTTCAGTGGAGCTTATTCAAGTTAGTTGCTGATGCAAATTGCTCTGCTGGCTTCTAGATGGCCGCTGCTAGTGTGATGGTGATCTGGAGCTTGGTTCCCCGTATTTCCCATGGCGAGGTGCATTATGGGTAGGACAGGCCCGCTGGCTTGCTGGCGGATCACACCCTAATGGCTTCAGAGATCAGGGGGCGAGAGAGAGGCCTTTCCCCTGGGCCCACAGCCATTCATCTGTGTGAATGCTCCCAGGAGACAAAATGAGAGTCTAGCAGCCTAAGAGAAGGAAGTAAGGAGATAAACCAGGCCAATCATTTTTATAATTCAATGCAGCAATGCCCTCTTCCACTCCCTCCTGTGTGAATTTAGTTGGTACAGCAAAGATATTGTTTTACTGTGCCTTGGCTGGTTCACGGCACCATCAGTGACATTTCTACCCCATGCTTGTGTAAATGGAGTCGATCGTAGTGGGGTTTTTGTCATTACGCTGTGAAAACGTTGAGTGGCTTTTGAGTGTCATTTGGTGTAACCCAAAGAGTCCTCATCCCCTCCATTGCAGTGCCAGAGTTGGAAGAGTATAGTGTTAGAGGTTTCCATGTTTGGAGCCTCTCCAATGGTTGCATGCAAGGAGGACTGGTTTTATGTACTGCTCTGTCATAAAGAATTGCGTCGGCCTGGATGCAAGAAGTGATGGGAAGCTAGTAAAGAACCACCCCTACCAGCAAATGGCTATTAGGTCATTGCTAATCAGTAAGTTAACATACATCGACCTTCCCACCGGTTCTACAGACCCATTTGCCAAATCCAAGGTCTAGTATAATTGCTTGAAAGTGCACTAAATAGACACTGGGGGGAAGGGCTATAAAATAACGAGGGCTGACATTGTGGATTCTACTGCTGAACCCATTAGGAAAAAAATAATAAGGTCTACTAAAAGCTGGAAAATTGCCATACACCAATTCTCTCTCACTGTAGTATGTAAAGTATGTATTTATTTATTCAACAGTTTTACATTTTTCCCAGCTTCTTTGTCTTACCACACATTTGCTACTGTGCAATTGTCGAGGGGGGGTGGAGAAGGAAACCCATTTGCTTTACAGTTATGTATTCATGGTCCTTTCTGTGTGTTCTTCCACCCTCCCCTCAGGGCTCTAAGCAGCCTCCCTGACGCCGGGGAGGATGAGGCCTGGGCCAGGTTCCTCTACAGGCAGTGGGTGGGACTCGGCTTGAGGGACGTCCGCCTGTCCAATCACACGGCGCTGCTCAGCCTGCCCGGCCCCGCCCCCAACACCATAACAGACAGCTCCACCAGTCAGTGCTTCCTGCCTTGTGGCACGCCGTGCGACCAACCGGGCGGCAGCTACGCGCCCCGTTCAGCGCCCGCCTACGCCGCCTATTCGGCAGTGGGAAGTTTGGAGGTATGGTGACCTGATTGCGTGTGGTGTTGCCAGTGTTGCATTTTGTTGCGATTATGTTGTGGTTGTGTCCCTGACATCGTTCCTGACCGGGCCGGTTGATTTAAGTGTTGCAGAGGAAAAATAAGATGCATGGAAACGGTTTATTTTGATTTTTCGGGGGAATCCAGAGCAAATAGTAAGCCTCAATAAATTATCACAATCCAAACGAAATGGGCTGATTATCAGGAGCCCCTCCAATTAACATTGAACTAGTATCAAGTGATTGATGTGTGTGACGTATTATACATGATGCATACCCATTTCATTGATGTTCCACTTGCGCTAAATTCACTGAGCTCATGAAGCCCGAAGAAGACAAAACCCCCTGAAACACAGAGAAAGTCTGCTGATAGAATAGTGTGGGGAGCGTTATGGTGTGAGCACCCACAGAAAGAACAGAACCTCCTCCGCAATGCTTCAATTACATGGTGGGTAACCTGTTTGCCCCAGAAGGCACAGCACTTTGAACTCTAGTGATAGGTTGAGCCCAGGCCTATTTCGGCCTATCCCATGCTCCAGGTCTATCCCATATCACATAGATTTAGTATCAACAAGGTAATGCTCCAGTGTTGACTGTATTCCAAAGTCTTAGGCATTGTTCTTTCTATTTATTTGTTTCATTCTTTTTTTAGCCCTGCCAGCTAGCTTCAGCACCAGCCTCACTGATTACTGGAAGAAGAATGTGTTTCCTGCCTAGACAGTTTGCTGGCATGACCATATATTGAACTTAATTAACAAAGCTTTATTTCCCTGAACATCTCTGCATGGTGCCATTGTTAATTAAAACAACTGGCCATTTAACAGTGCTCCCCACTCACAGTGGGGGGCTTTATGGTCTAATTTGCCATAAGGGCTCTTTGACTAAACGTATAGATATATTTTTTCCTCCTTCCATTTTCCTGGTTTTAAGCAGTAATAATATCCCTAATTTTTTGCATTCTTATTTATTTTGGACCTCAACAAGAGTAAAACAGCAAAAAGCCTTATTTATCTTCTTCTGTTTATGTTGGACCTCCCGTTGGTCATGTATTTCCCCTTCTTCTATGCGCCAACGCAGCTCTGCCTGTAGCTGAGCCCCCCCCCCCCCTCCGTTGTCCAGCGTCTCTCCGCGCCGTACGGGCGGCTCACCTGGCTGACACCGCGGGGGCAAAGCTCACGTCACGATCAGTTCCCGGCTAAATGACTGGAAACTGACTTGAAAGGAGCTTGAAATGGACTGCTCTTTATTCTCTTCTTAAGGTAACCAAAGGCCGCACGGAAAGGTTAAACTGAAGCCCGGAGGCTTCAATTTGATTAATTCCACGCCCACCCACCGTCCCTCCCCCCTCTTACTGCATGCACTACTTCATTTAACCTTCTTCTTCCCCCTTCTTTGAACCCCTCTCTGCAGCCTCTTTTATATTGTCATAAGGTCTCCCTGGCTCTCCCCTGAGGCTGGATAAAAGGCAGGGGCACCAGTTTGAAAAGAAAAAGAGAAAAAGGTGATGCAGCCTAGGAGCCTGCCAGCTTGGAAAGTGTTGCAGCTTGACTGGGCTGTGGTTTCTCAGACCACAGCCCAGCATGCCTAGAGCCTGCTCCGAAGGAAGTGTTGAAACAATGGTTGGAGGTTTAAGCCTTTATGTGCTTGGGTGGATGCTGTCATTTGTGTTGTGTTGAATCGTGGAAATCTTTATCGGACATTTTGAAGGTTCAATATTTTCCTTGCATTAAAGGTTGATGCTAATCTTGATAGTTATGGCCCCATTACTATTAATATTGTTATCCATTTTCATACTTTAATTCATATTTTAGAATTGCTCTCTGTGTTCCTATTTAAGGATGGGTGCAACCACTCCAATTACAATGAATGCCTCCGGTTAAACATGTAGTCACATATAGGATACAATTATGAGAAACGGTTTCTTTTCTGAGCAGTGAACCGCCAAGGAAACGTTGACATTGTTTTAATCGGTTAGGAGGAGCCGTGCAATCTATGGAAACTTTTCTGATTGCCAATTGTCCCTGTATATATCTTCATGGGCATGATGTGTCTATCACATGGGCTGATATGTTACGTTGTATAATGGGTATACTCAAGAGAACGATGATTCCAATAGATAACGGAAAGAGGGTTTCACACAGCAACTGGCCTCCGGGCTTACTCTCTCTCTCACTCTCTCTAGCCTCGCTCTCTCTCTCTCTCCATCTCAAAAGATACGGCATGTCCTTTATCTACTTCAAGATAAGGGAAAAGGACCATCTTCACTGATTGCAACCAATCATAGTAGTATATCCAATATGTATGTGTGTTTTTTTCAGTTCATTCAGCATTGAGAAGTTGAAGGTTATTGCTCTTCCTAATGTATTGTTTTTTTTCAGCTTGCACTCGCTCAGATAAACGCACACTTAAGAGATAAGGGAAATTAAAGAAATACCAAATAATTTAAGAGGGGTTTCTATCTATCCTATGTACCTTGTGTTGCATATCTCTTCACAAACGCAGGACATGTGGGGAGTGGAGCTGATGTTTTTTAAGGATACACTCCTATTCTATCCTATATACACAAGGCAGATCAAAAGTTACCCTTTTCTATTCATTTCAATCTCTCCCTTCATTTCTCTCCCTATTCCCCTCCGTACCCTTTTGCTGGAGCCATTCATCTGACCGTTGTCCACTCACCAGATAGGTCTAGCTGCAGACGGGGTGTCACGCCATCCATCAGCCAATGATATCCCATGCTGCATGCGCCATGCACCATGTGACATGGCCTCCCCAAATACGTTGTATTGTCTTCCACTAAGCAACCTGCTATTTGTTGCTTTGACCGGCAGTAAGACATTGTGCATCAGGATCAGAGGATCATTGTTCATGTGAGTTGCACATGCAAGGAGTTGGCTGTTGTCGACTGTAGTGCAAAAATCCAGAAATGAAACAACTGTACATTATATAATTTTTAAAAAATCGGATATTAAACAATGTATCCAGGTTTAACCTAAAATCTAAAATATGTTTAAAAACAACCTGTGGCAGTCTAAAACTCCTGACCCATTTCTCCACACTTTGGCTCTTTCTCTGTACTCTTAAACCTTTGTTGTATTACATAAAGGACAGCTAGTGATGATGCAAAAAAGGACACATTCACTTCCCTTACCCTACCCAGTGGGACAGGATCAACGGAAGGTAAAAGGTTGTAGAAAGCGCCGAATTTATTATGAAAGTCAACATCACAGAGTGTAAAAGCTCACCGAGGCTTTGTAAGTGCTCACTTTGTCTGAGGACAAAGAGGAGAGAGGATGGGGAAGCGGCAAAGCACCTTCAACCGCGCCCCGTTTTGATGCCCTCACTTTGTGTGTCCTCTATTATATTTACTTTGAATATTTACTTTGAACAAAATTGTTTTTACAGCGTCCGCACCACATCATGAGCCCCTGCACGTTAATGCAATAGCGAACGCATAAGTTGATGCATTTGTGGAGCCTATTTTAGTGAAATGTTCCAGTACCCTTCAACCTATCTACGAGGGACAGAAGGAGAGAGGAGCACACCATGTTGATATACCCATTTGTGGAAACTATTTTATTGAAATGTAACAGTATCCTTTTCCTTTTCTATCTATCATGAGAGAGAGAGCGAGAGAGAGAGAGAGAGAGAGAGAGAGAGAGAGAGCTATAGGGAATTGTGGATGGCTGTCCCTTCCCTTGCGCTGTCTGACATAATGACAGACTGTGGTTGTGATGGCACTTAAGCTGCTTGATGGGATAATGGTGAATTATAGGTCGCAGCAAGAGGCAGTCTGTCATCATCCAACAGAGAAAACAATCTGTAAAGCCCCCGTCCCTTTCCCTCGAAAAAAATGCTTTATTTTCATCACTACTCGTGCACAATAGCTCTCCGGTGTTGTTCATCTCCCTCCCCCCTCCCAGTCTCTGCTACTCAGGTTCACACCGATGTAAGCCATTATCAGATCGAATGGCCATGCCTTGAACATCAGCTGGCGGTGAAATACTTGTTTTGATACTCTAGGAGTATTTCCACCCGTCAAACTGTTTTATCAAGTAAGCAATGGGCCACGCACTCGAGGGACTTTAGCGTCCATACCAGTACAGAAGTGTGCACACCAAAAAGAGAGTTCTGTTCAGCCATTACTCTACAATGTCCATTTTAAAACAACATTATTGAAAGCATTTATTTTAGGAATTCTAATTGAAATAATTATTTGCATGGAAACTAATTTCTTGTCAA
Organism: Pollachius pollachius; assembly: GCF_949987615.1. Lineage (NCBI taxonomy): Eukaryota > Metazoa > Chordata > Actinopteri > Gadiformes > Gadidae > Pollachius > Pollachius pollachius. Next base: position 19,416,987 of record NC_136940.1, read on the forward strand.
CTAGAAGTTTAAAGAGCCTGGAATTAAGGACGTTCAAATGTACCAGTCGTGTGCATTATCGGTCTCCCTACCGGTAACTCTAAAGGCCATCCATCCTCATATCACCACCTACACATGCATCTATTAAATGTGTGGAGAGAGTCAATGCACATTCAGCATTTAAGTTAATACATGCAGTATGTTACATGACTGGATCAAGAGAGAGAGAGAGAGACATTGTATACAGAAAAAAACAAGATTCAATGTACAGAAACCTTGTTATTGCATTATATCACCGAGAACACAATGTTGATCCAATGTATTTACTGTAGTAGCTGTCAATCAACATGTCTCACATGTATACATACAGCATCACCGTGTGTGTGTGTGTGTGTGTGTGTGTGTGTGTGTGTGTGTGTGTGTGTGTGTGTGTGTATGTATGTATGTGTGTGTGTGTGTGTGTGTGTGTGTGTGTGGTTATGCACATGTGTGTGTATTGTTGATATAAGCGAGATAAAGAAAGATTTAGGCAGGGCCAGGTCCAATCTTTCTGTATTTCAATTTGCTGTTCTTTTTCCACAAGCCGCAGATTAAATGAAGGACTTTTATGATGCAAATGCAGGCAGAGGCAATAAATCTTTTTCTCGCCCTTCTTTTCTTGCCTCTCCACGGCTACTCTCCCCTGATGCAACCAAGATGGGATCTCGTTCTCGCTCTCTATTCCCTTCTCTCTATCTCTCTCTCTCTCTCTCTATTCTCTCTCTCTATTCTCTCTCTCTCTCTCTCTCTCTCTCGCTCTCTCTCTCTCTCTCTCTCTCTCTCTCTCGCTCTCTCTCTCTCTCTCTCTCTCTCTCTCTCTCTCTCCTTCTCTCTCTCTCTCTCTCTCTCCTTCTCTCTCTCTCTGCAGCATCACGTAACACTCATCCCCAAGCCACATGAAAAATGAATCAGACCAGGTGATGGAGAATGGAAGAGAGGAGGGGGGGAGGGGTTGGCTGGTAGCAGCAAGAGAATTCAAGAGAGATGGCAACACTTAGAGAGAGAGGGGGAGAGAGAGAGAGAGAGAGAGAGAGAACAAGAGAGAGAGGCTTGGGGAGAGAGAGAAAGAGAGACTTGGAGAGTGTGAGAGAGAATTAGAGAGCGAGAGAGAGCGAGAGAGAGAGAGAGAGAGAGAGCGAGAGAGAGAGAGAGAGAGAGAGAGAGCGAGAGAGAGAGAGAGAAACATAATTCAAGAGAGAGGGAGACTTTGGTCGTGATACCGAAAATAGTGTTAGACGGTGGAGACGGTGACATCTCCTCTCCACACAAACATTTATCGTCTGCCTGAAGCACCACCGCCGCCCCAGGCACAGGCATACAGATAGGACACACACTTGTGCTTGGTCAGAAAAATTTGATGAATGCTTCGCTCAAGTCCATAGCAATTAATTAAAGACACTCGTAATGGTGATGAGGCAGAAAATGTAAATCAATGTAAAGGAGATCCATGGAAGCGGGGTAGTGTGTGTATCCACCTTCTTGCCACGTTTCAGCCCCCGTTATTTTAGCTTTTATTAAGGCTGAAACTCGCACTCTCTGTCTCCATTGTCTTGTCTTTTTTTACTTTCCCTGCAGGCAGAGGTGGTGGACGTGGAGTACGGCGCTGCTGATCGCTTGAGGCGGGCCAGCGGAAACGTCAGTCTCACCGGCCGGATAGCACTGCTGAAACTAGGTCAAGCGCCCCTGCTTTACAAGGTGAGAGAAACACAAAAGATCTGCAAAAAATGGATAACAACCACATGAATAATGCCCCTCTTCTGTTGGTTTGTGGAACAATTGAAAAACTGGAGAACATAATTTTGTCGTGAACCTGCAAAGAAACCCTGAAAAACAAAGACACAAATACACCACTGAATAAAGGAATCTGCTCTATATGTTGTAATAGCCATCATGTTAGATATGTCTTAGTGCCTGCCTGTCTGTCTCCTGTCTGTGTTCACACATTTGCAAACCGAATCTTTATCATCCTGCTGTTTAGGAATAAGTAATCCAGGAGACAGAGCGTGTGCGCATCTCTCACGCATTGTCATAGCACACGAAACCTTTATCATAACCAAGTTCGACATGCCACTTGCATGTCGTCCCCATCGTTGGTCTGTTTGCTGCAGTGATGTCTGAGTGGACCCGCCTGTCGATCGCTCAATCCAGATAACAATTTGTGAATAGATAATGGATTCAGCGGGCTTATTATCCCTTTGGATGTTTGTCATGGTGCAGTGTTTTGTCTTCTTTATTTTTTTTTATCCTCCTGAAAGCAATTTACTTGTCAATTTGGATTTTAAAAGAGCATTATGTGCTGTGGTCACACATATACACTGATATGCACACATACACATGGCTATACGCATTGTTACACAAACCATTGTAAACGTATTTAGCTAAAACACAATTGTGCGTGTGTGTTAGCTTGTTTGTGTGACTATGGAAACAAGTTAGTGCTATGCTTAGAAGCCCTTACATTTTTACCTTGGAATTGAATATGCATGCGTTTGCTATATTGTTTGTTTTATTGATTTGATATCACACATACCCATTTAAAATCGGTAAACAAGGCCTGTATTGTAGATCCGTCTGCTCAGAGAACCATGGCCATGCGCCATGCTAAAATTGATTTCCATCCAAATCTTTAATAACTGTTTACACCTACATGATTGCAACTTGACAGCCATCGCTGGGCACTCAAATCAGCCCTAATTCTGAGCAACATATTGCACCGATGTACGGCCTCAAACACACACACACAAAATAGTGACATTATTATTTTTTTAAATAATATTTTGTTGTTGTAAATTATTTAAGCATAAATTTATAATAATTTTGAATGACACCATCAAAAAAATGAATAAGATATGTATAATTTAAATAATAGGATTTATAACATTCTGCATCCTCTTGGGCTGTGAATGTTTAGACCCTTAGCGTTCTTTAATTTCAAAGGTGCTGTTCAGTGAGTTGAGTGATGTGTCATTGCTGTTTATATTGCAGACATTCTGTTGCTTGTATTGATGTTGGTATGTATTGAGCAGAATTAAAAATGATATTAAAGTTCCTCTATATTGCGTTTATGACTCCTATATAGCGGGTATGTTGCACCATACACACCATACATTCCAAAAATTCCTCATGTCTTCCAAACGAAAAGCATAACAAGTTTAATGATACAAAATTTACTGCAACTCTTGACCTCTTGATGTAATGATATATCCCATAATGCTCTGCGTCTGAGTTGGCAGGAAGGGATGATGGTGTATATTATGATGGCATAATGATTAATAATTATACTAAGTGCTCCATTTCGAGATAAAGGCCCATCATATTCAGCCCTTTCTGCTTATAGCTCAAACATCATTATAGCAATATATATTAGTGCAAAATGCACATGGGTCAGAAATTATTTTGCAATATTATCTCAAATTGGAATGTATGTGATAGTTGGAGGGATCTTGGTATTTCAATGCTGGTGAATGTTTGTACATGAATAAATAAATGCAAGTCTGTGTGTGTGTGTGTGTGTGTGTGTGTGTGTGTGTGTGTGTGTGCGCGTGTGTATGTGTGTGCGCGCATGTGGCCCACATACCAGCCGACCCTTTCCGCTGTGGTGAAGTACAGAGCCAAGCTGGCAGGCAGTGGCTGGCATCAAGGACAGGACTTGCATTGCCTTCCATGATGCCCGGCTGCCTGATATGTCTGGTCGCAATTTCAGCACATCTGCTACTTCAGATAGGGAAGCCACTGTGAGAACACCTATGTTGAATATTTATCCCGCCTACCTTTGGGTCGTATGGCTTGTGCTGAAAGGTGTTTACCCAGACGATCAAAATGCATCCGAGGTATTCTTGTCCCCGCCTCACTCTCAATGACTTCACTCTCCTCTTTCGGAAGGGAAGTTTTGGTTTAAGAAGAGATTTCACTCTTGTTTTTTATCCGAGATGTCTGGAAAAGAGCTGTTCAATTCCGACATCACAATGCCGTGACCTCTCTGTTGTGCCGATACTATTCTATCTTCTCTTCCTGTCATTCAGGGATCTCCCAGAGTGAGTGAGTGAGTGTGTGTGCTACAGAGATGTGTGATGTTGTGACGCTGATGTGATTTGCTGTAGTTTACACCTATCAGCTGCTACTGCTGCCGTTGTTGTGCACACTCACACAACAACACTCTCACAGCATGCCAAGCATAACAGATACATGTCTTGGGTATTGTATTGTAGTGTAATGCGTGTGGGGGCTTTTCTGTCGATATATGTCCCGTTGGCTATGTCTGTCCATCCGTGTCACAACTCTCTTTAGGTCTTTCTCTTTAGGCAATCTTTAGGCATTTTGCCAAATGTTTTAAAGGTGACATATTATACCACCAGGTGTAAGTGTGATTAGCCGTTACAAGCCATTTTGAAAATCTGCATCTTCTGATATCACAAGTAGGCGTGTTCACCTAGATGTACGCTGGATAGATCAGTTCACCGGCCACCCAGTGGACTGTAGCAAACGTTGCTCATCTATCCGTCATACATCTAGGTGGACAAGAGGCAGATTTTCAAAACGGCTTGTAACGGCTAATCACAATCACACCTGGTGGTATAATATGTCACCTTTAATATGCAATCTAAATTCATTTGAAGATAACCCTTTATGAATACTCCAAGTTTAACCCAGGTATGACTGTAGCCAAAGTGGACAGGACTGTGGAAATAAATCATAGGATTAAATAAATGGGTTCTTGTCCCCCAGCTGTCCTTGCTGTCAGCGTGGGGTCTCGGTGGGGCCCTGCTCTACGTGGACCCCTGTGACGCCCCTCCCGACCTGGACGTCCTGCACCAGGCCTTCAGCGTGACGCTGAACCCCGGCGGACACCCCTTGAGCCCGGGAACGCCCAGCGGCTGTGAGTAAACCACCGATTATTTTGCTATTTAAATTCATGTCAATGGGACGCAATGCATTATTTCATCAAAATGTACAACTTTGATCTTATACGCCTTTGTGCGCATATCCTAACCCTGTTACATACCCAAATAAACTCCAGCTTATCCGTTGTGGTTTTTGGAGACACAAGCACAGTTTCTCTGTGCCCATGGCCCTAATTTGTCAAACCAAATGCCAGTTGTTTCCTAGAGATTGTAAACTGTAAATTGTTAATGAACCAAAGAAAGTAGTTTTGGGGGTCAGGCACAGGTTTCTGGTAAACAGTCTTGTACTGAATACATATGAGTATGTTTGGAAACTTTACCTTTAACTTCACCATGTTTTACCCTGTACATCTTTTAACTTTTTGTGAAAAGCAATGCCCACCGATCCCTCACATATATATATATATATCCCTACAACAGTTATATACATAAATGTGTATATATATATAGAGAGAGAGAGAGAGAGAGAGAGAGAGAGAGAGAGAGATAGATATACTGTAGATATAGATAGAGATGTTTATAGATATGAGATGAAGTATTACTACTTCCTGGATGAGTTGTGTGAACAATTTGCTTAAAACTCTGTTACCTTGGCCTCTGCCAGAGGACATTGACTCTGTGTCCCTCCGCGGCTCCCTTCTTCACTGTATTTAAATCACCCTCCCAGGACGACAGACCTCTCTGTTTCCCAGTCTTGCCCCTGCCTTCCTGCTTCCTGCCAGGTCCGGCCAACGGGGACGTGTCATTACTGCTCAAGTACCTTTAGTCCTTGTAGCAGAGTAACTTGGAGCAGAGAAAAACCCTCCAGATTCCTTCTGTTGCGTGTTGGATGTAGTGGGACACAGACACTGAGCGCTGGGCATGTGCACGCTTTTTTGATGGAGAGGGGAGAGGAGATGGGGAGAGAGAGAGTGAGAGAGAGACTACTGAGAGTGTCTAAGGGCTGTAGGGAATTAGAAAATCTGTTCTGCCACCAAACGGGGTGGGCCGGGTCTCCCCCAGTGCTAATACAGCCATAAAGAACAGAAGATGGTAAAGGACACCTCATTTTTCAAATCAACCGTAATTTATTCATACACTCAAACCTTCTTAAGGCTTTTTTTCCATTTTTTTTAATTGGGTAAAAATCCTACTTAGAATATTTGACATTTCTTTATGAGAGGCCTATACACTGTGTTAATTATGCATACATGTACTGTGCATATATTATTTATTGACATCATACTGTACGTATCTAGGGATCAGCTTAGCGAGACTTATGCATCAAATGCCAATTTTCACATTCTGCTTAATGCCATACAATTCCTTTGCATTCTACATTTGATTCAAAACATCTGTGATCCAGCTAGCCTCGTAAATGAATTACCATGGGGCTGCGTCACACACCATCTCTGTCGCTACCTATATGTTCAGAGCTTATCCCTTCTTCTCTCCACTCGTACAAACAGAAAAGGGCTAGCTCCTGACTGCGTATGTCTCATGAAAGGAACACCTAAAGGCTTCGGTATCATAATCAGTCCATGTGGCATACCTGATGCGGTTCTACAGCCCCTATTGGGGTTGGCTACGGTTGCAGGGTCTTTTTTACAGGGTCACCATTTGCCTAAAAGACATCTATGAAACATGGATCTGAGGATAGCCACACTACCTGTGGGAACTATCTGATGGAAAACCCCCAAAAAGAAAACTGCCCATAAACCCAGCTCTCTGTAAATTGGAGGAGGAGAGGGCGACCCCTGGCACCAATCTGGCACCCCAAAATAGCACCGCAATGTGTTATTTCTCTTTCCTCTTCACCCACCCTCACCCCACCCACAAAAACCACCTTCTTCTTGTAATACGTAATAAGTCAACCTTCTAGTATTGTCACCTTGCCATGTCGTCACGTCAATTCCTTCCCAGGGAATCAAAGCCCCTGTCATCTCCTACACGCATGCATGCACGCACGCACACACACACACACACACACACACACACACACACACACACACACACACACACACTCTCTTGCTTACCTCTCCTTACCAATGTGTATGAGTGTGCGTGTATGTGCGCACATTTACTTGTCATGCTATTGCTGAGACTGAGCGATCCTGTTATGCATGCCAGAACGGCAGGAGGTTCATTAAGGTGTGTGTGATGTTTCCATATGCAAACATGCCCGACTGTGCTGTCTGCTTATACTCGGAGGAGCCAGCCGCGTTTGCTAGGATACCATCAGCAGGTGTGCACAGTCTGCTTATCCCAGTTTCTCTGGCATCTATCTCGCTTGATTCACTCTGCACTGTCATAACATTGCTTTACTTTGATATTCCATGTTCCCTCACCGCTCCTCTAATCTGGGAGGCAGCAGGAGAATCTGTCGTTGCCGTTTGAATTCATACCACATTCAAGGTATGATCATTTAATGAATCCAGAGAGTAAAGACGCATATCGGAGCATATTTGATTATAAAAATATATGTATATTTATATGACATTAAATATAGAAAATGCAGGGTCCATATTTTTTATGGCCTTTTGATGGAAAAAAACGCAATGGTTTTTGTTTTGGCATCCTGGCATTTTTTCGGCAGGCTACTGAAAATAATTAGCAATTCCATGAGAATGCAGTGGCATTTTCCTTTGCTTTGCCCCGGCCATGTCTACCCAATGGAAACTACTGCAGGATACATGTACCCCTAGAAATCCTCCGCTCTGATAGGTGCATGCTGGGTCTGCATGTACACTACATTTTGTGTGTGTGTGTGTGTGCGTGTGTGCGTGCGTGCGTGCGAGAGAACAAGAACAGCGTGTGTATAAGATGTGTGTGTGCGTGTGTGATTCCATTAACCTTTTGTGTCTAGGCCTCTCTTTCTTCTCACCTGCCTTGCCCCCCCCCCCCCCCCCCCCCCCACACACACACACACACACACACACACACACACACATATATAAGCGTGCACGCACTCACTCACGAACACCCTCTCCCCTCCTTCCCCTCTCTGGAAGAATGAGAAAACAGAGCTCAAGTGTAGGCCGGCCCCCGCCCTCCCCCCCCATGTTAATTTCTGAACCGTCTGACAGGCGGACCTTTTCATTGGGTCTCCTGGGTTATTTAGAGTACCCTGACTGAGTCAGGAAAGGATGTTTTCATTAGCATATTTATTTAAATAGGTTGCGGTACACGATTTTCAAAAAAAAAAAGTGAGAAGAAAGAAAAAAGGAAGAATAACCACGCGCCTTAGTATATGATGCTGCGGTGAGGAGCAGCGGTCCAGGCAGAATGTAACGGCAGTGTTGTCAGCGCCGGAATGTCATTGCTGCTCCCATGGCAGTTAAGGAGTCATATTAAACCCCGCTTGTGTCCAAACCACCCTAACATATGCATTGTTTTATTTTCCCATCGATGCCTAATGAACGACTCGTCAAAGTTAAAATGTCACCCGTCCCATCCATTAGACATTCTCATGAAGCACATCACCCAATGGGTGGCTGTTTATTTGTTTTGTCCTATTTTATGTGAATGTGAGTCTTATTGGTCATGGTGAAAGACCTGTTAGGCAGTTAAACTTTATTGGTATGCCAATCGTGTGAAACAGTTCTTATGGCGTTGTTAACTGGCCCTTGTGAGGTTCAGTCACTCAACCTTGAAGGTAAGGCACGTGGAACTTGGGATCTTCTCACTTTAAGTATGAAGATGATACATTTTGCTCTTTAGCTATTACACATAATAAGTTACAAATCAACAAAGAAACAAGCCTTACTCCCATGCAAACAGATTGCAGATGTGGGTATGTTTACTTTAAACTCCTCCGCCATCTGAAAGGGCTGACGATGTGAGCTCACTAAAGCGCTGACCTAGTCGCCTCATATAGCCGTTTATTATTATATTGGACCACGAGTTTGGCCGTGCTTTGGGCTCACTCTGCAGGGAGTCCTCCACTTCATAAGTAGCCGGTGAGCTGTTTAGCCGAGCACAACTAGAATGGCTTAGGTGAGAAGGTGGCATTATCATGGCTGTTCACTGAATAATGCACAGAGGTTAAAGCTCCTAAAAGCTTCTCCCTGTGATTTATTAACGCCTGCCTGCAGATAGGGATGGATTATGGTCTGCCGCCGCTGCAGGGTTACAAACACCATGACGGCCCATAACAGTCACGCAGGATTAATAGGGACGAGGGAGGGCAGAAATCAAAGCATTAAAATGTTATATTGTGTGTGAAACGCTTATAATGTGTCTTTCATGATGAATGCCCACACAAATTAAGGCTTCATTAGCTAGACAAAAACAAATGGCTCGTGTCCATTAGCCTGGATTTAAGTCGAGGTTGGAACACTCAATGTATCATTATTTGTTTTTGAGTTCTTATGATCATGCTTTGGTTTACTACAGCAGAATAGCATACAATTTATAGGTTTGAAATATTTTGGCTAAAAAAGGAAACAGAAAATCTGCCCTGCTTAATTTGCTTTTTGGGTTAACACTGTGTTATGGTTTTGGTTGAGCAAGAAAGCCAATTAAGAGAACACATTGTTTTTGACGGTAGTTTGTCAGCTACATAAACTGCAACATATAGGAACTATATTTTATTAGAATTCACCATAATAATGAGACCCATTGAGTTCAAATGAAATCTCACTCACTCGTGTGGAACACAGAGGTCTATATATAATGTAAGTTCCAAAGTGTGTAAGAAATCAATAAAACTGTAAAGAGGTTTTAGGGAGAGAAAACAATGTGTGCGACCTTTGGCAGTTTCACTGTTTGCAGCTTTCCTCCATGGGCCATGTTGTGAATGTTACATGGCTCCCATCAAATCCTAAATCAGGGCAGATCTCATACATGAACTTACCCACCATCAGACCATTCTAGGGCCAAAAAGGTATTGTGAGTTCAAACATTGACGTGTTCCCGTAGGGTAACTCCTGAGCACACATGTATTGCAGGCTGTTTTACCAACTCCAAAACAATCTGTGCTAAGTTGTGTCAGCTAGACAGAATTTTTGTTTAGACCTCGAAACTTGTCTTTGGCTGTGGTTATCAACCGAAGCTAAACATTGGGGGAATTCATCGAACAACAGTTGTTGGAATTTCTCATATCATTCGTAACATTTTTCTTCTCAACAAATCTTGAACACACATCTCAAGTTTATGCCAGGATTTAGCCAGGACCCATTTGTCTGTCTAGAGGTGAAGGTCTCCTCGTATCCCAAGTCTGCCGTTCTCCATCACTCCTCATGATGTCTGCCATCTGGAGCTGGAAGGGTCCAGGCTTCACTCTACAGATGTTCCCCGTGCATGCTTCCTGCAACCTGATGATCCTATTGCTCAACGCGTCGTCCCAGCCAGATATCTCTGCCTGTCCGGAAATGTGCCAGAGTGCCGCCTTACAACACGAGTCTTCACCTGTCACTGGTCCCTTCTGTTACGACGGAGTCCTACTTATACCGACCTGGTGGCAAGTTCCTGTTCTTGGGCTCCTTGATTGATGATCCTGTGTAGTCTTCCATCCTGCCTTCTCCAGATAGTGGCAGCCTTTCCTGATGTCAGGCCCCTCTAAGTTATTTGACAGAATACATATTATGCACCCTGAGCTATAGTGCGATATACCAATGTGTAGACACAGATATGTCAGTCTTCCTATCAGGGCTTTGAAGAACCTGTGCTATATACATTTGCTGTCCCAACATCACCAATGCCATGAGTCATGTCTTTGGCAGTACATTCAGACATATATTTACACTTGTCCACAATGCATCCTGTCACACACCTCGCAAGCTCCAACATCCGCCTTGCCGCCGCGTTTCGCCAGCGTTCCATCCCGCCGCTCGAGTCTGTATGTTTAACCCAAATAAAGCAGCACTGTTGACCTTCATTACTCAACTCCCATGGCTTCCAGTATGCTCCACTCTCGGTCTCCCTGGTCCCAAGAGGGAGTGTGGGGTGTGTGTGTGTGTGTGTGTGTGTGGGGGGGGGGGGGGGCGGTGATCGGGTGAGCAGCCAAGCCTCAAATTGACTCGCCTTGGCTCACACTAGCAACCATGTATTTCAGAGGTAATAGGCATGCAGATAAGACTGTGTGTCTGGAAATACATTTCGATAGAAGTGTGTGTGTGTGTGTGTGTGTGTGTGTGTGTGTGTGTGTGTGTGTGCGTGCGTGCGTGCGTGCGTGCGTGCGTGCGTGCGTGCGTGCGTCTCCACATGTATTTCCAGACATGAGAGCCTTTCACAGCGCTCGATCAATACCGTACTGGAAAATGAGCGGCGGTGTCTCTGTTTGGTTTGGCTGACAAGGCAAACAGAGGCCCCCGGTTAAGGAGACGACGGTGACAGAACGAGGTGTGTGTTTTAGTCATGCACACACCTCACTGGCGTGCGGAGCTGCCACTACACTGTATCGCCAGTTGCGAGGGAAAAGGCAGGTGTCTGTGTGGATGTGCTTGTGGGTGAAACGGATACGCCCTCAATAGGGAAGCGTTTCTTTTGTGTTTGCCTGTACCGAAATGCCGGTTATTTAAATTGCATTTGCATTCCTGAATGCGATTCTCTAGCGCTGCCTTCGACTTACTGTAAATGGTGTTCACAATGCGGGCATGCTATTGATTTATTCCTCCCCGCGGGCCAATATAATCACTGATGAATACCAATGTTGTACCATAACTATGTGTCATTTAGGCTAGAGCTGTTTTATGTTCGTTTATTCAAATGCATTGATATACATATACAGTAGCGATTTCATCCGAGACAATGCAGTGGGCTCAAATGTCTACAGCATTAAGGTTAGATGTAACGCAGACTTTGGAAAGCACGTTTTGGCTTACATTGGATTAATTAAGACTTTGCCCCTAAATTGGCGAAAGTTTCTGTGAACTTTAACAAACCTTTAATGAACTATTTAAACCTTTTCAGAAAAATGTGGATAATGTCTAGATGAAAGGTGTTACGTTTACGTTTCTAGTGTTTAATAAATGTATATATTAAATCGAATGCTACAAAAATAACATTTTCTTTTTTAAATATAACATATTATACAAAAACATTCATGTTTTGATAAATCTTGTGAGGTTATAAAAAAACACAAAGAAATGCATACTATTACTAGGCAGTGCTTTCAGCATTTAAAAGGCTGTTTTGATCCTACCTCTCCGGTGTTCATTGGTTTTGAATGAAGACTGCTCCTTTTTTTAATGTCCAGGCCTGTTAGCAGCCAGAACGCCAGCACCCAAGGACCTACTATAACAATATCATATCACAGATCCTCCTGCCTGCCAACAAGCTTAAAGTGGACATATTATACCACCAGGTGTGAGTGTGATTAGCCTTACAAGCCATTTCGAAAATCTGCCCCATATGACATCACTAGTGGGCGTGTCCACCTAGATCTGTGCTGGATAGATCAGTCTACCAGCCTACTCATTGGAATGAAGTAAACGTTGCTCATCTATCCAGCACAGATCTAGGTGGACACGCCCACTAGTGATGTCATATGGGGCAGATGGTATAATATGTCCCCTTTAACATCACAGGAGCCCCTGAACAAATCCACATTGATTTATCATGCTGTACTGTGTGCTTCATTATACGACGCGGCTCCACATGGTTAAAGGTTCATTTCACTTACATGAGACCAACCTCAAGTGGTAGAAAAAAAACACATAAAGGGCTCTATTTTAACGGTCTGAAACGCAAGTGAGAAGCGCCAAGCGCAAGTAGCTTTGTGGGCGGTTCTATGGCGATGTCGCTATTTTACCGGCGCAAAAAATGACTCTTGCGCCCAGTGCAAATTTAAAAAGGGTTGGTCTGAAGTAGCCTAATTACCCGTAGGTGTGGTTTGGGCGTAACGTGCAATAAACCAATGAGAGTGCCAGCTCCCATCCCTTTTAAGAGCCATGAGCACATTTGAATCTGATGAGTTGATATTTTGACAGCGCGTCTGCAGTCTCCGATGAGACAGATGCACATGAATTTCAAACTTGAAATGGCTCAGTTTATGGCCAAATAATACGGCCTAATTCACACATGGAATAAGGTTTTCTTCCACAACTTCAGAAGTACTGAGTCCTCAAATAAATTTTGGCAAAGAAAACTTATATGATATAACATATGATATGCGGTAACCGTGGTTATATTTAATGATATATGCAATACATTATAAACATCGTTTCTTATCAGTATTGTATGAATTATCGTTATCGACTTGTGTTCCTAATATGCATGTGTCCCCCAGTTAATATACATTGCCATGGACGGTATTATGCGTTACGTGTTTAGTTTGCGTGTGTTTAAACAGATTGACGCACACACGCGCGCCCGCATTCATTAATTCTTTTACACATACACACATGCGCGCCTGCATTCATTCATTCTTTTTAACACTCACTCGCGGTAAAACAATGTTTTCTCACGATCAAATACTCATCAATCCTAAAAGTTATGGGCTTGTACACGATGTCTGTGTCAAGAAAAGATGTGTTTGCTGTACGGTGTTTGCAGATGCATTGATTTAGAAGTACAACTTATTACCGCTGTATCGGCTGTTCTTTCCCAAATAATTGACCAAGAATGTGTGGCTAGGTAGATGAGGGAAGCAAAGTGTATGCGCGAGGTGCACAAGCAACATTATGCATGCGCCCTTAGAATAGCATCTGAACAACGCGCCACTGACTTTAAACCAGGTATTTCCTGGTTTGTGGCGCAAGTGGTTTCTGAAACTGCAAAATAGCACCAGGGAACGTTTGCGCCAGAACACGCCTCCTCCTTTCGCCGAACCGCCCCTTGTGGTGCAAGATCATTCCCTAATTTACCGACGCGTGGCGCAGGAGGGAAAAGAACGCTCTGCGCCAGTTGCAAACTAGCAACGACACATGCGCCAGCGATTAAGTAAATTGCGCCGGATGCAAGATAGGGCCCAAAAAGAGTAAAGACTACTAAATGCTACATCTACATGTCATAGTGTTCTGCATTTGACATTCTTATACCCATATTTGATCAGATTCTTGCTTACTTCTGATTGTCTGCACATGCTTATGATACCATGCGATAACAGTGTACATGGAAGGGAACACTTACATTTGTGTAGTACAGATTTAACAATAGCTAAAAGTGGGGCAACTAGTTAGTAATTATGTATCCTCTGCAGTATCTTCACACATCACTCTCTATCTTCAAAACAGTCAGAGCTCTCTATCTCCATTCCCTCTGCCTAGCCATGTGAAATCAGCTCCCCCGGTTTGGAGAGATAATGCGCACCATTAAGAGACAGTGTTTCTTCGCTACGGGCTACGATGATTCACACAGCAGGTGTTGTCTTTCGTTGTTATGCTGCTCCTCACCAGCCTTCTGCTTTCATCACAGTCTCTTTCACAGTGTCCACTTGACGCTGTTGATTAAATCAGAAACATGATACAAAGACAATGGGCCCCTTTAGGTGTTTGTTTGATCATTCTTGTTTGTATCTTTAGTAATCTCACTGGCCAATAGTCTAGGCTCAAGAACACGGTTGCGTTCCTCACTCGCCTCATTGCTAGTCGGCTGCTGAATTCTGTATGTCTCGTTGGACTTTTATTCAAGATAAAGTGTGCGTATGTGCTCACGTGCGTGCGTGTGCACAGTCTCTCTTTTCACTGACTGTGAATCCCTATTCCGAGCCTGATCCCCTCTCTGTGTCTTCCTAAATCTTCTACCTGCCAGGCTGAATGGTAATAGGCAAAATATTTCCCACATGTCCACCCACCAGTCCTGTAGGAGGCCTTGTCTGGAAGTGACCATGATAGGTTATTACTGCTTAGATCTGGTTATTTTGCTATTACTACATTTTGAAATACATGAACAAAGTTAAAATACTGAATTATATATTGAAAACGGGCAATAATACATAGTCTCTTCGATGTTAAAAACAATGTAATCCGCTAAGAAGATTTCTCTTGAGTGAGTGGGTGTCAGTGTTGGAAGCTGTAGCTGGAGCCATCTGGGAAGAGTGTAAATCCATGATATTAATTTTGTTTTAGCAGGATGCGAGTGTCAACGTGTGTGGTGTGGTGTGTCCCACCCCTGAGATCATTTGCCGTAATTCTCAGCATGCGCTCGCAAAAGTGCACTCATATTCAAATTTTATTTTGCTCTTAGCGTCACTTACGAGCATCTGCAGGAATAACATTTAAACACCATTTCCATGTCACAGAAGGGCAGTTTGTGGTCACAGGTTTCTTCTGGTAAGCCTCCGGTGATTGCTGGTCGGGAAGAGCTTTAGTTCGATTCAAATATTCGGGAATTGGCATGAGATTGTGTGCGGGACGAGACTAGGAGACTTCCTACGAGAATATGGAGACCAACCAATGTTTAAATAATGAGTTCAACCTCAGTTCAGCACAATAGCACACAATAGTGGCCTCATGCATTCACAAATGAAAAAACATGCATGTGCGTGTGCGCATACACTCACCAATACCCTTAGAAATGGCTTGTGGTTATTCCCCACCCGAATCAACATTGCATGCATTGTAATGGAAATGTTGTCATGGAAATGTGTCTTTGCGGTGCCAGCAGGCAACAGCAGGTTTTAATTGAGCCATGAGTGAGTGAACCCTCACATTTGAGGTCCACGTTCATTAAGAATAATTACATGTAATAATGAGATTTCTTTCTTGGCGCATAGAAAAGCCAGACCAAAGCAGAGATAATTGTGTGCCGACTGTCACTGAGCAGGACACGGTTCTGCGTCCGCACCGACAGAGTCACGAAAGAGGACACATTTCTGGACGTGCTGACAAATCACTGACCGAAGCGCTTTGCTCCAGAGAATTCCAGCGACAGCTCTATTCAAATCCTAACATTTGCTAATAGGAGCTCCCACCATTCCTTATAGGAAAGAAGTAAAACCATATTCCTTGCTACCTTACTTAAAGGAGTATTAAATAAATCTTCTGGGGTCTTTCCACACCTACCTGGGCTTTTGAGTGCTTCTCAGTGTTTAGCTCGCTTGCATTAATACTTATATTTAATACCTCTTAGAGAAATCCCCTACTTTCCAATGGTAGCCATTCAACATCAAACTTTTGCCTCATTGAAAGAAAAAAAAAACACAAACGTCCCTCTTTCTCATGACATTGCTTCTCATGACAATCCATAATGTCTTTCTAATGTATGTTGCCCCTCATTTGTACTTGTGGTTTCATTTCAAATGTCTAATATGTCCTATTTTGTGTTTGCGTAGGTTAAGTCATAGTAATCATCAGTATTCATTAGCAGGGGAGAATAAATCTCAGGAGAAGAAGGTATGTGTGTTTACGAAGAGGCTCATGTGGATAGTTGAATGTTGAATGGGCTTCTAGTGGATAGTGGGGATTGTTGATCACAAGCATATCACATTTTGACGCAAACCACCTTAAAATTTGGTTTGGTGGGAAAATGACCCCAGCAGTGTTATAAAGTGCCTTCAATCAAAGACAATTTTCTAATATGGCAACATGTTGGACAAATAAAGCTTTTGAACTTGAACTTGAACTTGAAGTGGATACCACTGAAACTGCTGTGAATCATCGATCCGTCAATCGCAAACGTTCAACTTTGCAGTCAGTGTGGCTTAATAATATATCAAACAATTGTTGAGTTCATCTTTGAGATGTATGGGTAGAATAGAATCACCTGAATCTACCTGAAATCACAATTGCCTGCCATGATCACTCAATCTGGGTGATCATGATTGATATCGTTGACTCAATCAATTTAGAGTGGCCAGCATTGGATCGTTCAGGGTAGCTGCCTTCAGAGAGAGAGAATGAGAGAAGGCCTAGAGAATGGCCTCTGACCTTGAAAATAAAAAAGCTTACCTCTGGAAGGTAGAGGTTATTATTTGTTTTAATGTTTTGAACTGTATATTCTGGTGCTAAATCCATTATTTAAATAATAATTGTTATTGATTTATTTTAAATACAGGAACTATAATTTTGACAAATCATTATTCATTACCAAACGAAATGCACACCTTTAATAGCTTGAATAATGATGGAAACATTTTGGATAATGTAAGAACATATCTCAACAACACACAAAACCAGTCTTGTCATTTTTAGATTAGTTTCATGAAAAAGGACAGATTCTACCTTTAGTTAAAAATCGAAATAAATAAACAAATATGTGGTTAGTCATTCTGATTATCATCCAAATGTTTCTGGTAACTTGTTTATGTGTTTTGAGTTCATCCAAATGTTAAATGAAATGTGCAACAACGGAAATGATCATTACTTGCAGCCAGTGCATGCAGGTTGTTAATGTAATATGCTATTACTTTAATATCCAAATCATTATTTCCTCCTTATCTCTGAATTCAAAATGAATCCCAAATTCATCCGGTGGAGCTACCATTTTCTCTCTCTCGGCTGCTATTTTTTGCCATGTAAGATGATCCATACTTTGTTCCAACTTTGTGACCAATCCATACTCTTCGCTTCAGTTACGAAGACGAGTTCAGCAGCCCTTGAAGTAATCTCTCGCCTAGATCCTTTGAAGCATCACATGTACACACTCATACCCACACACACACACATAGGCACAAACCTACACCCCACACCTTGTAGTTAATACCTATTTCTGTTGGCTGGTGTGTCACCACGGCAACTCCTGAAGACGATTGATAATCTGTGAAAGACGGAGAGGAGGAGAGGAAAAGGGAAGGTGACTGACAAGGGGAAGGGTAGCAGATATGGTAGCTGGGGGGGATAGAGGGGAGGAATACAAGGGAACATCAGGAATAAAGGGAGGGATGTGGCAAGGAAAAAGGTAAGACACGGTTTGGGTGGGAAGGTAGGGTTGAAGAAGATAAACCACAAGCTGTGGGAGGAGAAAAAACAAAAAGTATCAGAGTTCAGGATGAGGACCCAAATGTTGAAACTTGGAAGCAAGTAAAAAAAATAAAGTCATCAAATAAAAAAAATTTCAAACTAGGCAGAAGCCCAAAACTGGCAAACATAGTAAAATACCAAAAAAACTAAAACAAAGACAGAAACAGACACATAACAAACTCGCAAGAATTGAGAACCCAAAAGTAATAAAAAGAAAAGACACATGTTAATCATAGTGTCAATATCTAAGGAAATCGGTTTGTCCTACATAGACTATACCAACTGTAAGAAATTGAAAATACCATACTGTACATGTATACACATAGGGCCCTATCTTGCATCCAGCGCAATTGACTTTCCACACTGACGCGTGTGTCGTTGCTAGTTTTCAATTGGCGCAGAGCGTTCTTTTCCCTCCTCCGCCACGCGTCGGTAAATTAGGGAATGATCTTGCGCCCCAAGGGGCGGTTCGGCGAAAGGAGGAGGCGTGTTCTGGCGCAAACGTTCCCTGGTGCTATTTTGCAGTTTCAGAAAACAATTCCGCCACAAACCAGGAAATACCTGGTTTAAAGTCAGTTTTCTTTGGCTGTTCATGAATGATTAAAGTTTGAAGGTCTGCGATCATGGAATTGGAGATAAATAAATAATGTCATAGAGCCACTTGGACATTTATTTGTATTCAACATGTACAGTATATGACCTGGTAATGCCCCATTGTGTTAAAGTCAAATCTATCTATTTTGTTTTGGTGAACTGAACAAGACGACAGCAAAAAAATGGTACACACACACAGGAAAAACACAGCAAAGTATTGATCGATTATCAATCCACGCATACTCTATGATAGCTAGTGAACAAACAACAATGTATAATTTCAAACTATGCTATGCATGACATTTTATTTTCAAAATTATATTTTCATTATTATTAAGTAACTTTTGCATAGCCTCTCTGAAATGAAACATGGTAAAGTAACACTGACAATGACAGCAAAAGTCATGTGAATATTTGCACACCTATTGAGCTTTGGATGTTCACCTCATTTCATTGTGTTGTGGTAAATTGGGTCTTTGCAATTATACAATCATGGAGTGCTGCCCCAATCAACATCTGCCATTAAGAATATATAGAGGACTACCAGTACTTTTATCATGATTTACACTGGAACCGCAATATAACAATGTGTAGGTTGAGGTTTATAGTCTCAAGGCACCACCCAAATAGTAGTTTTAGTATCTGTCTTGTTTTGTTGTACTTTTCAATATTGGGTGACATGCCTAAACCTATATGTGCTGTAAATATGCAGTTAGAAAATGGAACAATAGAATCTATTCGGGTACAAGCATTTTATATACAGAAACATTTATCTTTAACCACAAATGTCATCGATCTAAAGCCATTCAAATCTCATTCAGATCCCCTTTACCGCATTTCTCCCCACTGAATACTTATTTCCTATTTTCCCTTCTCTCTGTCTTCTTTACCCTGCTCTCTATCCATTCACTCTCTCCTTAATAACTCTCTCTACCCATCCGTCCCTCCTTCGCATTGTTTTTCTGCTCTTCGTCTCTTCTTCCTCTCTATCTGGTGTTCAGTGAGGCAGACTACTGTTGATCAGTGTTCCACTTCCTCTGCTTGTAAATCTATCTTTTTCATTGCATGTATTATCAGATTCCTGGAAGAGCTGTGTGTACATGTGTTTGTTGTTGTGGTTGAGGTGTGTGTGTGTGTGTCTGTGTGTGTGTGTGTGTGTGTGTGTGTGTGTGTGTGTGTGTGTGTGTGTTTGTGTGTTTATTTGTGTGCTATTCTGGTTTGTATGTAGCAATAGACACAGCCTTGTGTTGGACGACCACCAAGAGTGATCAAAGTATGGAAGTGAATGTATTCCAGCTTGTAAGCACTGCAGGAGGGTCCCCTCCGCTCTTCCAGTCTCATAATTGGTAGTGCTACAGTGTGCAGAGCTTAAAGTCACACAAACACAGACACACACTCGCTGGTGTAAAATTAACTCAATATTGTTCTGATAGTCCTACTTTTTTAAGTATCAAAGTGGAAATTATCCATGCAGCTGGGTATTTAAACAACACTTTGGCTTTGGTTGATATTCCAAATCAAATAATGTTTTGCCTGAGTTTTTCTTTGATTTGAGAAAACAAAATTGACTTGACGGAGTGATGCTAGCATCACTAGCTAATTAATTAATTAGCATCACTAGCAAAAGTTCAACAAAGTCTCTGCAATATTATTTCATTTTTTCAGGGAAACCTTCTACAATAGGAATTTCCCAAATGAGCTTCTAGCGTTGGCGTTGCTGGTGTTTGCCTATGGAGTTGAGTGTTGAAGCCCAATCTAGCATTAGCGCTATTTTGGGCTTAATGGACAGCTCGGATCCCCCACCTTGACACTGCACTTCAAGTTAAAACCATTTCAACTTAGACCCAGGTGACGCTGGCCTCTCAAGCGTGTGTAACAAGACCAAAGCGCATCTAATAAGATCAAAGCTTTGTTTGACGTTCTCGAACCCACAAATCTTAACGCCAACCACTTTCTTAATTTTGAAACCTGTCATGCTTTATGAGTTTATAGCGCTGAACTCCCATCTGATGGCTGGCTATAATCTGAACGCCCATCCTAGCGTTAGGGACTTGCTGGACGCTAATCATATGTTGAAATGCTTTAGAGTTCAGATTGACATGTCAAGGTTTCCCTAAAGATTCTGGAAGATTTCCCCACCCTACTAACTAATATGGCCAAGTGGTATAAATGATATTCATAGGACCTTGTTTGCCGTGTGACAAGTGGAATAAACTGATTGCAATTTGACCTCTGCACCTTGTAAAAACATTTGCAATCGTTGGGTCTCGAGTCATCTTGATTGGGACAGGTATTGTTTAATATGCTGTTATGGTGATTTTGCTTTGACATATTCATGAGCGGTTTGCCAACCACCTATTTATATGGCTTCCAAATGTGGCCTCACTTAAAGAAATGAACTACAGGAATTGATATGAATAAGCAAACAGCAACAGCTGTTATAAGCCAACTGGTGATACGCTGAGTGCTTTGCGACTAAATTGATTCCTTTTTTTGCATGGAATTGATTATGTTTTGATATCCCTGTGCTGCTGTGATGTCCGGTCCAGGAAATAACTAATTCTTCTCTAATGATGATGGAGTTTTAATGAAAGCTTTAATGACGCTCTGAAAACTCCCCCCGCTTAACTGTCACCATCAGCCAAAAAGCATTGCGCCACAGAAAGCAAATGACATTAGCAGAGAAAAGCATGGCCAGAGAGAGCGAGAGAGAGACACTTGGGGGTTAAGGCAAGAAAACAGAAAACAAGACTGAACTGAAAGCACTGTGAGTGGTTTTGCTCATTGTCTGGTGTGTGGCTCATTAACAGCTAGAAAGAGGACTAATGCTACATAAATTGCTTCATATCCCCCCACAACCAGAGCCATTGCTATTGGCGCATACACCAAGGTACGCAACATAACTTGTTAGTAATGATGACACACACTGCAGATCAGGGTTGTTGTTTTTTTGTGTCTAACTTTGTAGTAACTTTGTAGTATGTAATGTATGTCAATTAGCTCTTAGCTTCAAATTGCATGGCGATATCTGAAGTCAATGCTGAATATAGTGATATAAATAATGTTATCAATAAAAACACATCCTGTAACTGATATATACTAAAAAGAAATGCCTGAACCTCTCTTTGTTTTCAAGTATTATACTGTGGACATTCCCCTACAATGGCAAACATCCAAATTGGTTCTTGCAGAAAAATAAACTTGGATTAGGGACTATGTTTGCTGTTTGGATCAACAAGTTACAATATTTTAAAAGTTTTTGAATAAATGCTCAGGTGTGTGACCTAATCATTTAGCTGCAAGGCATCAGGCAATCGTTTCTGGCATGGATTATGTAAACAAACAAATGCTAGTAATTTTGTGATTACAGAGATGACCACAATGGAAGTGGAATTAAGAATCAAATAGCTATTAAAGGGTGTCTGTTGGATTGATTGCCCATACCCCTAAGCTTTACCTTTGGCCAGGAAAACAGATTCAAAAGAGATTTATTTGTTATCCTGTCCTCTGTAACTAATGCATCCAATTGGAGAGCAAATGGACCTATTTTGTTATGTCCCCATTTACTCCAAAACATGGTACTGAATTTATCTATAAAGAAGTTTAAAAAATAAAATGACAATCAATTTTTTTTTAAGAATTAATAATCAAGAATCAATTTGTATTATTCTGAACTTACAAAACGTAGTGATGAAACATGATACAATTCTCCTTGTACGTTGCGATGATGGTATAAAGCTCTTTAGTATCCACATTCTTAACGTAAACCTTTTACTTCCATGTTAACATAGAAATTGTATCTGGGCTAAAAATTGCTCCCAATTTGACTCTTTCTTCTGGGGTTGAACACGGTTAAGCGCATTGCCAGGACGTCTGCATTGCTTACATAATCGCTCAAGTGAAGGTAATGGCTGTTTGTGTGTGTGGTTGTGTGCTTCTGTGAGCATTGTCGTTAACTAACTCTGTATTATCTCAAGTGGAAATAATTCACCACCATGACCTCTGCACCCCTAGTTTGAATAATACAGACAATTAGCATATGTTGTTTTCTGACCTCGCCAAATGCAATCTTCTTCAACCTTTAACACGTTGACACTCTTCTATGCCTTTTTTTAATGTCCCTCTCTATCCTACGGTAGAAATGAGTATGTCTCTATTTCCTTCACTTAACCCATGTGATGATAATGACATGAATGAAGGAGAACATGGCAAAGGCTCTTGTGTCCCTTAGTTCTACAAATGTGTCCTATGTACCCAGGATCCTATGTTCCCCGGCTCTATATATAAAACAATGGGAACCTGAAAATGACATTTTCCAGCTCTGTATTTGCTTAATATGACATGGGCTAGTGTGGGGACTTCTCAAATGGGTTTTGTGGTCCCATGCACTGCCTTAGGGCTGTGAATATATTTAACAAATATTGTTTTCCTTTGTTTCCCTGACATAAAACATAAAACAATTGAAAAATTGGCTAATGCCTCTCGTTGAGGCTTAAATGGTAGGAGGAAGGTACCTCTCCTGGCCTTGGCCAAATTTGGGCAAAACTAAAATTTCAATACACCACAAAACACAAAAGATACTATTATATTTACCCAATAAATTGTTGAATCTCAAAACCCACTGGTTATCTATTCATGACCTCAGAACCACCTAGACTCTTTAGTATTCCCTGTCAAATCAGATTTGATCCGGAAAGCCACAGATGCAGGCAGCCATTATTTTAGAGACCTTCAAAATCAAATCAAATGGAGGAACATATACCCTTCAAAACTGAGAAACATGTGAACTTAGGACCCTTAAGAACTGAGAAACCTGTGAACTTAGGAACCTGTGGAACTGAGAAACCTGTGAACCTAGGACCCTATGGAACTGAGAACCCTGTGAACTTAGGAACCTGTGGAACTGAGAAACAATGAGCTTGAAAAAAACCCTTTTACCAGAAATGGCAATGGCCTGACCCGACACAATCATATGACAGTGTGATTAGTATGAATGACTGAAGTATTGTTATTAATGATTACTGATTACGTCTAATGCAATGTCTGGACATGAATAATCCATATAAAGAAACGCACATGCACATAAATTATAATGGATTTAAATAGTCCAGATACCCCGGCTTAAACATGACATTTTGCTGGCTAAAAATAACAGTAAGTTGAGCGATCCTGAATTGCATGATAATTGCAGTGACTGATAATTTAAACAAGACCTTGGTCGCTCTTTCACCTGCGCACAGGTGAAAGAGGACGATTGGTATGTATAAACAGAAAACTCTGTACCGTTGTGGTACGTTTGACCAATTACAACCTTTCTCTCTTGACATTAATTTGCGGAGACACCCACACAGAGTTCTTCTATACATGTGGCCCCAGGACTTCATTCGTGAATATAGCACAGTGTATTACCAAGCGTGTTAAAAAAGTGTTGAGCAACCACTGGTTCCCAGCTTGGCGCCCCTAGAGTTTGGCCGGCTGCCAAGCCCTGCTGCAATATGAAGGCTAGTTCCACCTCCAGCCCCTCATCCCCCAACACACACACACTTGGGTGCATCATCAGCTCAGAAGCTTGGGGCTGCTTGTCGTGTTCACTTAAGGCCTCACTGCTGGACCTTCTAGAGCATATGGGTTCTCCTGTGGCCCTCATCATCCTTCTCCTCCTCCTCAAAGTCTATGATGTTTCAGAACCATTATCATAACCCCGCCCTTTGCTTTATGTTGGTTTATAACTGCTACATATGAGCAGAGCCCAAGCATTGACAGCGCTTCCGCGAGTGATCTGTTTAGACAAAAACGTGTGTCCTCAACCTTGACTGAATGTAGTGTACACACCACATTCTCTCGCCCCTCTGCTTCAAGCTGTTTCTACGGAGAAAACATCTCTTTGCGTCGCACTCCCACAACCGTTTTGCAATTTGGGATTTAAGAGTTCCGAGACTCTTGTGTAAACCAGGCCTATGATGATGTTAACGTAAGACATATATATTGTCTTATACATGATGATACATTTATTGAACACAATCAATAACCTTAATGATTAAAAAATGTAACTTGCGCTTGAATCTAAAGCATTTTGCTGTTAATAACGTTGATGCATGTACTATGTATGATGCAAATTAGGGCTCTCTAGTTCCTTGGAGAGAGCTAGTTTACAGTTCGTAAGATGTTAATTTGTGTTGATTGATATAATTTGGTGACCGTGTTTAAATATTAATGTTTACAAACATGGCAATAAATTGAATACAATTAATTAGTGATTAATTGTGAATAATTACAGCAAATTGTGCAATTAATTAGTTGTGCGTGTGGATCATTCAGTGTCCAGGTTGCAGCACACTTACTCATATGGTTTGCAGTTGTCAGGCTACAAGGAGTAGTTAGAATGTGTGCTTTTGTACAAGAGCAGTGTTATGACTGAAATAAACTTCAAACATGAGGCAATATTCAAAAAAGAACATCACTTATCAAGTTGTGTGTTTGTTTTTCGTACTCATAAATAATGAGTGTTTGAGTAAAAAGCGACATCAACATCAGCCCTCGCTAGAGCAAAATTCTGGCCTTGCGATCACAGGGATGAAAAATAAATCAAACCTTGAGAAACACATTTCCCAAAACAGAGCGCACCGTAGCTCAATCGTAGCTTACTTGATGAGGTCTTAGAGGAAATAGTGTTTCGCTGTTGTGTTGTGTTTACACAAGAATCCCTCTCGGAAGAACATGCACACACACACACACACACACACACACACACACACACACACACACACACACACACACACACACACACAAAACCTGCTGAAAAGGTATATTCCTCCAGGCAAACTGTTTATTCCCAGCTCTCTCCTGAGCATTGGCAGGCAGCGAGACACAGATGTTTCAATCCCCAATAGGAATCATGCACACATATCAAAATGGCAAGAATTGTTTTGGGGATAGCTGCTGTCTCGAGACCGCCAATAATCATGCACAACACGATTAAACAAACATACCACATACTCTAGGCCTCTGCTCAACATGCTAACCTGTTTCATTCCACGCAACGTTTTATACTATTTGATCTGTCAAATATATTAACATCTTCACATCAAATGACGCCCTCAGGGAAGGGCATTACACTACTGTAGAAAACAAAACACAATAAGACGTAAATTAAAGGTCTATTGGCCATTATAGCGTGCTTTTTAAAGCGGTTGGTTGCACAATAGAAGGCATGTTTCCATCCTGTTGCAATTCATCACATGCTAATGTGAAATGCATCCCATCCCTTTTTTCGACCTTGCTATATTGATTAAGACAATTCTATATGTTACTCCCTTTTAGAAATATTATTATGACTTGTGTTCCAACAATGCAGCAGTAGCAGTAGTCGTAATAGCAGTAGTGGTTGTAGCTAAAACGATGTATATTACATTTGGTTTTCATGACTGTTCTTTTCCGCATTATGTTCTATATCTGGCCTAAATTGGCTGATGCTTACTCTTTTCAAGTTGTGTTATAATATCATAATATAATCATCTACAGTCATTTGGCAAACGCTTTTATCCAAAAGCCTCTTACAATACTGTGAGTGTGTTCATTTTTCAGCACAGCTCCCTTGGGAACACAAACAGCCGGTTGTGTTAATGTCATATATCATGTGTAATAATGCTAATAGTACAAATTGTACTCAAAGTAATTACAGGGATAATGCCATAACAGAAATATATGAGGGGTCAAGGTTATTATGGCTGGGAGATTTCGCACAAGCCCATTTGGAGGGTGGGGAGGGGGGTTTGTTTGTAGAAAAGATAATACTTTACTCAGTTCGTAAAGGAATTGGGCTATTAGAAAGGGAACTGAGAATCATGAAAAAGACATTTGGAAGAAAGTGGGCTACATAAGAGAAAGTAAATGGCTAATTCAGACTATGTGTTCCCATTAATATCGGTACCTCCCTTAATGCCTAAATTGCGTCCCTCATATAGTTAGGGCGCGATAAGGCCATCATCATATCTACCTATTTAACGCCTAATCTCTGTAGGTAGGTCTGTATGTTGGCGTGTCCTTCACTTATCTCTAGAACCGTTCATCTGATTTACCTCACACTTAGGGCCCTATCTTGCATTCGGCGCAATTGACTTTCTCACTGGCGCATGTGTCGTTGTTAGTTTGCAACTGGCGCAGAGCGTTCTTTTCCCTCCTGCGCCACGCGTCGGTAAATTAGGGAATGATCTTGCGCCCCAAGGGGCGGTTCGGCGAAAGGAGGGGGCGTGGTCTGGCGCAAACGTTCCCTGGTGCTATTTTGCAGTTTCAGAAAACAATTCCGCCCAAAACAGGAAATACCTGGTTTAAAGTCAGTGGCGCGTTGTTCAGATGCTATTTTAAGGGCGCATGCATAATGTTGCTTGTGCACCTCGCGTATACACTTTGCTTCCCTCATCTACCTAGCCACACATTCTTGGTAAATTATTTCGGAAAGAACAGCTGATACAACGGTAATAAGTTGTACTTTTAAATCAATGCATCTGTAAACACCGTACAGCAAACACACATGTTTGTGACACAGAAATCGTGTACATGCCCATAACTTTTAGGATTGATGAGTATTTGATCATGAGAAAACATCGTTTTACCGCGAGTAAGTGTTAAAAAGAATGAATGAATGCACGCGCGCGTGTGTGTATGTGTAAAAGAATTAATGAATGCAGGCGCGTGTCTGTGCATCCATCTGTTTAAACACACGCAAACTAAACACATAACGCATAATACGGTCCATGGCAATGTATATTAACGGGGGGACACATGCATATTAGGAACACAGGTCGATAACGATACATACAATACTGATAAGAAACAATGTTTATAATGTTTTGCGTATATCATTAAATAGAACCACAGTTACCGCATATCATATGTGTGTTAACTTTTCTTTGCCAAAATCTATTTGAGGACTCAGTATTTCTGAAGTTGTGGAAGAAAACCTTTATTCCATGTCTGAATCAGGCCATATTATTTGGCCATAAACTGAGCCATTTCAAGTTTGAAATTCATGTGCATCTGTCTCATCGGAGACTGCAGACGCGCTGTCAAAATATTAACTCATCAGATTCAAATGTGCTCATGGCTCTTAAAAGGGATGGGAGCTGGCACTCTCATTGGTTTATTGCACGTTACGCCCAAACCACACCTACGGGTAATTAGGCAACTTCAGACCAACGCCTATTTAGATTTGCGCCGGGCACAAGAGTCATTTTTGCGCCGGTAAAATAGAGACATCGCCATAGAACCGCTCACAAAGCTACTTGCGCTTGGCGCTTCTCACTTGCGTTTCAGACAGTTAAAATAGGGCCCTTAGCCTGTGTATGGCTGGGCACCCGAGGAAATGCATTGTCCACATTTATTTGGACATGACAACGTTCAATTTGAATGGACTTTGAACAAAACCAACAACCAGCAGTGTTCTGTTGCGCTTCAGGGGGGCGGGGCTCCATGTGGGCGGGGCTTCAGGGCTCTACGGACAGACTCCAGCAGGACTTCAACTGCGTCGACATCGGGCCCACACGAGCTACGGTTCACGCTCGTTAACTTCCGACGCTCGTTCACTGTGCTTGGAGGCTGGATACACTACCTTCATATCATTCTGTCGACATCGCCTGCATGTCCTTCAGTGTCCCCGACAACCCTTCTTTCCATCGACTCAATTGACGGGTGTATTGCTGGGAATCAAAGGGAGCACGGAGTCGAGTGTTATGTTGTTTGGATGAGCTGCTCTTGAGAGAGCTTCAAGCAGCAATACAGACGGCAAAGCAATTGGCCCTTCTGAAAAGGCATGTTTTGAACGGGCCCTGTGCTCGTTATAATTACGACCCATATCTCCAATGTACTTACTTAGAATTGCCTTTCATATAAAAATGTTTCATCTTTCCAATAGATTTGCCTGGCATATATGGTTGTTCCTCGTGGTTCCTCAAAATATATAGAATAATAACTATCATATTTTTTACTTGTGTCTCTCCCTTCTCTGTATCTCTCCCCTCTCTGCATCTGTCCCTTCCCTGTATCTGTCTCCTCTCTGTATCTCTCCCTTCTCTGTATCTCTCCCTTCTCTGTATCTGTCTCCTCTCTGTATCTGTCTCCTCTCTGTATCTGTCTCCTCTCTGGATCTCTCCCTTCTCTGTATCTCTCCCTTCTATGTATCTCTCCCTTCTCTGTATCTGTCTCCTCTCTGTATCTGTCTCCTCTCTGTATCTGTCTCCTCTCTGTATCTGTCCCTTCTCTGTATCTGTCTCCTCTCTGTATCTGTCCCTTCTCTGTATCTCTCCCCTCTCTGTATCTCTCCCTTCTCTGTATCTGTCTCCTCTCTGTATCTGTCTCCTCTCTGTATCTGTCTCCTCTCTGTATCTGTCCCTTCTCTGTATCTGTCTCCTCTCTGTATCTGTCCCTTCTCTGTATCTCTCCCCTCTCTGTATCGCTCCCTTCTCTGTATCTGTCTCCCCTCTGTCCCTGTCTCCTTTCTGTTTCTGTCTCCTCTCTGTATCTTTCCCATCTCTGTGTCTGTCCCTCCTGTCTGTCTGTCTCCAGTCCATCCGTCGAGAGGAGCAGGGGGCAGCCTGACATCTCTGCTGGTACAGCCAGTCTCTGCCTCCTTGGCAAAGAGACTGCTATCGTCGCCCACCTCCCCAGAGGGGGGAGGAGCCTGCATCCCGTTGGCCACGCCTCCACATGCAGGTGATTTTTACGATGTAGTGATTACCAATCTTAGATTACGCACAATGTTTTCTGTCGATCAACTAATGGATTAATCGACTAATCGCTGCGACCGTACATTTTATACATTTCCTCTTGATGAGCGATTGATCCATGATGTGAGGCTGAAGTTTGCATGGCAGCGATGCACAAATGACACACAAGCGCACACACACACACACACACACAAAAACACACACACACACACACACACACACACACCAACATCCTCTAATACAGGTGTTATTTCACCCATCGACCCCAACAGTGTATCGACCTCCCTTCACCACTGTCTGAGACGGCGAAACACAGCTACTGCCCTCATCCTCAGCCGTTCACACACCGCGGGTGTGAAAGGAGACAAGGGAAGGCCTCTTGAGGTGGGACGCAGGTGTTAGCCGACCACGCTGTAACCTAAGCCTCTGGTAATGCTTGATAATCTCACCGTGCACTGGGTTGAACCTACGTGCGGTTCGTCAGTCTTGAGCCACTCTACCGAGTCGCGGGGCGACTCTGTGTGGGTGTATCTTTTTTTTTTTATCGATGGAATATCTGAATTTAATCAGGAGCCACCGTGACCTTCTCTCCCCAGAGGAGTATCATGCTGTTGTCCAGCATTCTGCTTAGCAAACGTAAGCCCGCGTGATGCCCGGCTGGGCTCTGGGCACTTAATCAGACACTGAGACACTGATATACTTGCAATTGGAGCTAAAAATGTTGATAAGCTGTACACATCTATGAATAGCGAGGGCAGGTGTCTGTCTGTCTGTCTGTCTGTCTGTCTGTCTGTCTGTCGGTCTGTCTGTCTGTCTATCTATGTACATGCATTCACATACCTGTGTGTGTGCACATGCTCTGAATCTATGCAAACGAGGATGAACGAAAACACTGCCCCAATTCAGTGAAATGGAGCCTGGTTAGTGAAATGCAGAGAGCCCAAGAGTGTATCACAGGGAGATAGAGAGAGATGTGGCCAACACCATTAGAAGGTAATTCCCGCTATCGAGAGTGTAAATCCCCTTTTATCTCCCCCCAATCACCCAAGGGATTCTTTGCCAATGGCCTCTTTCTTATCATCTCTCTCTCTCTCTCTCTCTCTCTCTCTCTTCTCTCTCTCTCTCTCTCTCTCTCTCTCTCTCTCTCTCTCTCTCTCTCTCTGCATATGTATCAGGAGCATTATCCTACATTTGACTGGTCTTTTTCCCATTGGACTCCATTTGAAACACACACACAAATGTGGGCGCACACCAACACATACAACCGCACACACTTATGCACAAAAAACATAAACACACACAAACACACCCACATAAACACATATACAGACCTATAAAAATATTAAGATGATATCCCCAAGGGTAAATCCTTACTGTGACTATTGTGGGATGTAGATATATTGACCCATCAAGGGTTGTGCAGCACCCCTTGATGGGTCAATATGTATAGAGGATCTATACATAGATTTATATCTGAAAATATGAGACAGTAGACTATCATGTATGTACTGGATAATGTAGATATTTGGTCAAAAGTTTATTCTTATTAAACAACATATATGTAAAAAACAGTAAATAAGTCAACTCAATAGTTGCCAATATCAGTCGAATTGTTATAATTGTAGATTGAAGTGTAGATATAGCTTTACTTAATAGCTTTAAACACAAGGCCACCTCCTCGACCCTGCACCGCAACATATAGCGTTACTCTTGTATCCCAGCAGTTGGATTTCTCTTTACTGGTTCGTCTATCTGTCTCCATTACCCACTCGCCCACCTGAGGAAGCACTCACTGACTGGAACACTGCCTTCTGCCTCGCACCACATCACCACGCATTCACGTACAGATACACAAACACACATGCAACCCCACAAACATGCACACACAGATACACAAACACACAGGCCCACACACAAACATGAACACGCAGATACACAAACACACATGCACGCACACTCACATGCACACACAGATACACAAACACACATGCCTATAGATAGACAAACACACATGCACACACACAAACATGCAAACACACATGCACACACACAAACATGCACTCACAGATACACAAACACACATGCACACATAAAAAAATGCATACACCGATAGACAAACACATGAAAACACACACACACACACACACACACACACACACACACACACTCACAGAAGCACACACACATTCACAGAGAGACTGTTCATCATGCCTGCACACCGCACAGACCTGACCTTATCTAACATGTCATGGTATTGGTTTCATTGATTCCCTTTATAGAGTGAGGGTAACATTAGTGTGTTAATGTGCGTGTCCATCCCTATTACATCTGGCAACAAGTCGTTTTTGAATTGGAGGCGACAGTCCAAATATATCCCCAAATAGCCCTTACAAGGGTGTGTCTCACAGGATTTATTGTTGCTCCGCTAAAGGGGAAAAAAATCTTTTCTTTTTCCATCATGTTTGTAACTTTTGGATGAGGTAAAAGTATTGATGTTGTTGTTTAGGTGGTTAAACGTTGATAACAGTTGTAAGTCGAAACAATGAATGGAAAAATACTTGAATTGTATTCTGGAGGAAAGCACGTAGCAATATCTTCTGGTGCTTAAGTGCTTAAAATATTTCTTTCGATTTGTGCATATTTTGAATCAATATATTTGTATGCATTTTTGTATACAAAAGTTGTCTTTCATGGGCATGGGTCTACTTTTTTGTCCCATTCACAAATCCCTATAAGAAGAATACTTACAGGGATTTGTGCGGTGAAAAGTTGTTTTCACAGCCATGTCTGTGAATCGACGTATCGTTATCTTTTGTGCGATTCATACGTCTTTAAAAATGATATCTATAGGATTTCTCACTTGAAATAAAATCTCAATGATTTTAAATCTTGCCTCCAGCTGTGTGCTCCTGTGTGTGTGTGTGTGTGTGTGTGTGTGTGTGTGTGTGTGTGTGTGTGTGTGTGTGTGTGTGTGTGTGCGGCCCAAACAGACGATTCTTAAAAGGTGAGCATTAAGAGAAAGTGGAACAATATTAAGAGCAGAAAGAAAGTGAGGGCGAGAGACTACCAAGTGCAGAGATGGAGAGATTAAGGGAGCAATGTAATCTTACTCCCATCGATTGGCTAAACCTTTGACCACTGTTGGGGATGGAGAGCGCTATCATTTGTTTTCATCTGAGGGGCCTTTATTCTCTTCCCCGGCTCTTTGTTAATTCCTTTTCTCCCCATTTCGTCTCCTTATAATTCCCATTAAATTAGAGCCGGCTCTATTGGTTGGCCATTGGTTAATTGCTTGGGGGGGACACAGTGGGGATCTACCGATCGTAAAGAGATGACCTGTTGGGGGTGACGCCACTCACACACTCTTAGTGCCCACAGGCTTTTTTTTCTAAGTGTGTGAGTGTGTTGTGTCCATGTCTGTGTTGGGACTGTGCTGTGAAGTGTTTGTACATTGGTGTGTTGTTTGGGACAATGTTACGCACATACACATCCCCTATTCAGGCATCAGAAAGGAGATGCGTGTCGAGAGGCTCACACCAGCTACCTTGATGGCTGAGTCCAGACGGCCCCTACTTCCACCGCAGGATAGAGCTAAGCGGATTCCTGCAAGTCTGCCTCCAGCACAATGCCAAATCCTTTAAGGTTGTGCTTTTGCCCCGCAGACGCATTCATCTTTCTTTAATTCTAATTGCAGAACCATCTCCCCCTCGCTTTCGCTCACTCTCTATTCACAAACGGCAAAAGCATAGCACATTTCCTCAGTAATTACAGCGGCAGGGCACAGAGGGGGCGAGAGAGCGAGAGAGAGAGAGAGAGGGAGAGAGAGAGAGAGAGAGAGAGAGAGGGAGAGAGAGGGAGGGAGAGCAGAGAAATGCAGAACAATGTGAAAGCGCTTTATAGAAAAAAGGACTCTGAGGCCCCTTAATTACACTGCTATTGATTGCTCTGTGCAGGTTCCCTACATTCACTTATTGCTGCCCTCCCCTCCACCACCACCACCACCGCCCTCGCCTCAACTCTACTCTCAGTACCCCACGAGAGGCAACGCTGAAGCATCTGAAATCAGCTAGCGTGGTTTTATATCAGCTCTTTTCATTAGCGCCACGTATATCTCTGGGAGTTCGCAGGTGCATTATTGTTCAGCGGTTGTTTATCACTTTGAGTGATTAGTTTTCCATTTGCAAAATATGGGCAAAATGACTTTAGTTCAGAGCCTTTTGTTGCCCCTCGCCGGGGAAAATATGGCCCACTCTCTGCGGGAGAGATGTTTATGGTGGTAGTAACTGTCTAGACCGAGGCTGCAATTCACCGCCATAAATATGGGGCCACAACACAAAATGATAGCCCCTCATTATAATTCACAATAATTGAGCAAGAATGCTGATAGTTTCAAAAGGCGGACCTGATGTCTCCAGCCGTTCGTAGTGTAATCTGTGGTGTTAATGGGGATGTTTCACCTGCTAGTGAATCGGTGTGTGTGTGTGTGTGTATATATATATATATATATATATATATATATATATATATATATATATATATATATATATATGCCGTCCCGACATCAAAAGCGAATATGACATATATTTGTTTTGCCTTGCGCTCCATAACACCATCATGGAATCCCCTTTCTACAATTCCCAGTGAGGCCACATTTAGTGATGTAAGGCACACACTACAAAACTTTTTAAATCTTAGGCCATTATCTCAGGCCAT
Organism: Pollachius pollachius; assembly: GCF_949987615.1. Classification (NCBI taxonomy): domain Eukaryota; kingdom Metazoa; phylum Chordata; class Actinopteri; order Gadiformes; family Gadidae; genus Pollachius; species Pollachius pollachius. The sequence goes on from NC_136940.1 coordinate 19,450,755, forward strand.
CTCACATTTCCTGTGCTCACAGGGCACAGATTGCACTCCAAATCCAGGAGTTGGGAGACTTATGTATAGCCAGCCAGTAACAAGAGACAATCAATGAATGCTGCGTTGAGTGATCGCTGGTCAGTAGAACACAATCAGAAACCAGTAAAGTTGGCAAATAGCCAACATGAAACCAACTTTACTGCAGTAAGGTAGTGAGGGGCAAGTGTAGAGAGAGAGCGGTTGTCAGAGCCCCAAGTGTCATTTAAGTCTGGGAACATGAGGACTCTGACCCTCTCCAACTATGTGACCAAATCAGAGCATGCAACTTTGTGATTTCTTTCCAATTTCCTTTCGATTGCTGAAACCAGTTTTTAACACAAAACTGCCTCTGATAGTATGTTGCGTACGCCCTATCCTAAAGAAGAGGCCAAATGACCAATAAGATCACAGCTGTTAGGCCCAGGTTGGGATGCACTACAGGCGGTGACGCCTCGTTTCTGCGACATGTCAAAAAAAGGAAGTCGTTGTGGCACAGAATTTCTTATTCAAACTCCTGGAAAACTTTAAGCGAGGCTCACCTCCTCACCTGCAAAAAGCAGCCCCCTTCTGTAAAGCGATCCATCATGAAGACTGCGCGGGGAATTACTCGGTGACGAATATCTCTCTCCCTCCGCACGCTCTCTCTGCGGAGTGCGGCTGCAGATTGGATACACAAACGGGACCACATGTTCTTTCCCAGTGCTCTTTAGCCAAAGTCATTTGTGTTGGTGTCACACATAATAAATGGCCCTACGTGGTACCAGTGAGAAGACGGGCAGTGAATTTTGTAACACGTATTAAACAAGGATTTGGAAGGGCAACGGTGGGTGTGTGTGTGTGTGTGTGTGTGTGTGTGTGTGTGTGTGCCTGTGCAGGTGTGTGTTTCTAAGGGGGGATAACAGAGTTGGTGAGGTGTTGTATTGCGTGCCGTGCTGAGGAATGCATGGAAAATATCCCTGTGAGTATGGGGTCTTACTTCCTGTCTCTGCTGGGAGCTCACGTCAACACGCCACGTAATAATGGTCAAGATTATTATTGATCAAGATCTAGATTAACATCTTGACCTATACAACGTTTACAGGAAAGACACAACACACTCACAATCCCCTCAGCCTGTTCAGACGCAACAAGGAAGAAAAGGGAAAAATTAAGTGTTTATTGACTATTATTCAAGAACAAAATGGGAGAGCAAATTCATCACTCCAAGGAGTTATGGAGAGAGAAGTAATAAACAGAAATAGAGACAGATAAAACAACATTAATAGTCTTGGAGGGTAAAACCAAATAAAAATGGAGAGAATATTAATTGAAAGACAAGAAGAGAGATATATTGATGTCTCCCTCTGGTCATCTGTATCTGTTATTAGTATGCTTGTTCCATCCTATAATAACCTTTGTTTACTAATGGGTTAGGGTTTACAGCAGGAAAGGCAAACATACTTGTGCATGTATGTATGCACACCTAATTTCTTCATGTATTGGGATATCCTATTACCCATTGCTTTTAACTTAATGGTAACAACGACCTTTGACCCGTTTGACTAAACACTATTATTCAGGATTACAACTTTACAGGGCGAGGGATGGACAATGACTATCCCATTTGCAGGCCAGCCCAATAAATATGTTATTCAATAAAACTTAAAAGTCCTGTTTAGACACATTTGAAGATCATTTGTGTATGTATATGTGTGTGTGATTTGCCGGAGGGAGAATTGTACTGTGAGTGTATAAATGTCATTTTAATCACAACATCTCTGCTTGTAATTCTCAGAGAGGAAAAAGGTCAGACTCACCATTGGAAACCAGTGGACCCACAGCAAGATTTACAACCTGGTCGGACACCTGCGTGGTAGAAGGAACTCAGGTCAGCTGACTGTATTCAATCTTTTAAACTGACACCTTAGAGTTCATTGCATTTTTGTCTTTGATTCCATATTATACCAGCTAGTAGTGACTGACCATTTTGGAGAAATACGACTTTAGTTGTACTTTTTAATAGAACATATTCTCCAAATAACCTTTCCTACTCTTTTGTATTTGTTGAACGCTACCACACTCAATCTAATGACCATGCAACGTGTTATCTTTCACATAGACTGGTTTTACTTCAGTCAAAGAATATATATTTAGGAGATACAATTCTGAAAGGTGTTATCAAGCAAACTATTTATTTTTTTCATAAATGTAAAATGTGTTAAATAGCTGTTCTTCATCTGTATGCTCTTGCCATTTCACCTGGAACATTTAAAACACTACAAATACATCTTTCTTATTTTACATTAAAGGTATAATACCATTTCCTCATTATATAATGAGAATAAATGTGAGTAAACGTGACTGAAGGTAGTGTAAATAGAACTTCATTAGCTTGTCTGTGAACATGAGTCATGTCAGATAGATTTTCTCCGGCAATGTTGATGAATACAAAAACTCCCCAATACACATCAGATCCCAAGCTACTTCACAATGTCAAAACAGTTTATTTAATTATGGTTTTGATTGAGGGAACCCTATTGGCAGAAATTACATATTATATTGTTTGCTTTGTGTTTTATGTTTGCGCCCTCCAGTCTGAATGTGTAGGCCCCATTGCCCAACCAGAGCAAGATTTGAACCCTTACTTTATTTATTACTCAAAAGGTAACTAGATAATAAATCGATGCACATTATCTTATTTAATAAAAAAATAATGTACCATAAAAGTCGTATTTTTAATTGTCCAATTCACCCGTATAATCTTCTTTGAATTGCATTTTTGAGTTTTGGCAATAAAAAGTAAATACAGGAATTTCTGTATTTTGAATTAAGGAGACACAATACCTATAAGTACCCTTCCTAAAAAGCAGCATGTTTGAACACCCTAAAAACATTGAAAGGCATTGGGTCATTGCTTCCGCCCTTCATTTAACAACGCTTCTAGTGTTTTGTTTGCTCTTCCAGACATTGTAATAAGTGACAAGCTAAGGGCTGTTTGCTGCGCTGCACTCGGTGTGGACACTTGGGACATAAAGTGCTGAATGAAACAGCATCCATGTCATAGCACCAGCTAACGAATGGCAACACATTAATCCAAGTAGCCCACTTGGCAGCTCTAGGACATGAACAGGCAGCCCATTTGTCATGGAGTGATATTTGAACTGAGATTTAGCTGTTATGCAGATAGACCGGATAAGAAGTCACAAATGAAGCCTATGAAAGAGGATCAAGTATTGCAACTTTAGTGTGACGTTTGATTCTGTTTTGATTTATACATTGGATGAACATTTGTATTGTTTGATAATGAAACCATGACATTTTATCATTTACACATTTTAATTGCTTGTTTTACATTGAAACATAACGTAATCCTAGTTTCACAAAACGTACACCATCAACATATGCTTATGCTGACTGGGTTGACACATACAGACCATAAACAAATGCCATCCTGTCCCCTGAATGAAATAGATGATTAAAATTCAGTCCATATTTGAATAACCTTTCTCTTAATACATTGTTTTGGTTGATATAAAGCTGCATGCCCTTATTATGGACCGTTGAGGGGCAGCTATGTAACTAGAAAAGTAGAATTAATTTAAAATACTTTGAACCATTTTCTCTCCATTGTCATCCACCTTGTCCTCTTCCTCTTCATTCTCCTCTTGCTCAAGCTCCTCCATCTCATTCTCTTCCATCCTCTTCCTCCTCCATATCTCCCATGTTTACCCCCATTTTTTCTTAAACATGATTTTTTTTCCTTATTATTCCATATCATCTAGTCCTCTTTTCTGTAGTAATATCATCCTGGTCCTCTTCCCTCACTTTATCCTCTCTTTTTTTTCTCCTGCTTTCCTAAAAATGTTTGTCCTTTTCTCCCTTCTTTCATCCTCTTTAGTTTTCTTAAACATTTATTTTCACTCCTGGGGCCCTATTTTAAAGGTCTGAAACGCAAGTGAGAAGGGCCAAGCGCAAGTAGCTTTGTGGGCGGTTCTATGGCTATGCTGCTATATTACCAGCGCATAAATGCGCCCGGCGCGAATCTAAAAAGGGTTGGTCTGAAGTAGCCTAATTACCCGTAGGTGTGGTTTGGGCGTAACGTGCAATAAACCAATGAGAGCGCCATCTCCCATCCCCTTTAAGAGCCATGAGCGCATTTGAATCTGACGAGTTGATATTTTGTCAGCGCGTTTGCAGTCTCCGATGAGACAGATGCATGACCACATGAATTTCAAACTTGAAATGGCTCAGTTTATGGCCAAATAATATGGCCTAATTCACACATGGAATAGCGTTTTCTTCCACAACTTCAGAAACACTGAGTCCTCAAATAAATTCCGGCAAAGAAAACTTAACACACATATGATATCCGGTAACTGTGGTTCTATTTAATGATATACGCAATACATTAACAAAGATAATTTCTTACCAGTATTCTATGCATTATCGTTATCGACCTGTGTTCCTACTATGCATGTGTCCCCACGTTAATATACATTGCCATGGACTGTATTATGCATTACGTGTTTAGTTTGCGTGTGTTTAAACAGATGGACACACACGCGCGCCCGCTTTCATTAATTATTTTACACATACACACACGCTTGCGCGCATTCATTCATTCTTTTTAACACTCACTCGCGGTAAAACAATGTTTTCTCACGATCAAATACTCATCAATCCTAAAAGTTATGGGCTTGTACACGATGTCTGTGTCAAGAAAATATGTGTTTGCTGTACGGTGTTTGCAGATGCATTGATTTAAAAGTACAACTTATTACCGCCGTATCAGCGGTTCTTTCCCAAATAATTGACCAAGAATGTGTGGCTAGGTAGATGAGGGAAGCAAAGTGTATGCGCGAGGTGCGCAAGCAACATTGTGCATGCGCCCTTAAAATAGCATCTGAACAACGCGCCACTGACTTTAAACCAGGTATTTCCTGGTTTGTGGCGCAATTGTTTTCTGAAACTGCAAAATAGCACCAGGGAACGTTTGCGCCAGAACACGTCTCCTCCTTTCGCCGAACCGCCCCTTGGGGCGCAAGATCATTCCCTAATTTACAGGTGCGTGGCGGTGGAGGGAAAAGAACGCTCTGCGCCAGTTGCAAACTAGCAACGACACATACGTCAGTTTAGAAAGTCAGTTGTGCCGGATGCAAGATAGGGCCCCTGGTCTTCCTCTCTTTCTTTTCGTTTTTCCACTTCCTCTGCATAATCTCTTTGGGTGTCCTCGGCCCAGGCTTTGCATGGTTGAATCTGATTGGTTTGGCCATACCCATCGTCGACTTACGAATCATATACTTTCTTATATATGCGGCTCAATGATGACTTATTTTGTTTGGTTTAACGCTTGAAAGAAATCAATCGGCACATCTTGGTTTCCCACAGCTTTCTATAGGCGAGTCGCAGCACCCCCGCTAAAGACCAAAGCGGTCAAACTAATTACCTTTTCCCAACGTTCACTTCGTTCCTGTCAACATCTGCATTAAACTCGACAGCAAGCATGGGCTACTATAAGCCTATTATACTTTATCATAGGCTTATACAATGTAGGCCCTCCGTCGTCATTATGAAACATCTATGAAATCAAACGGGGGCCTTTGAGGCGGAGAGCTCGGTTTTAATTACGCCGTGTTTTCACATCCGATCCTGACAAAACTCGAGAGTTCAGCTGATTAAAAATGTAAGACACGTGTGAATGAGGCCTTTCAGCGTTAGTGCCCCATTTGTTGCTAACAAATGGGGCACCGTTCAACTTAGCAGAACAGCGAAAAAAAATGAAAATACAGAAAAATGAACGACCCAGTATAGAAGGAGAGAATGATGTACAGCTCAAGCGTAGATTGCACATAGACCTCTGAAGAATAAGTCCCGCCTCCGAGGCTCTTGGTTCCATGTTTAAATGTCCATCGAAAATAACGTGGGGGTTTTGAATGATCGTACGTGACAAACTCTGTAGGTGGAGAAGAAGTAAAACTGCTCAGGTTTTGAACTACACACTTTTTCCATCTAGATTCCACTTGGGTTTTGGATTGTCGGGGCCGTTAAAGTAGTTAACTATTATTAATGCTAACCGGGAGCTAGTTCTGAACTGCGCAGACTTCATACGTCATACTTGTTAGGGAGGCGGGAGTTGCTCGCAACCATTCACAACCGAACTTGATTGTCATGATTTCACGCGTGATTTCATTGGTCTATAAATCCTAATCGATGAATCCTTAGAGGTTCGGCCTCTTTTCTCCACGACCCGACATTTGTTTTTAGACAATGATTTATAATATGATATTAGCCAGCCATAATGGGCCGTAAAGCAGGCCCATTATCTTCACGGTCACTCTTCACGTGACCGTGAAGAGTTTGTTGGCTGTTATTGAGATATTCGATTGATTGTAGATTTTAGCTCATAGATATTAATAGTTATATATATATATATATATAGTAATAGTATCGATATTAAGCCTGCCTCCTCCGTAGGCAGGCTCTGATGCCATTTCGGTGAAGACAAACTATGAAACATTGCCGTTGCTATGCAACCTTGACTGGGAGAGTCGTGACGCCCTAAATCGGTGCAGATCCGCGTTAGCGTAATGCTTCTTCATAATAGTTAACTACTTTAAGACAATCCAAAACCCAAGTGGAATCTAGATGGAAAAAGTGTGTAGTTCAAAACCTGAGCAGCTTTTACTTCTTCGCCACCTACAGAGTTTGTCACGTACGATCATTCAAAACCCCCACGTTATTTTCCATAGACATTTAAACATGGAACCAAGCGCCTCGGAGCCGGGACTTATTCTTCAGAGGTCTATTGGTCAGGGGAAGCCGCTGTCATTTTCTTCAGCTCAAAAGGCGTGATCATCGGGCCTAGTTCAACTGACTGTACGCAATTGGCTGCTTGCCGCCGCTTCCCTGTCGTCATTGTGTTAAACCAGCCAAGAGCGCGCCGGGGGGGAGGAGAAGCCAGCTTGATGATTGGCTCCCACAAAAACGTATCGGAAGCAGAAAGAAATGTATTGCTCTTCTCAAGACCCTTCGGCAGAACGAATTCAAATCGCCGGCGGAATAGGCGGGGCTACGCAGTCTATTATTTTGGGGCATCTCTAATGGTTTGGAAATGCTGAACAAACTTTAGAGGTGTTTTTTCCTGACATAGTGTTTTCTTCCAGACTAAATGTCTAGAATGTGCTCCACTTTGAAAATACAATTATGGGATGGTGCCATGGCCAATACACAATAGGGTTATCAAACGAATAAGGCCATTTGTGGAAAGCAAAACATAACACAGCAAATTGCAATTTGCTGAGTCAATCCGCCACCCCAACAAAAGGAACATTGAATAACTTATGGGCTTTTCCCTCTAGAAGCCAGGCAAAGCTGTTGACTCAATTAGGATCCTCTTCCTCCCCAATGCAATTTCCTGCTATTATACATGCAAAATATCCCAGACAAAACGGTTTGACTATTGAAGACGATGTCGCCTTAATGTCTGTCTATCAAAGATTTGAATCGTCAAAGATTTGTGGTCACGCCCAATAATCTATCTCTCCTGGCCTCTTCTATTCCTTCATAGTCTTTTTAATCTCTTAGCATATGTCTTCCCTCCTCCATTTATCCTTCTCTTCATCTTGTCCTCCTCCTGCATCTTCTCATAACTTTTCTCTCCCCCCTCCTTGTCCTCTTGCTTCCTCCCATCCTCCCACAACTTGTCCTCTCCCTCTCACTCGTTTTCCTCCTTCCCTTCCTCCTCATTTTCTCTGTGTTTCTTGTCATGCTTATTTCATCCCCCTCCTTCCTTCTCTTTGACTTCTCGTTGTCTTCCTATCCTTTCTGCTCCTCCTCCTTCTCCTCCTCCAGCTTCTAACCATCGTTATCTTGGTCTCGCGCCTTCTCTTCTTTAAAGTGAAGACTCTTTTGCCTCTCCTTCCTCTCTCTTTTTGTCTTCCTTATCTTTGTGGTCCCATTCTTTACAGTACTTCCTCCTTATCCCTTCTATTTCTTCACATTTATTCCTCTATTTCACCATCTCCTCTCCTGCACCCTCCTCTCCTTCCGACTACAGTCCTCCCTCCCTCCCCTCCGAAGGACTCATCCCCAGGGAGTGAGAGGAGGTATCAGCCACCCCCGCCTGCTCCTCTATGCAGGAGGCTGTATCAGGAGTAAACCTCCCCTTGAGGAGGCTCTCTCCTCTCTCTCCTCCTGAATTCACAGTCGAGAAAAAAACTTCTAAAGACGTGCTAAAGATCTTCCATCTGAAAAACATACACATGTGCAAATCCAAACAAAATACTGTGACCTATAAAGTCATATTGAAATTGAAAAGTGATTACAACATTCACACACATGCACATGCACACACACCCACAAACCCAAAACACACACACCCAAACACACACATACAAACCCAACACACACACACACACACAAACATGTCCATCCAGACAGTTGTATCCAAGCAACAGCCCAGCAGGACCGTTCAACACACGTTGGAGGCATGGAAACACACTGGAGAGATTGTGGAAAGGGTGCAGCAGGGAACGCAAACCCCTACTAGCGCTTTCTGCTTTGTTCAGTTAAAAGCACTGTGGAAAATGAAATAAATAATACTGTAATATTATTTGTAATGGTGATGGCACTAAATGGCCCATTAGAGGGAACAAAAGAATGCAGAGGCATGTTTACCATTTGGGCATTCACCAGGACAAAGTTGGAACGTACGAAATCTGATCTTTCTCATGGAAGGGATATTCTTCTGTGTTCGTTCTCTTATCGAGTAGGAATTAATCATCTCCACATTCAAATGAGCTTAGCCCCCTAGCCTACACGAGCCATTAACAACACTTCATATATTACCCAGTACGGATGTCTTCGGGGAAATCAACATGGACCTGTTTTCTTATTATTCTTCTAAGTCCTGTAAGAAAAAGTTTTTCATCAAAGTGGCTGGATGCTTCTCTCCTAATGCATGCACATTTAAAGTAGCAAAGACACACACACACACACACACACACACACACACACACACACACACACACACACACAAGCACACACACAAAGACCGACAGACATACACACATGCCAAATACACAAACACGCACACACACGCATAAAGACACACACACGCATACACACACACACACACACATGTTCAAAGACACACACACAAAGTTCCAGGCACACACACACACACACATGCATAAAGACATGAAGACACGCACAAACACACACGTTCAAAGACACACACAGACACCCACACACACAAAAACACTCACAGACACATACACACACATGCAAAGAGACACACACACACACACACACACACACACCATGATGCTTCAGGCTCCTTTGTAACTTCTTACACGTTCTGCACTGAAAGAATGTCTGAGTGAGGATTCACAGAGTAGGCTCCTGCAGGCATGGCGTTGATCAAACAGAACATTCATCCAGTAAGCACGTACACACAAACACCCGGCAGTTGATTTTTTTGCTTTCTATTTTAAAGGCCCACATATTACACTTGTCACAAGTCATGCTTTACATGTCATCTTAAATGTGTACACATTGTGTGACAGCGTGCCTCGAGAGAAAGCTGCCACTCAAACGCTCTCCCCACCACACCTTCTCAGGTAGCAGCCTGATGCCCAAATCCGTGTTGTTCTTCTCCCTCTCGGTCCGTGCCACCGGCTTGCTGGGTGCACAGCCTACATAATTGTTTGTTGTGTGCTGTTGAAAGATCGCGCCCAGCACCGAAAGAGTCTGCCAGCCCTCCCCAGCACCAGATGTTTCTCGCCATGGATCTGTAGAGATCGAGAAATCACAAGAAAACCTTTCAAATGGAGGGGGATGTGTCTGGATGGCAATGTTTTGGTTTATTAAGTGAAACTTAACCTTTGAATGCTGTTTACTTACCCTTTAGCTATTGCAGTACAAATGAGCTCAAGACAAGTTTTTTTCATTTTTTGTGCTCACCAGAATTTACTTGATCTTTGATAATCATTCATCTTAGATTTTATTCCTCCATTTTTCCTAGTAAGGTTACAGATTAGTTCAACCTGTTAAATGATTTAGACGGTATACAGCTATATATTTAAACTTACTGGAAACAAATAAATCATTAATTCGCTTCTGAAGATTTTTATATCAGGATATATATTAGGCATCAAAACAGCTTGAGGGTGATGAAATTCAGTCTGGGTATTTGGGTGGAGTCAAAAGTTTGAACGCTTTACATCAACAACACATAGCCTCACTTTGCACCTCAAGCCGATTGACTGAAACCACATACATTGACACTCCTTTTCCCTGCTCCTTCATCACCACTAGGAAAACAGTTTTATTTTTTAATCTTGGCCAATAGCTTGATTTGCCAGGCAATAGCTTGTTTCAAATAGTTGATGTTCTTGTTTGGAAGATGGTTCACTGGTCGCAATCTTACTTGGCATAAAATCACAAATATGGTTCAGTATTCTGCAGCTGTTTCTTTCAGTTGGGTAAAAACTGTGTGCCTAGAAACCGCACACTGCAAAATGTCAAGCCTCTATAACTTTTCTTTACTGAACCAATAATTGTAAGACAACATGTTATTGGAATCTAGAGCTTTTCCTTGTCCTTTCTTTTCCTCACAAATTTGTATTTTACTTTATGAATCATACTCCTCATTAATAGATCACAGTTTATAAGCTTTTTATTGCATCAAAGCAGCATGTGTTTTGTATGTCTGGCCTGGACTTATTGTTTATACTTGGAAGTTGGGTGTGAATAAGATGTCTGTATGCAGGCATGTTATACGCTGTGTAACGCATCACAACATGCTGTTTGTCACGCAGTCATGCTATGAGTGTGTTTGTTCACGTTAAAGGTCACACATTATACCACCAGGTGTGAGACTGATTAGCCGTTAAAAGCAGAAAATCTGCCTCTTCTGACATTACAAGTGGGCGTGTTCACCTAGATGTGTGCTGCATAGATCAGCCTACCCAGTGGACTGTAGCAAGCATTGCTCATCTATACATACAACTAGGTGGACACACCAACTTGTGATGTTAGAACAGGCAGATATTAAAAATGGCTTGTAATGGCTAATCACACTCACACCTGGTGGTCTAATATGGGACCTTTAAGTGATGATATTGTTCCATTTCAGCTGTTATTGCTGTCATCAATGATGGAAACACAAACTTGTAACAGTTGACCCCTGCCACACGTCACTTTGGCGGCTTTATCGGCCACCTCTGACCACCGCCACACAGGTTGATGATGTTTAACTGCTTTAATGCAGTGTTGCTACAGTCAGAGTGGGGGTTCAGTGCTGGCCTGCCACAGCTCTCCAGAGTCTGTGTGGTGATGACTGGTTTGACCTGTGTGCATTGATTGTCCAATGCCCATGGTGTGAAGCCTCACCCAGCCCCAGTGTCTGATCCATCGGATTCTGAACCAGCCTTCAACCACGCACACACAATCCAGATATATGGATTCCACAAACTAAACTCCCTGCCCTAACACATGACCTATGAACACATAAATGCAGCCATGTTTCGGATACCACTAAATCAAGAAAATGTATAAGATCACAATGTAAATAAACACTGGATCCCATTTAATTTCGATGTGAACGCGTGGGAGGCGATAGTGTTTTAACAATTTATTTCTCAAAAGGACATATCCTTAGCAAAATCACAAACAATTTATCGCTACTGCTTGTTTTAAATCATGAACATTGCATTAGAATCCCAATAACTTCCCTACCCGGCATCGATCCTCTCTCAGTGAAGGATGGTGGTACCGACGTTTAACATATTGAATTACAGCAGAGTTCAGTTCCTTCTCCTTTGTCGCCCGATACATTCTTCCATTATTTCAACCGAGGCAAAATAACAAAACCCTTCCCGTTGTGCACGGCCTCGGGAAGGGAATGAATGAGGATTCAATAGCAACATGTTGTAAAAAAAGCCCTTTCTTTCTGGAGATTTGTAGCCCATATTACCTGCTTTACCGGCCCATTATGGCTGGCTAATATCATATTATAAATCAGCTTGGTAATATATTTCTTTCGCCGCTTCCACCAGCCAGACATCGGACGTGGCAGGTCGCCACATACTGTAGAGAAGATACCTCTAAATAGCCACACAGTATGTGTGTGTGTGTGGGGGTGTGTGTGTGTGTGTGTGTGTGTGTGTGTTCATGAGTGTGTGTGCTCTCTCATTAATGAGATATGGGAGAGGTGAGGCAAAGACAAGATAAGGGGCCGACAAGACCAGATAAAGGGTAGACAATTAAAAAGTGAGTAGGGGGCAGGAGAAGAGGCGGTTGAGCTAGATCATTTTGAAAAGCCATTCGTAAAGGACATCATATATTTCCATATGACCTGAGTTAATAGCGCCACCATGGCCCACTCGGCCGAAAAGACCAAATGAGTAAGAAGCCGAGATGAAGTGAAAAGAGGCACATATGAGTAATGGTTAAACGATAAGGCAACATTTTGATGAACTAATTTGGTTGAATCCTTCAAATGTAAGGTCATTTAAGATATTGCCGCATACACTTTTTTGCAAAGGTAAGATTATAGATGAGTAAAGAGCGAGAGCAGAAAAGAACAGAATATACTTCCCGCCATTAGGAATCGTTGAATTTCCCGCGCCTGTGATTGACAGGCAAATGGATTCTCCAAAACCAATCAATGAAGAGATTCCCTGAAGAGTAGGGAGTGATCTAAAATCAAATGTCTCATACAGAGGAAGGTGTAGTCAAATCAAAACAGATATTCACACAGAACATTTGACTCACTAAATGCTGACATATGTAATTTCTAACAAATTACACTAAAATAATAGTTATTACATTTTACCTACAGCATCTTTGAGTTAAAGATAGACCTATGAATGCATTCTAAGATGAAGAGTATCCTAATCTGTATGTATTCACAGTGTTCAAATCAATTTTAATATGTAATATAATGTAATATACACACGCCTATAAATGCAATCTCTGATATGCGTGTCTATTAAAATAGGGGAAACGTAGGTGGAAGAAACGATAGACGGTGTGAAGCAGGAAAGTTCAACTGAAAAAAATTAACCGAAAAAAATCTGGAGCGAGAAGAGCACCCAACAGCAGACATTGTTCAACAGAAGCATTTGTCACGCAAGGGTAAAAACACTGTCTCAGCACCCAGAACCTACAGCTCTTCCATCAGGGCACACACTCTCTGGCACGCACACGCACACTCACGTACACACTTGCACAAACTCGTACAGTTGCACACACTCTCTCAAACTCTCACACCCACAGACACACACCCTCACCCGCACACCAAAACAGATGCAGGCACACATAGACTCTTACTCACTCACGCACACACATACTCACACACAAGCACACAATTGCAAATCAGATGGAACACACACACACTCTCATACAGACACACTTACACACATATACACACACACACACACACACACACACACACGCAGATATATACATATAGATATATATTAATGCACATGCAAGGATATGTGGTTGACAAAAAAAATATCAGGTGAAGGGTGGAAGAAGTGCAAAATGCAGCTGCACTTGCAGTCCATGGGTTTGATCCCCTGCTTTTGGTAATGCTATGGGACTTGTAAAGCAGCAGTGTGCAAAGTTCTTACTCAACCAAAAGTTGAGTTTTCATGACGTGTCCCTCAAGTTTAAAATGAACCAAATGTTGTTCATTCCCCGCAGCAGTTACTCCATCAAACACCAGTATCTTCCAGTTCATTTACACAGGAGGGAATGCCTTCCTGCTGTAATAAATCAAAAACCTTAGCCCTAGCCCCAGGTATTTTTTATGTCTATTTCCCTCTCTTTGCCTTCTTCCCTTTATTGCTAATATTTACCCAGAAGTTGTTTGGAAATAACTGACTCACATTTTTGTAACATTGGCACAAAATACAAGTTAAACCAATGAACTATGGAGTCAGTGATCTGCGATTGCAACAGTTGAATGTTTGTTGAAATGAAAAATGAGTCGACCTGTGTACTGACTTACTGAAGTTATTTATATATGCTTTTAATCATGAGGTTGATTTATCAGTAATTCAGTGTAGCGGTAACAATAGCGTTTCTAGATCCATGATCGTGTTTTTATTACATGCATCATTTACTTTGATAAATGTACAGGCAATTATTAAGTCACCAAAATGAGCTTATAATCTTTTCCAATACGAGTGTTTTTGTTTTTTCTATTACCTCCTGTCAGTGATAGAGTACTGGGTACACGCTAATTAATGTCATACAGCCCTAAGCCAAGTCAAGCTTTGAGAGAGGGAGACGGAGAGAGAGAGCAGGGGAGAGACAGCTCTAATTACAGTATGTACATTTTCTACAGTCCATTTTCCTGCTCTTTCCAGATCGCCATGTGCTGGTCGGCAGCCATCATGACAGCAGCCAGGGGGGCGGGGCCCCAGCCATTATGACACAACTCATCTCCACCATGACGGAGCAGACCAAAGGTGGCTGGGCACCGGACAGGACCACTGTGTTTTGCTCCTGGGGGGGGTCCTCCCTGGGTCACATCGGGTCCCTTCAATGGGGTCAGGTGAGGGTATTTGTGTTTTAGAGTGGTGAATGAAGCCTTGAATAATTGCTTGTAGCTTTAACTGTTGATTTAATCACTCATGGTGAGGTAGCTTACCAAACAGCCTAAAACGGTTTTGGTAACCTGAAGACCTACACAGCTTGAAGAGATACATGCATCTTTGTGGAAATGGAATGAGCCTTCTGGTTCAAGTAATAAAGTGTCCTGAGCTGAGCAGCTGGCGGATGTGTGTGTGTGTGTGTGTGTGTGTGTGTGTGTGTGTGTGTGTGTGTGTGTGTGTGTGTCTGTGTGTGTGTGTGTGTGTGTGTGTGGGGGTGTGTGTGTTCGGTGTGTCTGTGTCTGTGTCTGTGTCTGTGTGTGTATGTGTGTGTGTCTGTGTCTGTGTCTGTGTCTGTGTGTGTGTGTGTGTCTGTGTGTGTGTGTGTCTGTGTGTGTGTCTGTGTCAGTGTGTGTGTGTGTGTGTGCGTGTGTGTGTGTGTGTGTTTGTGTGTGTGTGTGTGTGTGTGTGTGTGTGTTTTCAGCATGCAAATGTAAAGCACTTGTCATGGCTCATGGCTATGGTAGCTTTACACGAAGGCAGTCCATTAACCATGTTAATGTGTCTGGAAGGACCTGACTCACACTTGGTTCCTACCTAACATGTGTCATTGGGTTGACACACACATTATGCGTGCGTCTATTTGTCTGTTCTCTTTGCTCAAATCTATCTCCTGAAAATGCCCCTTGTTTCTCTGTAAATAATATATGAGGACTGTTAGGGTAGAATCAATATTATCAAATAAAAAAAATTATGTCACAAGCATAAGATTGTATAAATTTGCAACAATGTGAAAAGGTCCTTTAGATTTGTGATATAATGAAAAAAATTATTGAAATTGCAATGATGTTTATTTTATAAAACAAATTTGATCAATCTTCCGTGCCAAATTTACAATATTTGCTTTGTTCATTGTCAATTGCAGTAATACAACTTAATGCATTATACAACTCTTATATAGTGCCTTTAATGACAAATTTTATATCACTGATCATATAATATCACTGATCCATAATAAAGATACTAATCCTGTAATGAAATACAATAGACTTTGTTGTATTACTGACAAAAAAAAAAGGGTGTTTAGATCTAGCATAATTAACCTAAGCATAAGAGGTTAGGTTAATTAAAATCTTACCAGCTGGGATTGTCTAAATAGGCTTGTGGTTTGTTGACTTTGTAGCTGTTGTGTTGTAAGTTCAAAGCTGCTCATGTTGTGCCGTTGAGTAGACAGTGACTAATTCAAAGAGAAACAAAGAATGCAGATGCTGCCATACGGCTGATCTACATGATACGATTGATTCATTGGCAGCCTTCAATGCTCTGGGCATGTATACCAAAGCTGAGCAGGCCCTGTTGACCACAATTTGGATCCAAAGGACCAAAGAGCCAAGTGACTGTAAAATGACGGTTCAATAGGAACAGTTCCGGCAGTCTGCACGTAAGTGTCGAGCAAAGCACCGGACGCTAAGTGTGGCCTCCAGAATACTGCCTGCCAAAATATTGCCAGTGCAGCATTTTTACCTCATGAAATGTCACAAACAGCCATAATGGCTGCCGCTGATGTGTCAAACAGTTTGATGCTCTGTCTCTCTGATTGTCTTCAGGGGCATTTTGGTCCCCATTTTGGTCCCCTGTTGATTATGCCCATTGGAAGTCAAAAATGAACTGAGAGGTTCCAGAAAACATTGGTCCAGCGATGTCAGGCGGCAATAACCCCTCATTCTGAGGAGAAAGGCACGGGAAAGAAAGGCGATGTTAAAGAGGATGGATTCTTCTTCTCAGAGGAAAATATGTGTTTGCTTTACTTTCCACCAGATTCACGGGGAATTTTTCATCATAATTGTATTCTTTTTTTCGGCATAGCAGAACAGCATCACATAGTTATTGAATGTGATCGGCTGGAGTTTTGTTAACAATGATGAGTTTTATCTCACGGTCCATTACTGTCCAGCCAGATTCCAAACGTCAGGATGATGTAAAGTAAACCCTAGCCACTGCTTTACAAAGATGCGGTCATATTCTCGCCTTTTCCTCTGTAGTTGGTGTTAATCGTCAGAGATTGACGTAGCGCACTGGAATTCAACCAGGCTACCCTGTTGAAATTGTTGGAGTGGGAGCGTTGTTAAACACCCAAACAACTTATCATCGTAGCAAAGATCAGATGAGAAAAACTGTTAAGGACTCCACTGTGATTCCCAACCAGAGAAAGATTTATTCAACAACAAGCTTGTTAGCCTCACGTGTTCAGGGAAGTGTTCATGAACCTCCACACACTGAGACCAATCTCGTTAATTTGGACTGATTGTAATGTGTTGTTCTTAAGGCAATCTTGTTCCGCAGCGCAACAACGTGGTATGAAAACAAAGCAATGAGGCCGCCCTCCCCATCACCCAGCATCACGTTCTATTACTTCAATGTGCATAGCGTGCACATTAAAACAGACTGCAGTTTTACCGCCTGCGTCGTACAGCTGGATCGTAAAATTATTAAGCACCCATTAACAAGGCTATACAGTGGAAGATTGGTGGCCAATCAAATAACAGTAATTGAGCACTAATTAACATAGACTACTGGCATTGTGTCTAAAAGGTGAATCATGTGGCTTTGTCCACCCACCGTTGCGCTGCGAGCTGTGATGTATCCTTTCATTCTTTGATTGGTTCTGAAGACTACAAGAAATGCATCTCGCCACCAGTTGTACAACTTTACCTATATTTATTCACCTGTATATATTTCACCTGTAACCCTATAACCTCCGCCAACAATGAAAGCCCTTGAGATGCATGTAAAGAGCCTGCGATGGGTTGGTTTATTCCTGAGGATAACTAAATGTGTCTGTGTGTGTGTGTGTGTGTGTGTGTGTGTGTGTGTGTGTGTGTGTGTGTGTGTGTGTGTGTGTGTGTGTGTGTGTGTGCGCGTGTCCCCTGCCAGGAGCACAGGGTGGTCCTACAAAGCAGTGCGGTGTCCTACATCAGCCTGAACTCTCCAGTCAGAGGGACAGAGAGGCTGAGGGCCACGGCCTCCCCGGCTCTGCTACAGCTCACCTCGGACATCCAGAGAGTAAGTACACACTCTCGTAGTACTATAGAGATGAATACTAGGATCAGAACTCACCTCTGACGTACAGAGAGTAAACACACACTCTCGTAGTACTATAGAGACGGATACTAGGATCAGAACTCACCTCTGACGTACAGAGAGTAAATACACACTCTAGTGGTACTATAGAGATGAATACTAGGATCAGTACTCACCTCTGAAGTACAGAGAGTAAGTACACACTCTGGTTGTACTTTAGAGAGGAATACTAGGATTAGAACTCACCTCAGACATCCAGAGAGTATGTACACACTCTAGTAGTACTATAGAGACGAGTATTAGGATCAGAACTATATCTGACGTACAGAGAGTAAGTACACACTCTAGTAGTACTTTAGAGACTACTACTTGGATCAGAACTCACCTCGGACATCCAGAGAGTAAGTACTCACTCTAGTTGTACTTTAGAGAGGAATACTAGGATCAGACTCATCTCTGAAGTACAGAGTAAGTACACACTCTAGTAGTACTATAGAGACGAATAGTAGGATAATAACTATATCTGACGTACAGAGAGTGAATACACACTCTAGTTGTACTATACTAGGATCAGAAATCACCTCAGACATTCAGAATTGAATACTGCTTGACCACAGAAAATTACTTGACCACGACCACATCTTTCCCTACCAAACGACTGATACTAATTAATCTAATATCACTACCAAGTAAGTGTTTTTCCAGTTTGTGTATGTGTTCAATCAAGCATTTTTAGCAAAACATTTTAAAGCACGAGGCTTAGCTAGAAGTATAGCAATCGTTTTAGCTCATCGCTGTACTTCATCATGAACACCGTCTGTTGCGGGGATCTTGCTGCTGAACCTTTGAACCTGCTCATAGTCGCCATGGTAACCACCCCATTAATGCATTGCATTTGTCCACATCCTCCGCCAAATGACTCAGTCATCGTCTGTGGTGGATTTGCAGCGATACCATTAAAACGGGTGTGTTTCTATTGTTAGCCACTGTACTTTGGAACCGCCTCATGGAAGATAGTGACCGCTCAACCATCAACACCAAATGAGACGAGGGGGGAGTGTTGTGGTGTTTGTTTTGATTCTCTGTTCTCTGTTTTCTATAAAAGGATTGTCTGCACACAACAGACGTCGGCTTCGTTTAGCATCTCCTACCCGCTAAACAGCTGCAGTGTATGTATGTGTATATAAAGCACGTAATACCTAAACAATCATTGCTATGTCTTACCGTATACTTTGCCTCTCGCTCCAACATTGTTTTTTCTCTTTAGAGGAAAGGAACCTCTAACCATTTGTCTTGGGTAATATCCACAGCGGTTCCAGTCATCCTTTGGGTAGACTTCTACCGTCTCTATGGCACAGCCCTTCACAGCCTATTTCCCCCGAAAGGGTTTCTGTCGTGATTAGCATGAGAAATATTGTACCTCCATCCATGAAAACCCATGGAGGGAGGCCCAGGAGGTGAGGGGAGACCCCTGAGGTAGGGGACACCCAGGAGGTGAGGGGAGACCCCTGAGGTAGGGGACGCCCAGGAGGTGAGGGGAGACCCCTGAGGTAGGGGACACCCAGGAGGTGAGGGGAGACCCCTGAGGTAGGGGACGCCCAGGAGTTAGGGGAGACCCCTGAGGTAGGGGACACCCAGGAGGTGAGGGGAGACCCCTGAGGTAGGGGAGGCCTAGGAGGTGAGGGGAGACCCCTGAGGTAGGGGACACCCAGGAGGTGAGGGGAGACCCCTGAGGTAGGGGACACCCAGGAGGTGAGGGGAGACCCCTGAGGTAGGGGACACCCAGGAGGTGAGGGGAGACCCCTGAGGTAGGGGACACCCAGGAGGTGAGGGGAGACCCCTGAGGTAGGGGACACCCAGGAGGTGAGGGGAGACCCCTGAGGTAGGGGAGGTCTAGGAGGTGAGGGGAGACCCCTGAGGTAGGGGACACCCAGGAGGTGAGGGGAGACCCCTGAGGTAGGGGACACCCGGGAGGTGAGGGGAGACCCCTGAGGTAGGGGACACCCGGGAGGTGAGGGGAGACCCCTGAGGTAGGGGACACCCAGGAGGTGAGGGGAGACCCCTGAGGTAGGGGACGCCCAGGAGGTGAGGGGAGACCCCTGAGGTAGGGGACACCCAGGAGGTGAGGGGAGACCCCTGAGGTAGGGGACACCCAGGAGGTGACGGGAGACCCCTGAGGTAGGGGAGGCCCAGGAGGTGAGGGGAGACCCCTGAGGTAGGGGACACCCAGGAGGTGAGGGGAGACCCCTGAGGTAGGGGAGGCCCAGCGTTGTGCTGGTTACTGCTGGGGACCAGAGCTCTTATCCTATGTCTACAGAGTCTCTGCGGTTAACCATGGGTTGTGTATTTCTGATTGTGCAGCGTGCTTCGTCCGTCTCTCAGCCATCATACACCGAGCATCCCTTTATTTCTTTATCCTCAGGTGGATCTTGATTCACTCAGGTGCGGGTCTAGTAGATTCAACATCAGTAGCAAGTGCAGCATCCCACCTTTTGGTCTAAGGGCCTTATAGCTGCTTCATTATCGGTGTAAAGTGCTGATATCAGAAAGGACTTACCAGAGAGCTGGCCGTGGTCCAGAGTCAATGCATTAGCAAGAATAACCCCCAGCTTCATCCATCGCGCCCCACCCCGCAGGTATTTAGGAGACGGCGGGGGCCTAAGTGTGTCATTAATCATGTTTGGGGGCCGTGTTGGTGTTTTTTGCGGGGGGACCGGTAATGCCCTCCTACTTATCTTACTTGCCAGCACGGCAGCTCTACTTGTTGTTGACTTCAGAGTTGGAGACGCAAAAGAAAGAGAAAAAAAAAGGAATCGGGTGCTTGGGAACCAATTATAATACAAACACAAATAATTTTTGCGTGTGTGTGCGTGTGGAGGGGATGGGGTAACAGTCAAGGAATGAAAGAGAAAGACTTGGTTAGAGGGATGCTGTGTGTGAGAGAGAGCGCACGAGAGAGAGGGAGGTGGCGGGGGGAGAGAGTGTGAACAACAGGATGTGGTGTGATTCATCCAGAGAACAATGCACAACAAACAGACAGACCTGTCCTTTAATTGGGCCCTGTTTCACAGGATGTGTGTCTGCGTGTCCCTTTAGTGGTGTGTGTATGTGGGGGGACCCCTTAACGGCTGCCTCCTTTAAAACAAAATGGATTTGGACATCGGCGGACGGAAATAGGATCTGGCTGGGTGTGATTCACTGCCTCGCTGTCCTCACTCTATTTGTGTGCGTGTGCATGTGTGTGTGTGTGTGTGTGTGTGTGTGTCTCTCTCTCTCTCTCTCTCTCTCTCTCTCTCTCACTCCTTATCTCTTTCTGTACCTCTGTGGGTGTCTCTCTCACTCTCTCTTACTCTTTATCTCTATCTCTTTATGTACCTCTGTATGTGTGTCTCTCCCTTTTTGTGTACATCGGTGTGTGTGTGTGTGTGTGTGTGTGTGTGTATGTCTCTCTCTCTCTCTCTCTCTCTCTCTCTCTCTCTATCTCCCTCTCTCTCTTTGTGTACCGACCTATGTGTGTGTGTCTCTCTCTCTCTTTCCTTCTTTGATTCTTTGTTTCTTGCTCTCTCTCTCTCTCTCTCTCT
Organism: Pollachius pollachius; assembly: GCF_949987615.1. Classification (NCBI taxonomy): domain Eukaryota; kingdom Metazoa; phylum Chordata; class Actinopteri; order Gadiformes; family Gadidae; genus Pollachius; species Pollachius pollachius. Next base: position 19,472,023 of record NC_136940.1, read on the forward strand.
CTCTCTCTCTCTGTAACTATCTATCTGTGTGTGTAACTTCCTCTTGCCATCTCCCTCTACTTTTCCATGGACCTTTGGAATAGTCAGTTCCCAGTTCCTACTGGAATATATACCTTAACGTTTTTGAGATTCTGTAACTCCACTGGGAATACATGCAGTAGTTTATAGGTAAACGTCTCCATACCGGTTAATAATGTGTGACAGTGTGTGTGTGTGTGTGTGTGTGTGTGTGTGTCTGTGTCCTGCAGTAGGAAGGTCCCCTAAGGAGTCGAGTGACAACAAAACAAAACTGTTCATCCGTCAGGGATGTAACCATCATCCTTAAAAACGCACAAACGTGTTTTTCCGAGCTGACAATAAAGCCATCCTGAAACCCCAAAAAAATAAAAATGTTGGTTGCCAGGAAATACGGATCTGCACACTGGTGTGCCTGTTCCCCAGGGAGAAGTCCTCTGCTGACCACTGTGGCGTATGACAGGTGTTAATTATTTCAGTGTGAGCAGAGCGCCCAGTCCGTCATCCATCATTCATACTTACTTCCTGCAGATGCACACCACGCCATAACCCCATAGTGATCATCAATTTTTAATTTGGTGTGGAGTCTCTCTCTCTCTCTCTCTCTCTCTCTCTCTCTCTCTCTCTCTCTCTCTCTCTCTCTCTCTCTACCTCTCTCTCTCTACCTCTCTCTCTCTACCTCTCTCTCTCTCTCTTTCACTTTTTCTCTCTCTCATCTCTATATCACTCTTATCTATCTTGCTCTCTCTCTCTCTCTCTCTCCAACCCTCTCTCTCTAACCCTCTCTCTCGCTCACTTTCTTTCTCTCTTTCTCTCTCTGTCTCCCCCCCTACCTATATATCTCGCTCTCCATTATGTGAGTGATGTCTTGTAGAAAGACAATTTTATAAAGATGTATACAATTATTATGAACATAATACTCTCCCTGTATATAAATATACCTAACAGAGGTAATTATCTTTATTCCATATCCTCTCTCTCTCTCTCTCTCTCTCTCTCTCTCTCTCTCTCTCTCTCTCTCTCTCTCTCTCTCATTATCTCATCCACATTGTCTTGTCTCCCCTGTTGACCTACATCATTGTGGCAGGCTGATGGTATTTCCATGTAGATTCCATTCAGCCCCAAAACGGTCAGAGTTGTAATGTTTTTTGAGAGAACCATGACCGATTACACACCATTAGGATCGTTGTCTCTGCAAAACACAGCTGCCCCAACACACATCTGGTTATGTTTCATTTCATTCCTTTCTTTTTCGCTTGGTTTTGTTTTCATATTTGCTGAGGAGCCATGTTTCCACCCCTCATATGAAAGCGCTTGAACGCACTAAGCAGGTGTCTGAGCTCTCCAACGCCACCTCTCACATTGCACCCGCTGTGTGAACCCCATCCTCACCAGCACTAGCAAGCAAACGATCGAGAACCTAGCCTAGTGCAGAAAGTCATTGCTTTTGACACAAAAGTCTCAACAAGACGGTCACCATCAAGAACTGTTTAAAATGCATTGCGAGTGTGAACCCCTTTTAAAATAAGGGGTTCACACTCATCAGCTACAACAACTCCTGTCCTAAGAGCTGCTAAGACGGACACTCTGGCTCCAGGTCACAGGTCTTTGGGCAGAGAGAGTGTCTTTCTTTTTAATACCACATGATCAAGACAGTCGACAAACGTTGGCATGTTTTTTTTTTTATAGAAGGTCTCTTTACGAATTAATCACAGATTGAAGATAACCTATAGCCTTGCAAATATTCCTTAATTTCTCTACGGTGGTATAAATCAATGTCACTTTCATAAATGTGGCTTCCTATCTCTCTCTTTTATTGGGCCAAACAAATGGAAGGTCAAATTTAAAACGCACTCATCTATTACATGATTAATTACTGCAAAGAAAGATGGTATGAGGAGTTATTATCTAACGTATAAAATATATTTTGTTTTATCGGTGGAAAATAAATTATAAATAGCCACTGATTGCTTGCATATAACATTCCGCAATGTGTGTGTATGGGAGCATGATTCTCAAACAAATGCTAAGGCTTAAAGAAGATGGATCACTTAGATATTTAAATGTGAGTGACGGTAGAAGAAGATGAACATTTTGATTTTTTCGTAACATGTCTTTTTATTTTTTTATTTTGTCTATGTACTATAAAAACTGTAGTTTACACATTCTGATGAGTGGGTGGCATCTGCAAACTATTTGTTCTCTCTCTCTCTCTCCCTGTCTTTCTCTCTCTCTCTCTTTTTCTCTCCTCTATTTCTCCCTTTTCTGTTCCTCCTCTCTGTTCCTCCTCTCTCTGTCTCTCCCCTCTCTGTTCCTCCTCTCTGGTTTTCCTCTCTGTTTCTCCTCTTTCTGTTCTTAACTTCTGTCTCTCCTGTCTTTTCCTCCTCTCTCTGTCTCTCCTCCCCTCTCTGTTCCTCCTCTCCCTCTCTCTTCCCCTCTCTGTCACCTCTCTCTCTCTCCCCTCTGTTCCTCCTCTCTCTCCCCCCCTCTATTCCTCCTCTCTCTCTCTCCCCTCTCTGTTCCTCCTCTCTCTGTCTCTCCTCCCCCCTCTGCTCCTCCTCTCGGTCTCCTCTCTCTGTCTCTCCTCCCGCTCTCCCTCCTCTCTCAGTCTCTCCTCCCCCCTCTGTTCCTCCTCTCTCTGTCTCTCCTCCCGCTGTTCCTCCTCTCTTTTCCTACCCGATCTGTTCCTCCTCTCTGTTCCTCCTCTCGGTCGCCTCTCCCTGTCTCTCCTCCCGCTCTCCCTCCTCTCTCCGTCTCTCCTCCCGCTCTCCCTCCTCTCTCCGTCTCTCCTCCCCCCTCTGTTCCTCCTCTCTCTGTCTCTCCTCCCGCTGTTCCTTCTCTCTTTTCCTACCCGATCTGTTCCTCCTCTCTGTTCCTACCCGATCTGTTCCTCCTCTCTGTTCCTACCCGATCTGTTCCTCCTCTCTTTTCCTACCCGATCTGTTCCTCCTCTCTGTTCCTCCTCTCTGTTCCTACCCGATCTGTTCCTCCTCTCTGTTCCTACCCGATCTGTTCCTCCTCTCTGTTCCTACCCGATCTGTTCCTCCTCTCTGTTCCTACCCGATCTGTTCCTTCTCTCTTTTCCTACCGATCTGTTCCTCCTCTCTGTTCCTACCCGATCTGTTCCTCCTCTCTGTTCCTACCCGATCTGTTCCTCCTCTCTGTTCCTACCCGATCTGTTCCTCCTCTCTTTTCCTACCCGATCTGTTCCTTCTCTCTTTTCCTACCCGATCTGTTCCTCCTCTCTTTTCCTCCCGATCTGTTCCTTCTCTCTGTTCCTACCCGATCTGTTCCTCCTCTCTTTTCCTACCGATCTGTTCCTCCTCTCTGTTCCTACCCGATCTGTTCCTCCTCTCTGTTCCTACCCGATCTGTTCCTTCTCTCTTTCCTACCCGATCTGTTCCTCCTCTCTGTTCCTACCCGATCTGTTCCTCCTCTCTTTTCCTACCGATCTGTTCCTCCTCTCTGTTCCTACCCGATCTGTTCCTCCTCTCTTTTCCTACCAATCTGTTCCTCCTCTCTGTTCCTACCCGATCTGTTCCTCCTCTCTGTTCCTCCTCTCGGTCGCCTCTCCCTGTCTCTCCTCCCGCTCTCCCTCCTCTCTCCGTCTCTCCTCCCCCCTCTGTTCCTCCTCTCTCTGTCTCTCCTCCCCCCTCTGTTCCTCCTCTCTCTGTCTCTCCTCCCGCTGTTCCTTCTCTCTTTTCCTACCCGATCTGTTCCTTCTCTCTGTTCCTACCCGATCTGTTCCTCCTCTCTTTTCCTACCGATCTGTTCCTCCTCTCTGTTCCTACCCGATCTGTTCCTCCTCTCTTTTCCTACCCGATCTGTTCCTCCTCTCTGTTCCTACCCGATCTGTTCCTCCTCGCTGTTCCTACCCGATCTGTTCCTCCTCTCTTTTCCTACCGATCTGTTCCTCCTCTCTGTTCCTACCCGATCTGTTCCTTCTCTCTTTTCCTACCGATCTGTTCCTCCTCTCTGTTCCTACCCGATCTGTTCCTCCTCTCTTTTCCTACCGATCTGTTCCTTCTCTCTGTTCCTACCCGATCTGTTCCTCCTCTCTTTTCCTACCGATCTGTTCCTCCTCTTTGTTCCTACCCGATCTGTTCCTCCTCTCTGTTCCTACCCGATCTGTTCCTCCTCTCTGTTCCTACCCGATATGTTCCTCCTCTCTGTTCCTACCCGATCTGTTCCTCCTCTCTTTTCCTACCGATCTGTTCCTCCTCTCTGTTCCTACCCGATCTGTTCCTCCTCTCTGTTCCTACCCGATCTGTTCCTCCTCTCTTTTCCTACCGATCTGTTCCTCCTCTCTTTTCCTACCCGATCTGTTCCTCCTCTCTGTTCCTACCCGATCTGTTCCTCCTCTCTTTTCCTACCGATCTGTTCCTCCTCTCTGTTCCTACCCGATCTGTTCCTTCTCTCTTTTCCTACCGATCTGTTCCTCCTCTCTGTTCCTACCCGATCTGTTCCTCCTCTCTTTTCCTACCGATCTGTTCCTCCTCTCTGTTCCTCCTCTCGGTCGCCTCTCCCTGTCTCTCCTCCCGCTCTCCCTCCTCTCTCCGTCTCTCCTCCCGCTCTCCCTCCTCTCTCCGTCTCTCCTCCCCCCTCTGTTCCTCCTCTCTCTGTCTCTCCTCCCGCTGTTCCTTCTCTCTTGTCCTACCCGATCTGTTCCTCCTCTCTGTTCCTACCCGATCTGTTCCTCCTCTCTGTTCCTACCCGATCTGTTCCTCCTCTCTTTTCCTACCCGATCTGTTCCTCCTCTCTGTTCCTCCTCTCTGTTCCTACCCGATCTGTTCCTCCTCTCTGTTCCTACCCGATCTGTTCCTCCTCTCTGTTCCTACCCGATCTGTTCCTCCTCTCTGTTCCTACCCGATCTGTTCCTTCTCTCTTTTCCTACCGATCTGTTCCTCCTCTCTGTTCCTACCCGATCTGTTCCTCCTCTCTGTTCCTACCCGATCTGTTCCTCCTCTCTGTTCCTACCCGATCTGTTCCTCCTCTCTTTTCCTACCCGATCTGTTCCTTCTCTCTTTTCCTACCCGATCTGTTCCTCCTCTCTTTTCCTCCCGATCTGTTCCTTCTCTCTGTTCCTACCCGATCTGTTCCTCCTCTCTTTTCCTACCGATCTGTTCCTCCTCTCTGTTCCTACCCGATCTGTTCCTCCTCTCTGTTCCTACCCGATCTGTTCCTTCTCTCTTTTCCTACCCGATCTGTTCCTCCTCTCTGTTCCTACCCGATCTGTTCCTCCTCTCTTTTCCTACCGATCTGTTCCTCCTCTCTGTTCCTACCCGATCTGTTCCTCCTCTCTTTTCCTACCAATCTGTTCCTCCTCTCTGTTCCTACCCGATCTGTTCCTCCTCTCTGTTCCTCCTCTCGGTCGCCTCTCCCTGTCTCTCCTCCCGCTCTCCCTCCTCTCTCCGTCTCTCCTCCCCCCTCTGTTCCTCCTCTCTCTGTCTCTCCTCCCCCCTCTGTTCCTCCTCTCTCTGTCTCTCCTCCCGCTGTTCCTTCTCTCTTTTCCTACCCGATCTGTTCCTTCTCTCTGTTCCTACCCGATCTGTTCCTCCTCTCTTTTCCTACCGATCTGTTCCTCCTCTCTGTTCCTACCCGATCTGTTCCTCCTCTCTTTTCCTACCCGATCTGTTCCTCCTCTCTGTTCCTACCCGATCTGTTCCTCCTCGCTGTTCCTACCCGATCTGTTCCTCCTCTCTTTTCCTACCGATCTGTTCCTCCTCTCTGTTCCTACCCGATCTGTTCCTTCGCTCTTTTCCTACCGATCTGTTCCTCCTCTCTGTTCCTACCCGATCTGTTCCTCCTCTCTTTTCCTACCGATCTGTTCCTTCTCTCTGTTCCTACCCGATCTGTTCCTCCTCTCTTTTCCTACCGATCTGTTCCTCCTCTTTGTTCCTACCCGATCTGTTCCTCCTCTCTGTTCCTACCCGATCTGTTCCTCCTCTCTGTTCCTACCCGATATGTTCCTCCTCTCTGTTCCTACCCGATCTGTTCCTCCTCTCTTTTCCTACCGATCTGTTCCTACCGATCTGTTCCTACCCGATCTGTTCCTCCTCTCTGTTCCTACCCGATCTGTTCCTCCTCTCTTTTCCTACCGATCTGTTCCTCCTCTCTTTTCCTACCCGATCTGTTCCTCCTCTCTGTTCCTACCCGATCTGTTCCTCCTCTCTTTTCCTACCGATCTGTTCCTCCTCTCTGTTCCTACCCGATCTGTTCCTTCTCTCTTTTCCTACCGATCTGTTCCTCCTCTCTGTTCCTACCCGATCTGTTCCTCCTCTCTTTTCCTACCGATCTGTTCCTTCTCTCTGTTCCTACCCGATCTGTTCCTCCTCTCTTTTCCTACCGATCTGTTCCTCCTCTCTGTTCCTACCCGATCTGTTCCTCCTCTCTTTTCCTACTCAATCTGTTCCTCCTCTCTGTTCCTACCCGATCTGTTCCTTCTCTCTTTTCCTACCGATCTGTTCCTCCTCTCTGTTCCTACCCGATCTGTTCCTCGTCTCACCGTCTCTCCCCCCTCTGTTTCTCCTCTTTCTCGTCCCCCTCTGTCCCTCAAAGTTTAAAATGAAGAAAAGGGCTTCAGCAGGCAGTATCTTGTCAAGTATAACTTTATTAGAATTTTAAAGCATTTTAGAGTGATTCTAACTTGACTTGTTTTGTTTTTTTGCGCTAACTTTGAGGACGACATCTTTTGCTGGCATCAGCAAGAGGAGGCTTGCTTTTTTGACATTTTAGAAATAGCCATATAACCATTTGATAAGAATCTAGACACGCTAGTCAATCTTTGACAGATAGAGATGGCTTGCAAGAGCAAGCGCCATTCTACGGCTCTGTCGCTACCCAGCTGCCGCAAGAGACGATGTGATTTGTCACAGATACCATGTCACAGATACCGTTAATACTGATAATGCACTAGGAATATACTAGGGCTTGTACTGCTAAAACAACAACTCAGACAATTTTTTAAGTTGCGTAAATGCTCTTAAGAAGTGCGGAAATTGTATTTAGAGATGGGTAAACGCTATTTCAGAAATGTAGTGCGTCATCACTGTATGTATATGTAAGTGTTTTCAGCCTCCGCTAAGGCCCTGATAACACAAACCAACCCTCATACACACATCCATACAGCAATTCAAAAACACAAAATGGCTGTCGCACACCAAACGTGAACACGTACATAGACAACTCTTCACATGCAGATACAAACAAAATTATTTTTTTTATTTGTCCTTCTCAATGACAGTCATGCACACACACACACACCTTGATTAACACACACACACAAAAAATACACACACACACACATGCTCCACCATGGCAACACGTATGCCAACAAAGGCACAACACAAACTCCCCGCCACAAAAACTAATTTCCAAGCTGTCATTCATCCAGCTGTGTCCAACTTTTTGAAACAAGGAATTCATCATGATTAACATACTTCATTACAAACCCATTGATTAAACATTGTCTGAACGTGGGCGCACACTCACACACACACACATGTGTGCACACACACACATACTAACAAACACACAGACACACACACAGTCCGCACGTTGCTTATTGCTAACATGGCCCATATCCTGAATGGCAATGATGTAAAAATACCACCTTGGCTCTCGGGTGTAATTATCGCATCATGTTGTCATTTCACAGCCTCCCAGAGTAAATTGACCCCCACAACGGCGAAACCCATACCTTGTTAGGACTATTTATTAGTATTCTGAATGGTGTGCTGTACATGCAATTAACTTCGGAGCCGTGTGAGTGCTTAGTTAAACTTTTGGAATGCTTTGATATTCAAGACTTACATGCCGTCCATATTGCATCCTCAGACACGAATGAGGATTAGCATTCTAAAGCGGTTAGCATCCATAGATACAGCATAGTGGATGTAGACGCCACCAGTTTGTAACATCATTGGGGAAAACTCAATAGTGAGGTCATGGTTAAAGGATGTTTAGATTTTATGCAAAGAAAAAACAATACTAATCACCTTCCCGTTGGCAGACTTTAAAACAAACGGGAGAAGCAGTAACTCTGCAAATCCATCACAAGGTCAACTCTTTTGGCATGATGTGACACAATGTCTAAGGGAACAGAAAAGGTTTGAATGTGTGTTTGACTTTCTTCTCAATTATTGTCAGTTTGGCTTGTAATGGTGCACACAGACCATAGAGTGAATCAATGGACACTCCTTGTGTAGGAAATTTTTCAAAACTTTTTTAAAATCGATTAGATGCTATTTCTTTCTGGGTTGCTACAAAACTTAAGAAAACAAGAAAAAATGTTTTCGAACAAAAGTAATCCCCTTTAAAAAGCCTTTATTGTATTTGTGTCTCTAAACTTACAAACAACTTGTCCTTCAAAGGGTTTGGGTCATAAAATGGGACTTTCCTGAATAGAAGGTGACAAAAAGTAAAAGCTTCTCCAAGAAAGTAAAACCAGCAATGTACTAGAGGTGACCTCGAACCTTCGACGATGCGAATCTTCAATAGAAAAACATTTTGATGACTTTGTCTTTGTCGTGTCGGCAAAATTGAGTGTGTGTAACAGCGGGACATTCCACTGGGAAGATGGGGTTGGTGGATGAGTGATACCACAGAATTGCTTGGCTCCAAGAAGGAAAAGCCTTTAAGTTACACAATGTTTTATTTTCTTTGTCTTCTCTGTGCGATTTGATGTGTTATGTTTTTCTTCCAATAAATGTCCTGATTGTTTGTTAAACCCCGTTGTGTAATAGAGATGGAACTATCCAATCATTTTATTTCCTAGGTAGAGCATATTGTAGACGTAAGTCTAATAGCACACACAATATAATGAACAATAATTCTAAAGTCGGGCAGCATTTCGAAACCAAAATGTATCCAAAAAAGTATTAGTAGCTGTTGAACTTGCTCTAGTGAAAATGTTTCTGCCCTTCAGTACTATGAAGTGCATTTTTCGCTGATCTGCTAATTTGAATGGTGCCCCATTTGTCTCCACAAACTTGAAATGCATCATTCAAAAACATTAATAATCTGTTTAACGCGTCTACATTAACTTAATCTGTGGGGTTTTGTCATGTTCAGATGTGAACACCTTGCATCAGCTCTCCTTCTCCATAGAAAAAGATTGGACACTTTTTGATTTCATAGATGTTGTACATGAATAACGGTATAATATATTAGTCTATATTATTGTTTATAGGCTAATTGTAGCCTATATTTTCTGTCAAATGGAATGCAGGTGACAAAAACAGACACAAACATTGTCGTCATGTTGTGAAAAGGTGAGGCACAGCCTTGACTTAAGACAGCTGTTGAAAACCTTGTTTATCCGATTTAATATTTTCAACCGTTTAAACTATGCAAAAGTCACATCAAATTAGGCATCATTCAGCCGGATATATTGAAGAATGTACTGAATTGTGATTGTGATTTGACAATCATTCGACGGTAGATCTTGCCTGGCGAATCATATTTGACTATGCAAAATCCTAGTCGAGGACACTCAACTTTTTTTGAGCCAAGCCCCTAGTAAGAAGAGTGTGAGACAATTCAGTTCAGAACACACACAGACATACAGGCATTTGCAACACATACTACGGTAACACATAAACACCACAGAACTTACTTGCACCATAATTGCCGAAGTCAAGTATCCGACACACAGATAACCACAATAAAAATATCCACCAAGGACACGTCATTGATCCAGAACCAAAAGTACCTCCCTGCAGCATCATCGCTGCTCTGGAGGGAGCTCCAGATACAGATACATTATAGATAGATAAAGTACTGATACATTCTCCAGACAGGCAGGTGGAAGTTGACATGCTAAACCTAACCTTTGAGGGAGAGAGAGGGGGAGAGGGAGAGAGAGAGAGACTATGAGCAACTATGAAGCAAATGCTATAGAGCAAGAGAAGAGTGAATGGAAAGTACTATTTAGTCGTGTGCCACTGCCTCCATCTCTTCTTATCTAACACAGCTCATCTGTGTTTCTGTGGTAACCATGTCAACCTTCTTGACATGTGTGATGGCAACGTTGCGTAAAAGTTGTCTACCGTCTTCATGGATTTGGCCTTCTTCTTTTACCATTGTACATGTTAGTTTGAGTCACATACCACGCGAATCCACTCTGACACACGGCTGTGTGTGGAGTTGAAGCAAAGGTCACATGTCATGGTGCAAGCGGTAAGCCAACATGTTGGTGTTGGGTTCTGTATGGTGGGAGGTGATACTGCATGCAGTTTCCAAACGACTGCCTGGGATTAATAAAGCATTATCTGATGTTGACATTGCTTGAAGTGCAAATCTTCTGTTTGGATATACAAGCATATGGCCGTGCAATGCTTCTTTGATAGCTCTTAATACGTGATGACGGTTATGATGAAATGAATAATGTTGAAACATGGTCATTTTTTATTTAGTCAAAACATATGTAACAAACCGGGCAAATACAAAGCCAGTTTGTAGTTTAATGTTAGAAGAAGCTCTAGTAAAGAGAATGTACAGTATTGAGGCCAGCAGGTTGCAATGTTTTCCCCTTCTTTACTTACTCTTACTATTTGAAATTCCACGCCACCAAACAATTCGCCATTGCAAACAACATTAAGGCCTCATACCTTAATGAAAAGCCCACTTTTCCTTTCTTTCTCTAATCGTCACTTACTAACCTCATATTCCTTTGTAAAGTATCATCAAATGTGGCATGTAAATGTCTCCATGCCGTGATATCGCCCCGGCTGACATGCAACTTGGACTTGAGCCGACATGGGTATTCTGAGTGTGTGTCTCATTTGCTTACGTAACCTTGTCAGCCATCGCATTGTATTAACTTTGAGAGCAGATTCACCGGCCTGAGGGTACTGTGTATTACATTCCAAAACCAGCCAGTATATCCCAGTCGAGCACAGATTCAACAGCGTAGGAAGATTTCCCTCTCTCCTTATCATAGCAGACAAAGAAATTAAATATTGATCCTCACTGCGTCAACGTGCGGGCTGGAATTACCTATTCTCCCTGCTACTTCCTCTTTAGTTTTCTCTACCTCGATTGTGCTTCTCTCCTGCCAACCATCCCCCGCAATGAAGTCATTATCCCTTCCACGCTCTTTGTAATTCTCATTCTTCTCTTTTTTTGGTCACAAAAAGGTGTTTTAAATAATAGCTTTAATGTTTTTCAGTTTTTCCAGTTGTTCATGGTATATACCGTATATGATTTATGTTTGTAGTATGTTTTTGCTCTTCTGTTGTTCTATCCCTTGCGGCGAGACAAACCAGGTTTGGTCCTAACAGTAATGATGTAATCATTAGGCTGAATACAACATAGTGTATTATGCATGGAATGCATTACATCCACTGTGTTTGTGTTTCATTTCAAGGGTCAGTTAAAGTATAGAACAGTGAAATCACTGCGGTGATCCAGCCGGGGGTCCGTCGAGGTCTAATGCCTCTAAGTACTTGAGTGCCGCCTGCCTCCTGGCCGCCGCTGTGGCCAAAAGATTGACTATCGATAAGCGGTTTTGCACAAACAGCCTAGCCGCAGCCAGCCCTAATGAATGCCCTGTTGAGGGAGCCTCATAGGGCCTAGCCGGTGGCGCCAGGAGAAACGCAAGAAAGGGAGAAAAAAGAAACTGCAGCAAAGTGCTTCATTCGCCGCTGGGAAAGGGGTTGGACTCTAAAAGGGGAACTCGACATGACGGTTACAACTGGAAAACGGGTTGAAGAGCGGGAGAGTGATTTCATCTTCCGCCTGTCCCTTTTGTCAGCCATTGTCTCTCTGCTTCGTCCACTTGGTTGTTGTTTAATAAACCAAAATGTAAATGTCGGTTGACTGGTTTCCTCATTGTATGCTTGTCCGAAACAATTTTTCCTCAACGCTAATATGTGTGCCCTGTGGTCCCTGTGATCCCAGAGACAGCTGCTGAGCTGCATGCGTGGTGGGAACTGCCCCGGACCAAACGTCAGCTCCTCGCAGTTGCCAGGAGACGTGAGCTTCTTCGCCAACCAATTGGCTGTACCCACGGTGGAGTTTGCCTTTGAGCAGAGCAAAGACGAAGAGGTAGGCACCCCGAAACCCATTAGATGACCCATTATTAAAGGCTCCTTCTAAAACTCACTGCTTTCATTAGGAAACAACAAACATAGTCCTTTTTTGAGAAGCAAATCCTTACAAACCATAACATGTACAGCATGGAAGAGAGATTGTGATGGGGAATCTTTGTAATTGTAGAAACACATTCATTATCATAAAGTGTTTATTATTGATGCATCAAAGCGAAATGATCAAATATCTTTGGCTATTCCCTTGGCACTTTCACTTTATAAAATATGTAATGCACAGTGTAAGCCTTAAGTTAGAGTAACACGGTGCTTATTAAATTAAAGGCTGACATTAAAAGGCAAATTATGCTTTTAATTAATACCAAACAAAACTTCTTACCTCAATATGTGACCTTTAGTTTTTCAATCTTAAAAATAAGCTTTGCCATGGCTTTCTGCTTGTTTAACTTCCAAAGTTTTAATGAGTTGCGGACGCACGTCAGAGCGAGCATTTTGTCTGGACCGCTGACTTGATTAAGTTCTACATTTATTTTTATAACATTACCTTTCCCTCTCCTGAGCTTTCAGTGTGAGATGTAATCAGTGGAGTTCAGGTAAATGCCGAAGTAGTAATTTTATTTCCACCCAATTCTCAAAACTGGCACATCCAATATCTGACTTGATAAGAACCATCTGCACCCTCTACATGGCTTTTACTATCATTTAGTTACCGGTAAATATTTCATGGTAATATCCCAAATTTGATTTGACACGTCTGGATATGGTTTGTGTCTCAAATCTGGCCGTGAGCACTGAACATTAGACGGAGGAATTATGCATGCCCTCCTGCTTTCCCTGCCATTAAAAATGCAATGTTTCTGTTTGTTTATCTGCCTCAAGGGGTGGAAAATGTGAGACTTTAGCCTGGACTCGTATGTCCCACTGCAGTATGATGGTCTGGGCATCAGGAGAACGTCAGGCATCCTTTAGTAGAAGTTGACTGGGAGTTTGTATCGGTTGAAAGCTCCCCTCAGGTCATTCTAAGCAACCGATCACTGATAGACGCTACCTTTATTCATTCATTTTTCACGCACGGTTTAGTATGTTGTAATCAATCAAAGTGATTTGTTGTTCTGCTATCTGTTTAAAAGCACAAGTAAAGAACCTAAATAATAAATAGCATGTTAGGATGAGGCACTACTAAGCACAACGGCCATCGGTGTACTCAACAACATGGTTTGTCAAGACTTCTCTCCAGAATTATCAACATCTGTCCCCGGTGAATAGCAAGTGTAGATGCAGAAGCTGTCAAATTTCCTATTTCAGTTCCAGCCCCGGTTATTGCAAAGAAGTCCTTTGGCACTGGTCCTATGGATTGGTTTTTAACAGAAAAGTTTTTTTGCGGAAACAAACTGATGGATATGGTATATGTCGGCTATACAATTGCCGAAGCAACATGAATCTGACACAGTGGGAATTTTACTGAGAAAATTAAGTATTTTTGGTTCAGGGTTTTGAGTCGGGTCTTCAACTATGTTTTGATAAAAAATCATAGTTGTAATTTAACAAAGACAAACAGGGGGAAGTAAGCCTTAATAGACTTGAGAGCCCACAAACATGAAATGCATATTCACTGGGGTATCGACCACAGCCAACTGAATTCATCCAGAGAGATTTCACTTTAATGATGACCGAAAATACTATTTCATTATCCCCATTCAGAGTGGCCTTCTGTCCCTTTTTCAAATGCCATCCCTCGTATCATGTGTCTGGGCTGTAAAACGCAGCAAAGCGGAGCCTTGTTAAGTATCCGTGGACACCTGTCATCGCCCCCACCACCCCCACGCCAACACAGGCACACACACACCCACTCCTGCTAGGCTGGGACTGATGAGTGGCAATGAAATGATAGTAAATTACGTTTGCATCCCTGCAATCCTCAGCACAGCTGGCAAGGCCAAGTACCCCTCCGGTGCCTCAAACGGTAATGACACCGGCAAGCCGTTGCGGAGGCCTAGGTCCGCCAAAGTGCGCACACACACACACACGCACGCAGGCACACACACACACACACACACACACACACACAAACACACACCCACATATATATATATATATATATATATATATATATATATATATATATATATATATATATATATATATGTGTGTTTATATACACACACACACATGCAATACTGCAGAAAAACACACACACTACCACACACTGATAAAAAGGTCTGTTTTAAATAAGTCCATTGTAAGTGAGCCGTCTGAGTTTGTCTGTGCACGTGTGAGTGTGTAGGGGAAGATATAGAGACTGATGTAAAACAGAGCAGTGAACCAGGAGGTTAAATAGGGCCATGGTAAATTGATAGATAATTTTAATTGCTGCTTGCGGCGGTGAAAGTGTGAAGGAAGAGGAGGAGCCGGGCTATTGTTGCTGCGTAGTCAGATCACTGCTCAACCTTGGTGACTCGGGCCGCCCTTGCTGTGGCCGGTTGCCTTCTTTTGATTCATGTGGTATTCAATATATGTCTTTCATTATAGTTCTATATTAAAAGTACACCCTTTGCATCTCTTGCAACCTATGACAGAGTGATTTGTCCCTTTGATGTCTCCTCCCTTTACTATTTGTATTTTTTCTGTTGCCATTTTTATCTGCCACGTCAAATCGAATTTGAATGAGAGAAATGCTTGTCATGTAGTGTTATGGGATGTTGTGTTTGAATATCCGTTTGAATAAATCGGCTATAGGAATATCCGTCAAAATGAAAAAAATAATGACTTTGCAGTGCAATGTTTTTAAGTACTGTGTAGGTGTGCATCTCACTCATTGCTGATTACTGAGAGATGGGTGGTTCTTGGTTTTCCCAAGACTAGCTGCATCACCGACCCTGTTCTAGTTTAAACTGACCGCAGCTACTCATTTCTTCAAGTTGTCGCTTTGAATTACAACACAGCTCTGCTCGTAAGTGTGTGCGCGTGTGCTTGTGCGCGTGCGTGTGTGTGGTCTTTTCAAAAGCAGGTTCAAATGTCGTCCTCTTTTAAAACTCTATGTATATTCTAACAAAAAGTAGCACATTTCATACATGAGTGATTTACGACTGTCGCTTCACTACTACTGCAACTAATGCTCCTACTAGCACTATTGCTAAAGGGATAGAGTGACAATGCCAGAAACTGCTTGTCACATTACAGAATACATTGAAACTTAGATGAAATTAACACTTAGGTCATCATGTATAGCTTGGGGGTCCGCTTAAATCACAAGCACAGTGGGCCTGCCTTCTGCAACACATTATTTTTCCTGCCTGGCAGATTCATTCTTTATGATTCAGGCTCACACAAATGTAACAATTGATCTTTAAATAACCATTAGTCTGAAATGGGAAATCGAAATGATTGAAAATAAATAATCAGCCATATTTTATATATATTAAAGAAGTAATATTGTTATCTCAGCCAAGCCTGCTAACTGCAGCACCAACGTGATGGTGCCAGCTGTTCACTGAATATTTTGATAGACCAAGATGGGATTAGCCTTCGTTGTATAAAACCTAAATGTCATGTTTTACATTGTCTGCAAATAGCTGATGCTGCTGATTTATACATCAACGTATTAACATGATTTCAGATTTCTTTAACACACTGTATCACAACATGATGTATTGGTCCATTAACCACTTTGACCGTATCACTGTGAGTAGAACACAATATTAAATGTAAATACAATATAAAAATGTCTTGTGGTAGCCAGTAATTGGATGGTTTGTTGGTTGGCTGGTTGATTGATTGATTGATTGATTAATTGATGTCAAAGGTTAAGAAAACGTAACAGTTCCAGTTTTGTATGTGATGTGTACTGTTTCACTGGCTGTCTAATGCAGACTTTTGAGTTTGGGTTTAGGGAGAAGAAGCATTGATTGACATTTGGCATACAATCGATGATGGAAGGCCAAAAGGTCGCTCTGTGGTTTGAGATGTTGGTCGATTTGGCTCGTGTGACAAACTGTTCATGTCTTAAGCAATTGTACTTTAGTTTGAAGCGTTGTTCATATTCATTTAATTCCAATCACTCAGTGATTGTGGTTGGACATGGTTTACGGCGGATTAAATGAGGACTTCAGAGCCTCCGTCAACAGTTTCCGGATACACAGTGCCACTCAAATGCGTAATGAAGTCCACCAATCATGGTGGCTTTTCCGGCCGTCCCCTGAATCAGACTCACTGACGTCTCAATGGATGAACTGCCATGTGCAGATTATTTCAAGTTGTCTAGCGTCATTTCTGACTTGTCATTCATGCTCCTTGGGGAAACCTTTTGTTTTGGTAATTGGTGCGTGATATATCTCCTTATTTTCGCCAATCTGACAAGCATAAACCTTAATTGAAACCCCCTTCTATCAAAGCATGAAAAAGCTGAGTGAAAATATTACCAGTAAAGCAAATACGCGATGGATTGTCATTTGCAGCTGGTTTCCTTACTCTCCTTCAACACTGCCTCTCTGTCTGTCAAATGTAAAATCTGCAGACATGAGCTGAATTAATAGCTATTGTACAATAAAGCGACTGGGGGCCACTCCTCCAACCCACATCCTGTCAGAGGGGGACAACTACACCGGTGAGGTGAAGACAATAGAAGTTAAGCTTCATATCCATCAGTTACTGACCCATTGAATGGGGGTTGAGGGACAGCTACCTTTGAGAATGCCAATTAGAAAACAAGGCAGTGTAATATCACTACAGTATTGCCAGTGGTCTTGCAGCCACCATCAGTTATTAAATGACTCTGTCTTCTCTGTTGTGGCACAGCGGTGATGAAAGACGAGTTCCGTAGGGCTGCCATTGTGATTATATTCCTTTTGAATGCTTGCTTGAACAAATACCACCTGATGAGTTGAACAAAATATAGGTACAAATTATATGCACGGAATGTCAAAAACATGGACACCCAGCTATTGCCTTTAATTAGGGGGATGTGGACAAGCAGTTGAAGCCCAATCAGTGCCAGATTCGCTGTGCTTCACAGTATCACTTGTATGTTGCGCAGCCTTCTTCAGAATATGTGTCACAGGCATGTAAGGCTTATGCTGTTTGGGTCGCTAGGCTCTCCTTGAATGGCAGCTTCCTTAGGACAGCTCTGCAGGAGTGGGACTTTATCTTAATGTGGAAGCACAGATGGAAGACCTCGGGCCCAATCTTCCCACGCTCTTTAAATGCCAGGCCTACTGAACCGCTACCATGAAAGACACTGTCACTAGTAACAATTCGTAATTTGTGATTTAATCTTCATGTAAATGATGAATTTAATGAGAAAAATACATAATTTTGATCATATGTCTAAGCATTTGAATCATGATTTACAACATATTTTATTGACGTGTCATTAAACGGGAAATTGATTAACTCAATAAATTCAATAAAGAAAATGGATAAAAAAAGACTTGCCTTTGAAAGGATTTTCATGAATTTAATAAAGCTAATGGGAGCTTTAATGAACTGTGATAATCATCATTGAATATAATGAAGGTATATATACAATCTGTTTCTACATGCTCTCCCAGTACTGTAACCTGTACAGTTATAGCCAATGCTTTGCACTGCTGTGCATTCAGTGAATATCAGGCCATGTCTTTGCTCTTGGTTCAGACATCAGACATAAATCTGATGATGGGGGGGGGATTCTCTAAATGCTAATAGTGTCTTTTTACAACCATGCGTACTCTTCATTTACCATGGCTCACCCTCCACCTAGAAAAGAAGGGTGGTTTAGAGACACTTGTTTATATTCTGGTACTTTAAGGAAACAGGCTGGTAGATACTGAGACGCACGCTTGTACACTCACCTACACAGGACTAATTAAAAACAATTCAACCTCTACAAAGGCAGTCATTCGTTTTTCGTATTATCGAGCTCAAATAGAAAATTGGGTTCAAAGTCAACATATCATAACCAAACCTGTCAAAGATGGATACTGTAGGAAAATAAACGAACCTCATTCTCATCGAGTTTGTTTTCTTTCCTTCAGGCCTTAAACGATATCCATATCAAATATTTGCATATTACAGCTAGTGCTTCAAGAAACTCCTGAGTTCTAACAACAAGTAAGAAGTCAGTAAACAGAATGGCAAAGATATTAAACTTTGATGTAGAAACATTGATGATGTCTTGGAGTTCACCCAGAGAGCCTTGTTCCTCCCACAAATGGGCACGCATATTCTTTGTAAACTGATGTAATTCTTTCAATTGGTTTCTATTGATGTGTTTATACCATTTGCAGACTTGTTTATCATCCATAAATACCAAAAAAAAGACATGCACCACTCGAAAATAAAATTGATGCGTTTTAATTTTTTCATTTGATGATTAAGAAAGTAATTTATTCCCCTAGTCAGAAATTAATTTCCCTGCGTCAAAGTCACTGTGTCACTTAAATGGAGGTGGACGACCGCTTCATGGCTCTATGCAGACCCAGGTCCCTACCCAGGACCCTTTACTTCTGGGTCACTGAGCTGTGTGTGTGTGTGTGTGTGTGTGTGTGTGTGTGTGTGTGTGTGTGTGTGTGTGTGTGTGTGTGTGTGTGTGTGTGTGTGTGTGTGTGTGTGTGTGTGTGTGTGTGTGTGTGTGTGTGTGTGTGTGTGTGTGTGTGTGTGTGTGTGTGTGTGTAGAAGGAGAACAATGCTTACGGTATGTCTTTGTATGTGTGTTTGAGCCTGTGTCGAGAGAGAATATGTATCAGCGATATTCGGCAACCTGACCTGACATCCATCCAAAACGGATTCACGTGCCCTCAAAGCCATGCACGTACCAGCTCATACAATGAAACAAACAATAGGACCAAACAGGACCCCCGCCATGTGAGACCCCCCTAGGCCATGAGTCCCGCTAGCAGCAGCTCTGTCATCATCCGGAGCGGTTCCACTAACCCCTGACCCCATGGCTGCTGTGGCTCTTCCATAATGCCTGCTTGGCTGGGGTCGGGGCAGGAGATCTATCAGGTGCAGGAGCCCAGCCGTCCATCTGACTGTGGCTACTGGACCTGGTCCGAGCCAAGACAAATACACCCCCCCCACCCCCGCCCAACACCTCCCTCACAGTGTGAAGACACCGCTTTAGCTGTGACAATAGCCGTTCATGGCCACCGACGCGGGGACAAACGTGCTGGAAACACAATCAGGCCTGTGAAAAGAAAAGAATACACCACACTCCTCAGAACTAGTGTCAGAGTCTGGGATCCTCCATTGCGTGTCTTCCCAGCATACAACCTGATATTCTCTACGGTACTTTACAGTATTGGGCAAGATGTGTGCGTGTGTGTGTGTGTGTGTGTGTGTGTGTGTGTGTGTGTGTGTGTGTGTGTGTGTGTGTGTGTGTGTGTGTGTGTGTGTGTGTGTGTGTGTGTGTGTGTGTGTGTGTGTGTGCGTGCGTGCGTGCGTGCGTGCGTGCGTGGGTGGGTGGGTGTCTTTCTCTATCTGTGTTTGTGTGTGTTTATGTATGTGTATGTTTGTGGGTGAGTGCTCTAGATTTTACTAATTTATCCCCCCCCCCCACACACACTAAATAATACGCCCATGCTATTGGGTGCCGTTCAAATTCCAGTTAGCGCAAAGCAAGCCCTTCAAGTGTTCTACAGCTGTTGTGCTACAGTGCCTGTGTGATCGCGGGATCACTCAAAAGCTACAGCCACGGACGTAATGACTGAATACATGCAATGTGCCCCGACGGCTTTCTGCTGACTCCCAACTCGCCTCTTCACACCCGGCTGAGCAGGACTGACGCGCCACTCGTTGGATGCAATGTTGCGACTTCTGTTGGAGGCCATGGGCAATTACTTGTAAAGGCACAGTCACACACCGTATTTACGTCCCCGTCAATTAGTCGGCACACAACTGTGATGTGCATGTCATAAGGCTTCAGGAGTACAGTGGTGTATGGTGCCGAAACTAGGCATACACTGTTTAGCGGGCAGGTCTACAAACACACACACTCTGACGCATGCATGCACACACACACACACACACACACACACACACACACACACACACACACACACACACACCTAAACAAATGCCCTTACCCTTATGTCCATACATGCACACACAAACACACAGGCACACACGCTCACATGTGTGCGCGCAAACACAGGCACACTCTGGGACGATGCACGAACACACTCCTACACTTAAACACCCAGACCTATAATGATGCCCGAGCAGTCAAATGATCAATGGGTTGCCATGGATTCTGTGAAACCATGGCAGGATAACGGCCACCCCCCTCAAGACTCCCTTAATGTGTTAGGTCTGGGCTATCTCTAAATAGCTAAAATGAACTAAAGTCACATAAACATGGATGTATTAAAGAATACACCCCAACATATCATAATCCCCTTCAGTACCTTTCCGTGATGAACGCTTATAACACCAGGGTGTGTGGGGATGTGTGGCGCGCCGTCTGTGCAGCGGTCTATGTCTGCCTGCGAGAAAGGTTAAGCTCCTGGGACACAAATAACACCATGTGTGTGTGAAGATGTATTGAGCTCCAGCTTTCTGGATCCATAGTATAACGCCACGGTGATGGCCGTGGAGTAAACACACCCCACTCATTACTATAATTCTAAACCCAAAACACATTCTCTCTACAGACTTTTTTTCCAGTTCTGGGCAACTGTAGGAAGATCCCTATGTCAATATAAATATACATTGGGAAAATATAAATATATATAATTCCTATACTTATGAATGCTATATTCCATTCCTGCCAAGGCTGTTTGAATAGATGCAACTACAACCTACACACTGGAACCCTAAACCACTCATGTGTTGTCTTGGCCAGTGTACCTCGGATCGTTTTCCCTGCTGCATTGTCCCTACTACACTCCAGTGTGGCAAACGGACCGAATACCTGCCCCTACCAGTGTCTCTCTGTGTATTTTCATTCCATCTTTTGATGCTTCTTCCGATGTTAACAAGATACCCCAGAGTCCGGTGATGAAAAGCATCCACCCAGCAGGAGGCCCCCGCTACCATCCGGTCACTGGGACACAACGGTGTTCCCTGAGCCATTGGCACCTTTAGGTTTGCTACACGCGCACACAGCATGACTTTGAATTATTTCTCCATCTTGGTTTCATCAGACCAAACCCTTCTCCGCAGGGCCTTGACACGATTCATCTTGAGTTATGATTTTTTTTTCCTGACGTCCCTCCGTAAAGACCAGGTGTACACAGAGCCTTGATATGGTGGACCGGTGCAACTTCATTTGTCTTTGAGCCACTAACCTCTGTGGCTCCTACAAAGTGCTTTCTCTCTTTGACTTCCTAGAGTTGTGTCCTTCTAGTTTCTTTACCTTTAGTTTGAGATTTGACTTCTAACTTTGTCTCTGCAGCGCCTTGGTGATGGGGTTCAACTTTGAATTCTTTACTCTTGCCCGAGCCTTCAAATCCAAACATCTTATATTATTTGTACCATCTTTGGACCTTTCCATGTGTATATGTATTTTACTGAATGCTTGTCCATTGTATTTCACCTCTGTTCATTGATATTCAGTCTTCGTGCTAAACCTTAGTGTTCCCTAAGTGACCAATTCCAACGGAAAAGAATGATAACATCCAAAATATGTTTAACCAGCACAAGCTTCGATTTTTGCAGAGCAAACAGAGCAAATCTTTAAGCAAAAAGCAGGTGACCAGGTTTCCTTCACCTTTCAAGACTAGCATTATTCATGTATAGTTACCTCCGTATGTTGCTATGGATACACTTGGACTTGGTAAATGAAACCGGTATTTAATTTGTATTCTGAGTTACACCCTCTGTTCTTCTGTAGTGCAATGGGATGAGACCTCTGTGAAGAAGGAGGTCATTTGCGATGCCTTTGTGCTATCCTCCACAAGGTGCTTAACAAGAAAAGGAGCTGCATGGTTTTCTATTAAAAAAATAACGAATTCCATTACAACTGATTTGAACATATTTCTGTTAGACTTTGCTATGAGTTAAGCAAAAAACCCTTTTTTTGCGCCTCTGGAGAAAACCATTTTAACACAGAGTTATGCCTCAATGGCTGTTACAGCACCGCAGGTTCAATAGAAGACATTTGAGTAGTTGGCCAGTTCTTGAATTGATGCAAGTGGAGTACAATGTACAGCATTATCAAAAAGAGAGCCAAAGCTATCTCCGCAGGGGAGGGCAGAATGTAAAGAATTAGGAAACTACTAGGCAGTATCGAAAAGTAACACTTTGTGACTTTCATTTGATTAGAATGCATTCATGCACTCTCATTTCTTACATAGCACACACCATTCCCCAACCTCTGCTGCTTCCTAAAGTGTATTCACCAAAGTTCATGAGAAAGGGAAAACACCATCACTGAATTGAACAAGAATTATAGTCATATAGGATGTTCTCTGGTGTATCAGCACAAAGAACTAAATCTTCCCACTGTCATTTGTTTACCTTTAGTCTATTATGTAATGCCTGTCATCACACCTGACCAAAGATACCCAAGAATAGTTAGGGTTAGGTAACAGATTGACATTTCATCACAGTTCTGGTGGATACAACTCCTACCACTTACTCCTTACACTGAAGGAGTTGGACATTTTCATTCAGAAGGGGTGCTATTAACCTCTGGCACTCATCAATGCTTCAACCTCAGTGGAAGTGGGTTGTAGAGGTCAGAATTCTAAGATTGCGGATGCAGACCCAGACGTTATTGGGGTTAAGGTTACATTTTGTTGACCTGTGTGCTTACAGACTTGAGACTGTTTGTGTCACTCAGGGTAAAAACACACTGAAACCTGCAAAACGACTCCAGAGAGGGTCTTCATACACAACTATACATAGGCTTGTTGAGCAATGGCTCCACTATTAGTAAGTGTGTTGCTCGTAAAGTACAAATTGTCAAACTAATGGTTTCCACCAGTTTTTGTCATTGTCATCAATCTCATTGGACTCACTTGTCAATGTATAGTCACTTTCAGACTTGAGATTAAAGTCTTAAAGTGGTTTGATTTACAATGTGTAAGATTTACAAATATTTTTATTATTTTCATTTATTTTTTATCCGGAGTACATCTATATACAAATGGTAAAAATCCCATGAGTTACATTTCACCCTATACCTGATATATTATATTTTGAATTTTTACTCCAGTCTGGAGTAAAGCCTTTTGTTTACTTGTCGTTACTCCAGGGGCAGAGCGTTCCCTGTGTAGCTGAGTATAAAAAGATGGACATTAGCATACCCTACAACAAAGTACTAGTGGTGCTCTCACTTTGGTGGAGCTAAGTACATGCCCAGCCCCTTCGGCTGCGAAAAATACCTTGGTGAATGTGTAAGAAAGCAAAGGAAAGACGAGGCATTGAACCAGGTTATAATCTGGAAAATGTAAGAGGTTTCACAGCTGAGTTTTGATACAACTCTAGTCGATGGGCTTGGGCCACTGGTTTTGAGTGTTGGCAACACAGCAAATGGGAGGGGCCATGTTCAGAGAAAAAGTGTTTGCAATACTGTTGTTTTTCTTATTCTGCCGGTTAAATGTTAACAACTAGCTGAACAGAGGCGGGAATCTTACACAATGTCATATTCAAGCCTGTTTTCTGCCTGATTTGATTCAGTGTTGCCAAAGGTCAAATACCCACAAACTGAGGGGGCGTGTGTACAGTGCAAACTTCATTTTGGCCAAATGCCACATTCTTTATTCACAGAATGTATTAAAAATCCTTGTTTAAGAGTTTCTAAACAAAATGACCACCTAACCCAGGCGAATAAACCGATGTCTTTATTAGACTACAGGAAGACAACTTGCACGCACACATCCATCCATATCAGCCGACAGTGGTTGACGTGTCGCAACATTGAGTTCCTCCGTGTCCAGAACTGCGAGGGTCTCGTGTGGTCCTCAACACCTCAACACCTCCTGGTCAAGGGGGCTCACCAGTGTCTCTTATTCCCGAGGACCATATTTGGTCTTATAGTGCTGGTTTTACTTTGAATTGCTTGTGCGAGCTTTTTGTTGACGAAGTCCGCCTTGACGAGGTAGTTTAGAGGACCCGTTTTAGTATAGCTAGAGTCTATTAGATCATTTCAGATAACAATTGTATAGTTTAGAATACATTGAATGGAATCAATGTGAAGTTGTACGACAATTTAATCCTCCCTTTTAGTATACTCTGTTCGCCAAGCTTAGACGTTGTGGTGGTAACAATAGAGGCAGATGTATAACCCGAGTCTATAATTATTATAATTATAATAACAAATAAGCGGAGGCATTATGCTTTTATTTTCCCATGCTGTTCCTGTTTGTTTTGCTGCCACTATGGCTAGAGAACCCTGCAACGATCTAGCATGAAGACTAATGACATTGGTAACCATGGAGGAGATCCTCAATCACACATCCATCCAGCATAGCAGCTGCACATTGTCGGTTGCCATGGAAGAGGCTCCTGGTTATGCCGCCACACTCAGTGATGACCGCATGCTGCCACTTGCATATGTCTCTTGTTAGAGGCATGCTTTAATCAACGTCTGCCAAACAGTCGGGACCGGACCTACTAGTGGGCGCTGCCAGTCTTATCGGCATGACTACCACAGCGACCTAGCGAATGGTCTAATGTGCACACATGTTGTCGGTTGTCTTTGATGATAGTGTTGGGATTAATAACAAAAAAGAAATTTCTATACAGGTATATATCAACACTATCTCACACAAGTACATAGGTGAAAACAGGGACAAACACTTTTGTTTTTATTTGTTTTTGAATCATTTAATATCAAATTGAATCTAGTCTTGTGTTTAGTGGTAGCCATACCGCTATCTATTAGCATCAGGTAGCGCCGGCGGCTATGCGTCGTCGTCATCGCACCCACAGGTGAAAAGCACCCTGAGCTCAAGTGAGAGCGGAGCGGGGCGACGCCAGCCAAGTCTCCTCTCCTTCTCCCCGAGTGACACCCAGTGGTTTTGTGCACCTCAGAGGAAGAAAGGGTGGGGTTAGCCCGCAGCAGGATTAATGATGGGGAGACAGAAGGGCGCCTCAGGGCTGGTGAGGGTGGGCGGGTTATAGACTGAGCGGAGGGCGCCCGGGGAAGGGGAAGGAGATTAAAGGAAGCAAAGAGACTAATGTGATCGGGGTGGAGGGAGATGCGGAGGGAGATATGCGCACCACCACGAGTTGAAGAAAGGACAGAGGCAGAGGGAGATGTGTTATGGATTGAGAGCATCAAGGTTAACGTCTTTACCTCGCGGGGAGGGGCATGACGCAGATTGTGGAGGAATATTTGAATTGGACGTGCGTCAATTCGTCGTCATCTGTCCTTTGGCACACGGTTTCCACGCTCCCCTTTGTTTTCCCCTGGCTTCTGTCACATCCAGGCCGGTCTCTGCACACTAATGCACCTCTCTCCTGCTCCTCTCTCCTGCTCCTCTCTCCTGCTCCTCTCTCCTGCTCCTCTCTCCTGCTCCTCTCTCCAGCTCCTCTCTCCTGCTGCTTGCGTAATGATCAGCAAAGGTGTGACAGGCGCTGTGCCTCATGTGCCATGTACGCGTTGTATGGGTCTTAATGAGGATATCCCTGTGCTAACAGCAATACGGTAGCGGAACAGGTCCAAGATGCTTGCATGTGGCAATAAACTTTTTTTTGTATCCGTATTTATTTTGAGCAGTGTTCTGTTTGTTTGGAGGTATAGCCAAAACCTATGTTGACCCTTTGTTGGATTGAAGAATAATAATCATCATATCAAGAGAAAATATTTATAGGTGCATAAAAAGTTGCAACAATTATTTCACTGTGCCATTCTTCAAATTTAGATATTTGTAATCTCAAAACTCTCACTCTATGAATATCATTTATTGACATAATTTGGCTGGCACTTCGATCCTAAGTGGCATACAGTTTTTTGTTGTTGTTATTTTTGTTGCGTGTCATTGATGAGCAAGTAGGGGTTAGGCATCTTCACGGATCAAGGATGCATGCCTAACTCATTAACATTTATGTATATTGGGGCCCCAGAAATTATTATTCTGGGGCCCAAATATTCAATTTTCTGCTTAGGTTTGTATCCCTCTACTATGATGCAATGCTAACTCACACATAGACACCTGGCTTCTCTTCTCTTCATCTTTACCTGTGCTAAACTGCTACACTGTGTTGGAAGTAGTCGTGTGTGTGTGTGTGTGTGTGTGTGTGTGCGCAAGCGTGTGTGTGTTTTTCGGAGGGCTGCCCGTCTTTGACTCAGCTGTCTGGCTAATCACTTTTCAGGTGTCTCTCCTGTATCCAGGTCTCATAGTAAGCTAGCAGGTAGCAGTGAGCGAGAGAGCAAGCGGGTGCCAGTCACTACGAGGCCATCTAACGGTCGTCTCTGGCTGCTGGTGTGGCACCGGAGGGGGCAACCTGCTCTTGCCCAGTGATTGGGAACACTCTCACTGTGCTCCTCCAGTCATTGTATTTGAGATGATTTTGTTTTTTCACGGCAGCAATTTTGTGGTGCGTTTATGTACCACTTATTCCGCCTCACTTTTGCTGCACACTCTCTTTTGTATCCCGGCCTTTGTGAGATAAAGTCTTGATGAACATGCTGAATGTCATCCACGGTAACCGAACACGGTTTTATTGATGGGGATGAACATGGTTATATTGCTGGGGAGGGTGTATTGACCTGCTCCAAACCACCAGATTGTCCACCTAGATGATTGCCACTGCTCTTGGCTCATACATTATCATCCCACCACTATCATGTCATGCCATAGAGCCACAAACCTCCGCTGCTTACCTTAGTCATTTGTAAATGTCAGAAGAGAGCCCATTAGAATAGGAGAAAGACTTATTTCATAAGATCTGCAAGGATCACATGCATGTAGTTGTTTAATGCGTGAGCAGCCCTTCCTCTTCGATTATAATATGGAATATTTTAAACATGATCATTTCAATGAATGCATTGCAATGCCATATTGCAATGGCCACTACCATTTTGGGAGCATATGGCACTGGAAAGTTATGACAGTAGTAATCGCTATAAAGAGACATCTGCATATGAATGAAGAATCTGTCAGCAAAGGGACAATATTTTGGTATCAGAGGCATTCTGGTTTGGGTTTGTTGTTATTGACCTATCTTGTTTGCTCAGGCTTTGTTTGCATCTGGGTAAACAGTCCGAGTGAATAAAACAATCACAGCTCACCGTGTAAACTGGCTACTTGTGAAACATGCCGTTGTAGAAGATGTCTATCAACTCCTACTTGGAGGTGCTAATCTGACTGTAAACATTGTCCGGTGCGCAGAGGAGCAAGTCTTGGCCCAGACATCTGTTATCTGCCTGCACTGGAACCAGTTATATTGATCGTTCTACCCAGAGGTAAATCCCCATCAGACGATAGCTGATGCTGTCCCAGATTGTGTTGAAAGTAATGTTTTTTGGTCATTATTTAGTAAATAATCTTGAAATTATTTGTTATTACAGGGAGACATTTTGGTGTTTGAAACTTCCAAGGCATTCCCGATGCAAACCGTAGGAAAACAAACCACAGGTTGTGGTATATGTACATTAATTTAGGAATTTATAGTACCGCACCTCTATTTAATCCTCTCAATATGGGAGAGGATTGCCAAAACAATGTTCCCTACCAGATCTCTAAACAAAATGCTTCTTGTTTGAAAGTGTGCCCCTCTGATTAGGGCTGGGTATTGCCAGGTACCTCACAATTCAATTAAATTCCAATTCTTTAGGTCTTGATTCGATTCGATTTGATATTGATCCAATTGCTTCGATATCGATTTAATAATACGTGCAGATGGCAAAAATACCTAAATATTATTTAGAACTAACCATTTCAAAATGAATTAACCATTTCATTGTGCTTTAATTAGCAAAAAGGGAATACAACATTGTATAGTATCGGAATACAACATTGTATAGTATTGTTCCTGAGCTAAACTTGCAGCATAAAGGTAATAATCCTAACATTTTTTATGGTAATAATCGATTTCACCTCTGATGGTGTCTTTCTGGTGAGCCAGGGCCGCACATCATTGGGTCCTGCTGGTGCTCGGGATCGGCTCTGACCCGGCGGTGCGCGCGGGGAGAGTGCTGCGGAGCGGCGGCACGCTGTTCCGGAGGTTTGGGATGGGAGCTCTGGGTCTCTAGCCAGCCCCAGCTCCTGTCTCTCCCCGCTCGGGTAGCAGCCTTGTGGGCATGACGGGCTGCTCTCTCAGGGCTTATAGTGGGATCCAACCGGGAGGGGGGTGTCCCTCCCCAGCTGTTGTGGGGTGGCTTCTGCCCTGGCTGGGCTGTGTGATGCGTGCCATGGAGGTTCTGAGGGATTGGGGTCCGGAAACAGCGATGGGGTTATTCATCTGGGGTGCCTTTCCCAGATGGGGCCAATCCCTTAGCAGCACACTCTGTGGTCGATTTGTGTTTGGTTCCCGCTGTCCAGCATGGGAGGGCGATGGGGTGGGTGGGGTCGGGGGTGTGCGAGCCCTTCGTAGACCCCGGTCCTTCAGATGTGTATACAATAACGCCCATTACCATGTTATTATTTCAAGTGATTGACCTCCGTGTCCTTCCCGCCCACACCGCTAACCGCAGCCGGGTCCATCTCCGCACCTGCCCTATGAATATTCATGAAGCCCCCCTGCCATTGAGGTGCATGCTTTGGTTGCCCATGGTGACACCAGAGACCCGCAGTCACTATTCACTGCTCATTTTGCCAGGGGTCCAATCGGCAAGCTGCCACTGATAACAACATTCCAATATCCTGGATACTGCACACTGTGATTCTCACATCACTGTCTCGAGTGTAATACTGTGTGTGTGTGTGTGTGTGTGTGTGTGTGTGTGTGTGTGTGTGTGTGTGTGTGTGTGTGTGTGTGTGTATGTGTACGTTTGCACTGTTTGTGTTGTGTGTGCGTGTGTACCTTTTTGTTCAGATGTGTGTCTGTGTGTTTATTCATCCCTGTGTGAGTGTGTGTACCTTTCTAATCCTGCGCATGTGTGTGTGCGTGCGTGTGTGCGTGCGTGTGTTAGGAAGGAGGGCTGTATATATTTGTACGGCTCTCGGTGTCCTTGCCATTAGTTGCTTAGAACTAAAATTGCACGACTTTATCCTCTGCCATAACTTCCTTTAATTGATTTTTAATCAGATTTTACAGGCACTGGGAAACTAATACGCCCAAGCATCTGACGCGTCTCCAAAAGTTTTAACACAAACACCTTGAGCCAAGGTGAAAACCCATTCAAAGCTCTGATCTAAACTCAAGATGTGCCAGTATAATGTGTTCCACTAGACCAAACAGAGAGTTTAATCTATAAGTGCGGGTAATGTGATGTTCTTTTAAATATCAATAATTTGCTCTGTTGTTTGTTTGAGGCATTGCATGTCTGTTTTTAAATACCACCCCTTGTGAGTCTGCAGGGGCACATGATGGAAAGATAAAGCTCAATCCAAAAGCTTTTCATCCTGTGTGAAGAGAGAGATGCCTGCAGGGATGATGTCTAACTTAGGAACAATGCATCTGCAGCTCAGATCTCATTAGATTATGTTGCTATTTGTGAAGGACCACGTCGACGAGCAAGGCTTTTCTTTCCGAATACGAGCAGAGGTACAGCGGACACAAATTATGCATATTCAAATAGGCCTGAGTCCAGTTATGACACTGGGACCACACAATTCGAGAGAGCTGTCTTTATTAAAGGTGACATTATATCACCAGGAGTGAGTGTGATTAGCCGTTACAAGGCTTTTTGAAAATCGGCCTCTTCTGACTTCACAAGTGGGCGTTTTCACCTAGATGTATAGGATATATATAGGATAGATGAGCAACGTTTGCTACAATCCACTGGGTAGGCTGGTAGACTGATCTATCCAGCATACATCTAGGTGGACACGCCCAATTGTGATGTCAAGAGAGGCAGATTTTCAAAATGGCTTGTATTGACTAATCACACTCACACCTGGTGGTATAATATGTCACCTTCAACTAAATTGTTATCAGTGCGTTGGAGTCGACACATTCCGGGAATTGAATTGATCGTAACATTTGGCTTGTGATGAGGCAGTTTGTAAACGTATCAACATTCAAGTGAGATGATAAAAAGAGGTTTGACTTAGGGTCTTCTTCAACAGAGGACTAATTGAACGGTCACCCGCACGGTTCCTGAAAGTGTCAGCAAAAAGGTAAATGAGGCATGAGACAAGAGAGAGAGGAAAAGTTTTTTCCAGAGGCAGGCGAGGCAAAATGTTCTTGACGGCTAGCAACGGAGAGGGTTCTGAATTTAAAAAGCCACGGCGCATCGGGTGTCTTTGATCTCGTCTTTGTTTGACGCTATCATCTCAGGGAACTAAATAATAACTTTGTCTGAGCTCTGAGTAGCTAGGGCACGGTGCTTACCCTAGGGTTTACCTCCGACCACCCACCTCACATCTGAACCCACCTGCTCCCGGGGAGGAGAGGGCCGTGGCATGTTGTGTTTGACTATCTTTGTGCATGCACGGTGCACACAGACGGATCAGTAAGCACGGATATGTACAAGTCTGCATATGTTATTGCTCTGGGCTATAAGGAACTCCTGATGTGCCAATATTAAATAAATAAATACATCATTAATCAATGTGTGTGTCTGGGAGTGTGGTGCGTGTGTGTGTTTGTATTCATGTGTCTGAATGTGTGTTTAAATGTAACATTTAATTGTCTCTTACAGCAAAATGTAGATGTTATTCATCGTCTTATGTGCAGCAGCCATGCTTATAGCCAGCTGCTCATGCTCAAGAAATCACAATTGTAGTCATACAGTACTCAAAAGAAAACCCAGCTCTACATTTTCCTGCCCGCCTAGGTAGAACTAATGTGTGAATGAATTCATATATTAATAATGTATACCACAGTGTGCCTTGCACCTGAATCTCAAGTTAGTTCCCTGATATGTGTGCCTCATTTCTTATGTCTCATGTTCTTCCGCTTAATTTCTTCATTTAAGTCCTCTGGATTTATTCAGATGAGTCAGAATTATTTATTTGTAAACGTTTGTTAGAGTTAAAAAGAATATACCCTGACACTTTGACGAGTTGTTTGAATTTGAGACATTTGACTAACTGCTGGCCAGAAAACGTAGTTGACGCACCCCATCCATTAATTATTAAATATGAACGTGGTTAATTGATTGGCTCCAGCATGGCTGACTACAAACGTGTGTAAGAAACTTGGCTCTGGAGCCTTATATGCACAAATTGACAGGCTTCCCAGAAATCTTTCACGCACTCATTGATTTTCT
Source organism: Pollachius pollachius (assembly GCF_949987615.1). Classification (NCBI taxonomy): domain Eukaryota; kingdom Metazoa; phylum Chordata; class Actinopteri; order Gadiformes; family Gadidae; genus Pollachius; species Pollachius pollachius. Next base: position 19,503,331 of record NC_136940.1, read on the forward strand.
ATTAAGTGTTGCCTACCGGTTTGCTAAAGACATTCTTATATGTTATTTAAAAAGCTACTGAGGTTAAGTAGTTTTCAGGGTTTGTGCTATTGAAACCAAACCAATGGTTCAGAGGAGAGGGTTTTGCTTGTATATGTGTCAACTGGAAGATATTAGATTTGAGATGTTGTGATCTTAACCCTATTCAAAACAAACTGATTACATATTGCCAAGTTAAGGGTATCAAACATGAAAGTTGTCCATACAACTATATTTGAATAGTAAGCTTGATTGGATCTTCAATACTAAATACTTTGAAATTATGTTCATCCATTTCTAACGCAGTTCACAAAAAACAAAATTATCACATATTTCACAATTTCCCCTGTCGTGAGGTTGTTTGCATGAAACCTGTGTTTAAGATTATGTAATGTATAATTTGAGCATTTCTCGTTCGTTCTTCATTAGGAAATGGAGATGCAGTTAATGTATATATTTCTTACATATCAGCATGGGAAATGTTAAGGCAAGGAAAAAGCCATTGCAGAGGGTGGGTTACGTTCACTGCTTACAGAAGTTTGTTGGCAAAGTATGATCAGCAAATCAAATGTAAGGTTGGATTCGGCTGGTCTATGCAAAAGGACACTGCTTTGACACGTGTTTAGTTTCTTTGTGGAAATCAATGCATTTGCATCCCCGTCGTAGTTAGCCATCTAATTGCCAACAGCTGGGCACACAATTTTTGTGCACAGTGGATAAGCTGCAATCATTCCGTTGGGGATATAAGCGATAAGAACAATAGCCATGTAATGGCAAGATCCTAGAACAGAGCAAGAAAGTCCCATTAAGGCCCAATCCCATATCCACCCCTTACCCCTTTCCCTTACCCCTCCCCCTTGTTTTTGTAGAGGTAGGGCTGTCCCAATTCTCATTTGGGTTAAGGGCTAGGGCCAAGACGTAGGGCTACATTGCCCTTGAAATGAAACGTCCAAACAACCACACTTTAAAGGGAGGGCTTTGAGGAAAAGCCGGCCAGCAAATTTGGCAGATGTGTGGGTCCTAGAAATGCGCTATACAAGGCTGATATTATTATTATTATTATTATTATTATTATTATTATTATTATTATTATTAGTTTTTATCATTCGGACTCATGCTGCAAAGTGGACTCGAAGTCATGCACAGACATTGCATCTCTGAGCTCGACATAACACTTGACATAAAGGTCAATAACCTTTGAAATATACATACAAGCTTTTGGCGCTCATATTATATATTATATTATTAATAATATCACTAATAATGATATTATCGTATAAATAATATTATCATATTATATATGATTTTTATTTGAAAGAGCATATGCACAGAAAAGCAGATGGAGGGAGTTACGCTGGAGCTCCCGTGAGTTTTTAAAGCCATGTAAAATGTCACTTAGGGAAGTTATCACCAGCATTTCTGTCGCTTTTATCCCAGAATTCATTATGTTTTGCGAGGCAACGCGACGCATGCTTGATCTGAAACACGCCTACTCTTGGCCTCTGTTTTTCATAGCAGTCCGCAAGCTTCAAGCGATGATGTCGCGACGTAATGGAGGGGTGTCCCATTTCTTCGGGGAATGTTTTACCCCTCTGTATTGAGGGGCAAGGGGAAGGGGGGAGGGGAAGGGGGGAGGGGAAGGGGGAGGAGAAGGGGGGAGGAGAAAGGGGGAGGGGGAAGGGGTGGAAATGGGATTGGGCCTAAATCATGTCTTTGTTAACCTGATTTCCGTTGTTGTTTTTGTCCTCATGTGCTCATAAATGTGTGGGTTGATGTCTAACAAGATCCTAGTATTTTGCTCAACTACTCTCTGGCTCTGTCTCTCTCTCTTTCTCTCTCTCCTCTGTCTCTCTCTCCAGACCACCACCTACCTGTCAGAGGTCCAGTTTGCCATCGAGCCTCCTGAAACCCTTGACCCGCTGTACAAGTTCCATGAAACCATTGCCAAGGTAGAGTCCTGAAAGACCATTCCGACCAAAGTACCTTCAACTTGCTACAACTACGTTATACAGGCAGACATGCCTGCCTGCATGCCTCTCTGACTAAACTCAGAGACTGGCCCTTCTCTCCACGTTATATTTGCTGATTTGAATCTCCCTAATCGTCAAAATCTTCAATCGATTCAATATTAATTCTGAAATGTCACTCCAAAGATATAAATTATGAAATAAATTGTAATTATTCAATTGAAAGCAGAGCTCTGACGATCCACCTAATATCCTGCTGTATTTGAATATTTTTCCTCTACATTTCTTGCCTTCATCATTCTTTTAATCATCCTTGCTACCTTCTTAATTTTAGATATAAATTACAATCTGTTTTGGAAGTTAGTATTGCTGTGTGTACCACAAGGTACTGCAATGTTTGCATGGATCAGAGTTTTCAAGTAGCTGTTTTCTTCAGATATAAAAGGGTTACACATGGTGTATACAAAATAATATCTGTGTGAGACCACCCACTTAGACTCTTGCTAAATCCAGTGAGAGGTTAAGCGAAAACATCTCAGAGAAAAGCCATCAGAATGGAAGTAATGGCTTCCTCCATTTCAAATGAAATTGTTTTAATTGCTACATACTTTGAAAGTCGTTTTCAACAGAAGGGCCAATGTGAATTTTGGGATGTAGATGTCCCTGGTGGCTATTATTTTGAATGCACCATTTATAAACATTGTTGCCCCTGGAAATAAGGAGACCTTATTACAAAGGAGGACCTAGAGAGACACAGGTGAGAGGTGAGGTGACATTGGTAAGAGGACGCACTGAGGACATCCATTGACACAGAAGGAATGCCTCATTAACTAGGGCACACAGACTGTGACTTCGTCTATTTTTGTTCAAAGTACAACTTTCTAGCTGCATTTCCCAAGTCTTATTTTCTAGCTAACTTTCTCTCTCTCTCTCTCTCTCTCTCGCTCTCGCTCTTCTCTCTCTCTCTAACACTCTCTCTCTAACACTCTCTCTCACTAACTCGCGCTCTCTCTCTCCCTCTCTCTCTCTCCCTCTCCCTCTCCCTCTCTCTCGCTCTAACGCTCTCTCTCTCTGTTGCGCTCTCTCTCTCTCTCTCTCTCTCTCTCTCTCTCTCTCTCTGTCTCTCTGTCTCTGTCTCTCTCTCTCTCTCTCTGTCTCTCTCTCTCTCTCTCTGTCTCTCTCTCTCTCTCTCTCTCTCTGTCTCTCTCTCTCTCTCTCTCACTGTCTCTCTGTCTCTCTCTCGCTCTCTCTCTCTCTGTCTCTCTCTCTCTCTCTCTCTCTCTCTCTTTCTCTCTCTCTCTCGCTCTCTCTCTCTCTCTCTCAATCTCAGAGGAGTAAGTGTGTATTGTTAGTGTCTGAGCTCAGGGGACTCCAGGACCAGCACTGGGTTATGCGCATCCATTTGTCAAATGTGGATTTGGACACAGTTGGAAAGGAGAGGACGAGAGTAGATGTGTTGAAATTCTAGAGGTTTTTGGAGCCAGATGGCACAGACAAGCCTCCGTTTCGCCCTATCTCTGCTTTACTTCCTCCTCCATTTATTCATGCTTTCACTTTTTCTCCATCTAACTCCCATTGTACTCCATGAATACTTTTATCTTGGCTCTCTACCCTGCACCCCATTCTTTTTTCTTTGTCTCCCTCTTCTTTGTCTTGCATGTACCTCTCTTCTTTTCTTCCTTCCATCTTGGTGAGACTCTTCACTGGCACCGGGGCTTTCTAGTAGCAACGCTTTCAAGTACATAAGCCTGTTCACCCCAGTCTGATCTATTATATCGTTATATTATAGTTGTATCGTTTTCAAAAGTGCAGATATATTTCAGGACTACACTACACTGGAGGATTATTATATTTGCCACATACTCGTGCCATAGTCTACAATCTACAATTATCTGCAATTAAACAGAAGTAAAGAAATTAGACCCAGTGACCTGAACTCAATAGAACTGAAAGTTAGAGCTTTTTGTTAATGGATTTGGATTTTCTACTTTAATATTAATGAATTCTAATATAAAATAAATAGTATGTTATCCTTTTCCTCATACAAACCCATCGGAGAGGTCTGATTTGTTCACACACAAGCACTTTAATTAATTGTATTTCCTTGGTAGACGGCCTATCCTGAGCTTGGCAGGAGTCCTGTGGGGCGTGTATTTTGAATGTAGCTATCCAATTCATCCGGCCACATCATGCCTCGATCGTGTCCCCACACCACAATGAGATCCAATCACAATGCCAGCCTGTCCTGGCCCACCGGATCCCAATGTGACGAGATCCAATCTGACAACGTCCGCACCTGAAGAGTAATGTAGAACACAGTAGCTGCGTTGAAACGGAACAAATATAAAGTTTAACTAAGCCAAAAGTCTCCAATGAAACCAAGAGTTTTCTACAGTTTGCAATTTACCTTAAATACATTTACCTGATGCCAAATCATCCATCTCACTCTAAGTGAGATGGATATTTATGTATTTTACTCTGTCAGTGTACACAGTTTTTTAGCTGGGGAAGTCTGCATTGTATTGATTGACAGCTATGCTTATAGGATAAAAGATGTAAGGAAGTTCAACGTAGATTAACGCGAGACATTGAACAGAACAAAGGGCAAAGAAAAGTACAGAAAGTACATTTATTATGTTTTATTTAACATAGAAGCTTTGCCATTACTTGACTTTGGATGAATTAGACATTTCTCAGTGTTTGGGTCTAAAGAGCCACGAAGCGCCTCCTGAACACCAGTGACCTTTCCTAGCGCCGTTAAAACCTCGGACGGGTGAACATGGCGTAAACAGTGGAGGCGTCTCATCAAAAAGCTTTTCATATGGTTGAAGCAGATGGCAACTCTCCGCGTAGTTAATGCAGCTCACCGCCGTCTCCACGTCCCCCTGAACATGTAGGTCAGACTCTTAGCGTTCCGGGGTCGTAGTCGGGTTCATAAATATTTATATCAGGTCAGTCGGAATGGCTTCTGCCGGTCTCCCTTTCACTGTCTCTGGCGCTGTATCTGTCTGTAGTTTCCCTACCTCTCTCTCTGTCTGACTGTCTGATTACAGTTTTCTGCAAGGTTTAAGACGCTACATTTTCAAGGCAGTGAGAGCGCTCATGAAGGCAAGTTAACATTTTTTTACTGCTTTTCTGCTGGTGGTGTTCTTCTCGTCTTTGTCTTTTTCCTTTCTCTCCAGGGACTGTTAACCCAAAGTACAAAGTAAGAGATGGAGAAATGTGTTTCGGTAGCGAGAGGGATCATATGCTGTCCGATAGTGCTCCATACTCCCTGATTCATTCTCAAAAATATCGGCCCATCTCTACGAGACCATATTTATGGCCTGTTTTTACAGTACAAGTTTCTCAACAATTGTATGATATCAGAACTATACAATACTGTTTGATCCAGAAACAATTTTCTGAATGTTTCTTGCCAAAGACTATTATTTCCTTTTTCTCCCTTTTCTCTGCTCTTTGCACTTTATATATATATATAAAGGTACAGGTGTATAGATGGTAAGTATATATTTTATACACTAATAGTTGATAGATACAAGAGCCAACCTGGAAATAGGTCAAGGTTTGTTTTGTAGTTATTAATTTATACATTTTCAACCCGTTTTTGACTGGCTACTCTTTTGGAACAAACAATGTGAGTCTGACAGGACCAAAAATTGTCTTTCTGTGTGTGTGTGTGTGTGTGTGTGTGTGTGTGTGTGTGTGTGTGTGTGTGTGTGTGTGTGTGTGTGTGTGCGTTTTGGTGGGGGCAGAGAAGACAGATGCGGCATCGCTCCCCTGCACTTTATCTCCGCAGCCAGTCATTCATTCACTCATTCGCCCAGTGTTTATGGCCTAGTTTACAATGCATCCCCCCCACACACACACACATACACACTAACCCACAAACACACACACACACTTGTGCACCCAATAAGTAACTTCGGCGGCTGACAGCCGCCAAGTCCCTTCTACCTGTGACACCCTTCCCTCCAGAGTTGCTATGATGTCGTTGTCGCGCCGACTGCAGCGGCGATGGCGGTTGGTCCACGTCGCCATGGTGACAATCTACTTTATCACCGGGTAACAGGAGGTAGAGTTTGGGAGTGTATTTGTCTGACTCTTGTCTGTGTGTGTGTGTGTGTGTGTGTGTGTGTGTGTGTGTGTGTGTGTGTGTGTGTGTGTGTGTGTGTGTGTGTGTGCGTGTGTGCGTGTGTGTGCGTGGAAGGGAGAAACAAGAGAGGAAGAGCGACGTGCGTGAGCATGAGACGTGACAGGAGGTGTGCAGGTTGACAGCCTTTGTAATGGAGGAGCGGGTCATTTGTTAGACGGCGCCGCCGCGCTCCCGCGCCCGCCCGCACGTCTGTCTCTCTTCATCACCCCCCCCTTTCTCTCTTCCCCCTCCGAGCCCACCCCACTACCATCCCCCCCCGTCTCTCCCCCTGTCCTCTCTTCCTTCAATCCCCTCTCTTCCATATTTCGGCTACACTCACCTGTCTGGAACCGCCAGCTGCCTCCTCCGTCTACACCTTCGCTTCAGGCCTGCACTTCCTCTGCTTCTAAAGGCAAACACCCCCCTCACTCTCTCTCTCTATCCCTCCCTCTCTCTCTCTCTCTCTCTCTCTCTCTCTCTCTCTCTCTCTCTATCCCTCTTTCCCCCTAAATATCTACCTATCTGTGTCTCTCTCTCTCTCTCACTCTCGCTCTCTCTCTCTCTACCTATCTGTATCTTTCTCTCTCTCGCTCTCTCTCGTTACCATGCTCGTCCTCCCCCATCTCTCTTCCACATCAAATGTCTCCTTTCACCCGCCTTACTCCTCTGAGTCGAGGGGCCTGATTTAGCCCCTCCATCATCCATCAGGGTCCTAATGATTGTGTTGCTCTTGGCCTGTGACTGTGCTCTGTTGTCCCTGGCCCGAAACAATCCAAGAGCTAAGAGGAGGGGATCATACAAACAGACCTCCCAGATATTGCCGTTTGAAAAGATGGTTAAATAAATGTTGCTCATGTGAGCGAATGGCACTTCATCGGCACAGTGCAATATGTAGTATAGCTAAATGTTCTCAAGACAAGGATATCGTTTTTTACGTTGTACTTATTGATTGTCCATTGTGGTAATAGTAGTTATGACAAAGATGTATTATTTTCATATAATGTTGAGGTTTCATCTGTTAATAGATCAAATCAAAACTATTATTTACACATAAACGCACACACACATCCACGTTTGATATACTGTCAATTGATTGAATGAAACATATTTCAGGCTACATCTCTCTCCAATTGGAATAGATTTGCCGCCATCGCTGACGCACTACTTACAACATACCTCAATGGGTTTAGCCCCACACTTGGCTCCATACTGCTCCACAATGATCAACATCCGTTATAATGGAGCGCTAGCAGAGTGTACACCATCTGTGATCACCGTTGGTTCCTTTGTTACCCCTCGGTAAGGTTAGACATGTGGCCCATGGTTTCCCTATAAAAGCCTTCCATCTCTTCCCAGCCCTGTTAATTATTTTACAGCGCAGAGCCCAGCTCAATGGGCGACTTTGATGCCAGAGAGTGTCTTCCTCTGCACCCTCGCAATCACCCTTTCTTTACTTTTACTTACTAATACCTCTGTGAGTCAACGTTACTCTCTCTCTCTCTCTCTCCCTCTCTCTCTCTCTCTCTCTCTCTCTCTCTCTCTCTCTCTCTCTCTCTCTCTCTCTCTCTCTCTCTCTCTCTCTCTCTCTCTCTCTCTCTCTATCTCTCTTTCAAACTTTTTCTCACACCGCCAGTGAACCACCAGGCAGTACAGCTTCAACTTCCTCTCATGCCAATTAGGCCCAAAACACATTCATAATGAGGCAAAATGGCACTCCAACTAAAATAATTTAAAGATAGATTTGAACTTATAGCCCACTGATGGGTTTATGCACACACAGACACACACACATACACACACACACACACACACACACACACACACACACACACACACACACACACTTAATCCACATGCCCACATTTATTCACACATGCCTGCACTCATGCATGCACTTATCCGCTATAAAAAGACAAAAAAAGGCTAGAAGATGGGCCAGGCTATGGTGCGATATTAACCCATGTGCTCAGGGTAGCCTGTTGGACTAAGACCCACTCTCCATTTCCTTTTCATTATTAAACCACAGAATAAGGCAATGTTACTACTACAGCATCCAAAAACCCACTGCAAAACAGCCGAAGGCCTCCATGCCACATGAAAAACAACATTCTAGCTTGTCTTTTTTTTAACCAAGATATGTTTTGCTTCTGTTTCCCTCTATTTTTCCTAGCATTCCTTCTTTTAAATATCATTGATGGTATTGCATGTGCAGATCATCATCCAGATTTCACACCCACACACACACACACACACACACACACACACACACACACACACACACACACACACACACACACACGCACACACACACACACACACACACACACAAACACACACACACAGAAACACACAGAACACGCTCGCAATGCACTCAAAGTCACACGCATCAACAATGGGGCTCAAGAAGTGGCAGCTAAAATATTGATCGGCATTACCATTTAATCGATGGACGGACATGAAAATTCAATGCGGCCCTCTTGAAGCTCAGCCTGGCAGGGCCTCCCCACGGCACGGCTGACGGAATGGGATTACGGGTTTGGGGGCATGAAAGCGTCTCTATGGGAGGTCATCTGGAGAGACACACCAGAACAGATACAAAGACATGCTGCTTGCACAGGGAGAGGGATAGGGCCAGGGACTCAGCTAGTGCCTGTGTGCCTGTGTGCGTCCGTGCGTGAGTGCGTTGTGTGCATACATGTGTGGGTGTGCGTCGTGTGCTTACGTGTGTGGGTGTGCGTCGTGTGCTTATGTGTGTGGGTGTGCGACGTGTGCGTACGCGTGTGGGTGGGTGCGTATGCGTGCGTGAATCCGGATAGATGGAAAAAACAATGAGTGAGTGACTGACAGGGGGAAAAGGGGGGCTTTCATCATGTTGGTTGGTGATGAAAGATGCAGTGTGGGGGAAACAGGGGCCCATCCTCCCCTGAGACACACCTTTGGTGTGTGTGTGGTGGGTGGATGTCTGTGTGTGCGTGTGTGTGTTGCCTGTCCCTTGCTGTCACCAGCGATCACAGTCCATCAGTCGTTCGGACAGCTCTCGTTGAAAAAAATGTTGAACAAGCATGTAAGACACACGCAAACACTTATACACACACGCACACACACACATAAACACACACACATAAGCTGCGGGAAAACAGAAATCCGCTCATACTATCACATCACCATCATCCACTCTACGAAAATCACTGCTTTCTGATTCAGTGTACACTGACAGAATCCATGCAGATTTGACGCCTCCCTTCACCCAATGTCCCAGCGCTGTCTGGAATCTCACATGAAGGGCCCTACCTTGAGAAAGGTGACCTACACAGGCAACCCACTTCCAGCATTGTACATTGCTTTTGTGTCCTACATAGAGCAGTCTTTATTGATTATCTCTGTTTGATCAACAAGTGATGGGGAATTCCAGTAGGCTTGGGTAAATGGAAAATTAAAATTGCAGTGCACTCATTATGAGTCACTACAAGTATAGGAAAGAAGAAATCTCAAGATGTTAAAGGATAAGCTTAACATCATTCAAATGCAATGTTGTTTCAAGTTAACTTCTGTCAGAGTCAGAGGCCACCACGCATTGTTTTTGTGTTAGAGGAGAGCCCAAACATGAGCCTTGATTCAGATTCAGAAGTGAGACACCGTGGAGAACAGATTGGAAATGCACTGGCAACGCTGCGAGGAAGTGATGATTGAAGCAGTGAAAGTAGTGCAGGGCTGGGCTGGATACAGCATCTAGCACAGAGGGAAACTGTTGCTGCCATGGCTGCCCTCCGTTTGTCTTTTCTTTGCAGCATCTTCGATTGCCTTCTTCTCCTGCCAGTGCATTAGCCTAGCTCTCCCCTCCATCCGACTGTAACCCCCCCCCCCCCCCCACCACACACACACACACACACATTTTACCCAACCCTTCGCGTCCAATCAGCCTCTGTCTTCTGCAATCTATTTTACAAGCGTCCTGCCCATCGCATGCCCGAGCATGTAAACATCCCCCCTCTCCATCCCATCACCCCTTCTCTCTCCAGCTCTCTTTTTTTGCTCCCCTTGCTACATCCAGAAATACATGTGTTGCAACAACATTCCAAAGCATCTTCACACTAAATAATGAAAAAGGCGTGGGCCTGATTGCTATGCTATCCTGACCTGTCAAGATCTAAAGGGGGTGAAGTGCGTAAAAAATACGATAATCAAATACTAAACCACAGGGGGTGCACCGAAACATCTGCCCTACAAATTCAGTTTATTTATATATATATAATACACCCACACAACCCCAGCAGTAGCACCAAGCTTTGGCATTGCACACTCGTTGCCGACGGGCATCCAGTCTAGTCTCAAACAGTCTCAAGGGGTTTACGCGGGCGGATGTTTAGTTTTCCGCACGACTCTGTGACGTGCCGGGGTTAGACAGGGAGGCGTTCCGAATCGTGTTCGAACACGGGTAGATGCGTGTAATTAATTCATTCGCCGGAGATTTGCTGCATTGTTTTTTTGCTGACATATGCAAATGGCACGGCCCGTCGGGGCCCCAAGTTTAATAAGACAAACACAGCTCCGGTGCGCTGGGAGAGGCTGGAGCAGCGAGGTGGACCGCAGCCGCCAAGGTCACCCCGCGGGAACGCCTCGACGCCGGGCGGCTCTCCTTGAAACACCTTGGACACTCTCCCTGCACCTACACTACAGTACTCAAGTGCCCTACAGTACTCACCTATAATACAGTACTACACTACAGTACTAAAGTACCCTACAGTACTCGCCTACAGTACAGGGCCCGGTTTCACGATAACCATCTCTCTTAGCACGCTACGAAGACTCCTACGTTTAGACATATCAAAGTTGTTTACCCCTATAGGCGTGGTTCCCGAACGCTCTCTTAGGAGTCTTTTTAGGGAACACTAGACATTTTGAAATGAAAACTTCATTTCGAATAGTTTATTTAGCTTATTAGCTAATACTGTTTATGCTGAGACTGCTTTGCTTTTTGTCACCTGTACGGGTCTGTGTGCGGGCTTTGCCCACCGCCCGGCCAGTGTGTGTTTGTCAAGTGAAAGCTAGGGGCACCCCCTCTGTCAAGGGACAGAGGGGGTGGTTGAAAAAAGCCTTTCAACCACTTACTACGCTCACTCGTTTCCTATAATGGTTTATTCGTTGCCTAGTATAATTTCCTTAATTAAGAAGACAGTTTTGTTCATTTTTGATTTGTAAAATAAATACAATATTTTTTTGAACAAAGTACAGCCGAGACAACATCCTTAATTCAAACATGCCGTTTCATTTGGCCTCAATTGTCTACGGATGCGAACTGTTTTCCAAAAACTTCTTAAAGCCTTCTTAAAGCCTTCTTAACTACGTCATTCGTAACCTCTTCTTCAAGTTCTTGACGTGTTTCCCGAAACATCCTTTGCTACGAATCTCTTTCGTACGTCGTTCGTTGGTAAGGTTGGTCTGAAGCGCTCGTAGAACCTTCTTAGCTCTACCGTTGTGATGGTTCAACTCCTGACGCTAGTCGCCGCCACTTTACCTTTTAGAAATCCCTGTTGCGCATGGAACTGCCACATTGACAGTAACCGCGTTTACATGGAAACTTCTGATCCGATTCGATTTCTCATCTGAATAGATCTATTCCTATCATGCAATTCGAATCTAGGCCTGCTGTATATATGGCACTTACAAAAGTGGTAAGTGTACGTCCGTATGTCTCTCGCGCACAACCGTTATGTTGGTCTGGAATTATATCATATATGTAAGGGACAATGTTGTAGGACGCCGGTCATTATCAGGAAAATAAGCCCCGACAGGGCGAACCAGACCCCGACGCGAAGCTGAGGTGTCTTGCTTCGCCCTGAAGGGTATTATCTTCGATAATGACCGGCGACGTTCTATACATTATCCCACTTATTACACGACTCCTTGCCAAAACTAAACAATAACTTCACATGGTGTGTCTTTTTACAATTACCATTCGTAGTGTTGATCAGCAGAGAAATAGTCCGCCATAGACGTTGACGTCACTTAGCAAAAGTAGCTGCACCCACCCCAAATCGGAATAAGTGTATAGGCCTACATGTTGATTATAGCGGACTACACTACCTCTTCTATTCCGCATGGAATTATCAGAGAATTGTATTCCGATTGAGGCGTAGGCCTATATATGATTCATTCCGATTGAGCTGTTCTTTCAATTCTAATCGTATCAGAAGTGTCCATGTAAACGCGGCTTGTGTCAAGGCATGCACAATTCTGCAAGCAATTTGCGAAATTTGCAAATTGACAAACAATTAGGCTCTGAGTGTCTAAGAAGTAGCTGCCGGCCGGTCCTGGGAGATCCTCAAAGCTGGGGATGTCCTCGCAGCTGGGGAAGGGGAACGCCTGGCCTGAGAGCGTCCAGCACCCGAGATCTCACCTGTAATCGCGAGCGCCTTCTCCGCAATCGTTAGAAGGCCGTCTCTTCAAAAAAATATTGTAGGCTATTTATTAGGCCTATACAAATCAAAAATGAACAAAACGGTCTTCTAAATTAAGGAAATTATACTGGGAAACGAATAAACCATTATAAGAAACGAGTGAGCGTAATAAGTGGTTAAAAGACTTTCTTCAACCACCGCCTCTTTCCCTTGACATTTAGTATTCACCTGACAAACACACACTAGCCGGGTGGTGCGCAAAGCCCGCAGACAGACCTCTAGAGGTAACACAAATCAAAGCAGTCTCAGCATGAACAGTATTATATAGGCTAATATAAGCTAAATAAACTTTGAAAATTGTTGCTTTCATTTCAAAATGTCTATTTTCCTAAATAATCAACAAGTCAGACACCTTTGTAAACAGAAAATCAATAGCCTCATTTGAACGGCGGCGACCGATGTAATTAAGGATGTGATTGCCTCAATCTCCTCCGCTGTTTTCTATATTTTCTATATTTTTTTAAAATCAGTGTAGGTTAGTTCGACCATAGTTCAATAAATGTTTAGGCCTACTAGAAGGATTTTGAGCATGTTTTATTCGCAAAGACTGCAATATTTTTTAGAATGCTCGAGTTTCGCATGAAATGGAAACTCGAGCTCTGAGCAATCGATTTCAGCACGTTCTTTCTGGACAGCGCCATATACGAACAACGTAAGGAGTGATTCCTAAGAGACCGTTCGGGAACCAAGCCTATAGGGGTAAACAACTTTGATAAGTCTAAACGTTGGCAACCTGGTCTTACAGGAAACAGGAATTTCCGTGATGCGGCCACAGCAATGCAAGTTAATGACGCTGCTGAGCCGTGGATATATAGCCTATATATATTTATTTATTTATTTATTTATTTATTTATTTATTATATACGGAGACCACCAGACCTACTCGAAGCAACAAAATAAATAAATAAATAAATGTATATATATAAATATGATGTGCTGCAAAACTTGGAGTATCCTAATACAAGGCATTGACCCTTTTTTGCATTTGTCGTTTTGACATAATAGGGTGCACTGTACTATCTGCACACACCCCTGCTGAAGCTCTCTCTCTCTCTCTCGATCTCTCTCTCTCTCTCGTTTCATTCTGGAAAAGTCTGAGAAGCGCTCCCATTCCCATATTGTATATATATATATAATATTCACAGATTCCTTAGACCAGGTTGGACGTAATTGGGAAACTGGGCGGGTCTATCCTGCTGTTACACCTTTCCTGCTGTCTGCTCCCAGACCGTAGTTGAGGAGCACAGGGGAGACATTCCCTCCAGGGCCGATGTTCTCTCAGAGCTAACACCCTTCACTCTGACCGGCAGGGGCTCTGTTGCTTATTGGTCGGAATACGGTCGGAATGAAGGGGCCACCGATTCTTGACACTACTAGACTGACACACGCTACCGCTCGCTCTCCACGCTCGTACGCTCACTCACTGACGTCACTAACACACGCACTGCCATTCTCGCGCACATACATACGCTACTCTCGTAACACTGCTGTCCTGCATGTCTATCTTTTTGTTTTGTGCTTGTGTGTTTCCAGCAATTATTATCTTCATGAATGAAGTACCCGCTGGTGAAACACAACTCTGCCAATGTGGCAGTTCCACGCGCAACGTTGATTTCTAAAGGTTACAGTGGCGGCGACTAGTGTCAGAAGCTGACCCATCACTAAGCTAAGCTTAGTGATGAGAGTGGGAGCTTAGTGGGAGCTAAGAAGGTTCTACGAACGCTTCAGACCAACCTTACCAACGAACGACGTACGTAAGAGATTCGTAGCAAAGAACGTTTCGGGAAACACGCGAGATGTTAAGGTAGAACTTAAAGTAGAGGTTACGAATGACGTAGCGTTAAGAAGGCTCTAAGAAGGTTTCGGGAAACCGGGCCCAGTACTACACTACATTACTCAAGTACCCTACAGTACTACACTACAGTACTCAAGTACCCTACAGTACTACACTACAGTACTCAAGTACCCTACAGTACTACACTACAGTACTCAAGTACCCTACAGTACTAACCTACAGCGCTCAAGTACCCTACAGTACTCGCCTACAATGCAGTACTACAGTACAGTACTCAAGTACCCTACAGTACTCACATACACTACAGTACTACCCTACACTACAGTACTCGAGTACACTCCAGTACTCACCTACACTACAGTACTACCCTACACTACAGTACTCAAGTACACTCCAGTACTCACCTACACTACAGTATTACCCTACACTACAGTACTCAAATACCCTACAGTACTCAAGTACACGCCTGCCAAAAACCAAAGCTTACGCCGAAGAATAGTCCTGACCGGGCGATGCAGTGGCCTGCTGGCGTGTGTCATGAATCACATATGCCACCCTTAAGTATTTAAGATGTAAACAATAGGGCTGGTTTCACGTTTGGCCTCGTACTGTGCAGCCACACGGAGGCTGGCAGAGCCATGGATGGATTGCATGTTTGACGGCTCCTTAACCAACACATGCTAAACAACAATCTGGTTCCTCAGCTATCCAGATTGTCTCTTCACCCGCCTTCCCCCCCACTCAGGAATTACACACATATGCAGACTCCCAATGTGACATACAAACATGCCCCCTACACACACACACACACACATTGACACAGACCGACAGACACACACACACACACACACACACACACACACACACACACACACACACACACACACACACACACACACTGCCCATCTGCCACACTAATGGGATGGAGCAGAAGCTGCCAGCCACATCTTATAGGGTGCATATGTCTAAGCTGTGCATGGTATATAGTTCTAAGCCTGGCGGGGGTAAATATATCTAAGCCATGCATGCCTGAAAATGCTGATGCTGTGTGTGCTTGCATGCCGGTGTGTGTGTGTGTGTGTGTGTGTGTGGGTGTGGGTGTGTGTGTGTGTGTGTGTGTGGGTGTGGGTGTGGGTGTGTGGTGTGTGTGTGTGTGTGTGTGAGCGGTTGGAGTAATTCAAGGGTGAAATAATTAGCACTTGTCCAGGCACTTGAGGAGGGTCTTGCCCGTTACGACACTCGTATCATCACACTATGATCCAACGAGATGAGAACGGAGACTGGTGAAAAACAAAAGGATCTCTGCTGAGTTCCAATCACTTTCTCTCTCAGTGCATACGCAGAGTCCGAATAGAGGCATTGTTAGGAGAGTATCACGTCCCGCTCAATTGGCCTACATTGTCTCTCGCCCGTAAGAAAAGCCCATTCATTGAAGTGAATCTTTTGATAGTCGTGGCAACTTGAAATAAGTGCAGATTGCAGAACTGGAGAGGAGAGAGAGCAAGTTATTCAATTAAAACAGAGACAAATGCACACATTTAATTAATGCAGTCAATTAATACCGCCTCTGTGCTACCCACATCTGATTTTGACTATCAATGCATTGATTACCCGATGCTATAGACACTTAATCAACTCCTACATTTATTACCTTTCCATTTTAATTTCAATGTGGCCAGTTCATTTAAACTGAAATTGTTATCGAAATTACGGTTATTTTGATTGTATTTTTAAATAAAGTAATTAATGGCAGCTATTGCTAGACACCCATGGTTGGCCCTACCTCAATGCACTTATGTGGTCAAAGTTTTAGAGGTAACAATACATTATTATTAATTGCATTATTATTATATATATATATCTTTGTCGTATAATTATCCTGGTTATGTTGGTTCATTATAAATCCCTTTATCCCAAAACACGTGACCACTGCAAACCCAAACCTCCCATAGGGTCATATTTTCCAAATCCTAGGAAAATAATGATGCTTGAAATTAGTTTGGACATAAAAAAAAGTCCCCTTGCATATATTTTCTAATTTCATTAGTTTCAAGACTTCCACCAAACCCTGGGCCGTCTATCTGCACGTCCCTCTCTACGTCTTGCAACCGCCTCTCAGCTGTACATGTAAATAAACTAGATCAAACTTGTACTGTACAGTAGCCTATCTCAGCCGCATCCTTACTCAATGCGTTATGTAACCAAACTACGCGGAACATGGTTTATTCATGAGGCTTAATTTGGCCCCGAGAACTGGATGTTCTAAATCAGAGGAGAATCTCTCTATCTTTCACCAGGCCCCCCAGGGGCTGTGCATGAGAACAACAGTAACAGAATAATCCCTGGACTAAAAGGAGCGGAACAAGAGAACAATGATCTATGCAAAGAGAGACCGATTAAGAAACGCCACATCAAGGCGATCATCATTATTACGTTTCATTATTCTCTCAACCGGACTGAATTCAGATATGGGTTAGGCCTGCACACCTATACAGTATATACATATAAATATATATATATATAATTGTAGATATGTATAATAATGTCTTTGTGTTTTAGTCAGTCTGTGTGTGTGTGTGTGTGTGTGTGTGTGTGTGTGTGTGTGTGTGTGTGTGTGTGTGTGTGTGTGTGTCTATGTATTTTTCCCTGTGTATGTGTTGTCAGACTGTGTGTGTGTGTCGGTCTGTCAGACAGTTTGTGTGTATGCTGTATTCAATCTGTGTTTGTGTGTATGGGTGTGAGTTCCTGAATGCCTTAAGGCTTAGCTGGCCAGCGTGTCACTGGAGAGCCCTCTGCTGTTAAAAGATCCAGCTACCTGGCCAGTATCTTCAGTCTCTCTCTCTCTCACTCTCTCTCTCTCTCTCTCAATCCCTCTCTAAGCCCATCTCAGTCCTGCGCCTTTGATTTAATTTCAATTGGATTGCCGATGCATTTGCGCCCTTCTCTATGAGAGGTTGAAATGTTACCGAATGTACTTCACACTATAATCTTTCAAAATCCTATTAGCAAAGTATGACTTTATTTGAAATCAAATGCGTATTGCGACGCAACTAATTCGGGTGCATTTCCACAGACCCCAGCCGTGTACCTTTGCCGTGCGTCTTTCTCACTTTCATCATAGCTGTAAGGCGCGACAATAGTCGTACGTACAACGAAACTCAATCCCCGCTTTCATTCTCCCCGCTGCCTCCGCCACGCCTCCTCTCATTGTTCACTCTTCTTTGATTTTTTTCAAATACGGAAATGAATGCATCGCAAAAGCAGAGGGTTGCGGTACCTGCAGACAAAGAGAGAGAGGGGAAGGGAGGGAGGGGGTGAGTGGGAGGAGGGGAGAAGACCACGAACGTTAGATTCAGAGGTAGGGGGGGGGTTGGGTCACCATGATGAGGACACCGAATGGGCATATCCTACAAAGAAATGTCAAGTGAGGACAGGAGCAGAGACGTGTGTGTGTGTGTGCCTGTGTGCATTTTATGGTGGAGCACCTCTAGTGTAAACCGAGGAGAGATTCCCTCTAGGTCAACAATGGCCCGAGTCAATGTCTTCTCCTAATGTCAACATATCAAAAATTGATGTAGCAACATTTGTTCGGGTTGGACAAATCTGTAAGTGACATTTTGAGACTGTGCGTCAGCACAATGGAATGTGCTGCTACTTAGGCCAAACCTGTGGAGCTTTAGTCTGGTAAATGTCATTATTGTTAGTATTGTTGGCATCAACATTATTTTTGTGATAAGAGAATGCAGCCAAGTGCCAAAGTGTCTCTCTCGAGAAACAATACCGGGTGGTCACAGGGTGTCCTCCCCGAACAATTAAGGACATCACTGAAACGCTTTGTTTGCATTGAAGCTGATTGCTGTCATCGTTTGGTGCAGCATGCTGAATTCACAGTTGTAATTAGCCAGGATGAAGACAGGAAGTAGCAGGTAGAGTTAGGAGTTGTGTGGCTCTTTCACACTCAAATAACAAATAATCCTGACTCGCCAATGAGAGAGGGCATTTAGTTTATTTGCTTCTTAAAGAACTCTGTGCAACTTAAATAAAGTTGTGAACTTGAAAGTGTGTTCATCTCCGTGGCTACTTTTTCAGGTATGTTGGTATATAAATCACCATAATAATGTACCAGGGAGTAGGCTAGATAGCATACGGCTTGCTGAACGTGTGTATACCACTGATCACTTATCCTAAACCCTGCTGCACGTGATCAATTACATAGGAGTGGTAGTTGACATGCTGAATTCAGCATTAGATATGCCTGCAAGGATCCATATCTCTTTGCTGAATGGGTTATAGGTAAGGCAGAAGGCACTGGCAGACAATCTAGCCGACAACCAAATATTTGTTTTTGACTTGCAATCTCTCACGTGTGCAAAGACAATTGGCTCCATTGTCCGGTGTTTTGCTAGCATGCCATCTCACAGATAGTCTGGGACAAGTATGCCAAACTCACTGACAGAATGACCATTAGGTTTCCAGGACAACAACAACCAAAGTTTTACTATCATTGGGCTTTCCTCAACACCACAGGCTCAACATTTTCGCAACATTTCAGAACTGCTTGCAATTCAGACTCAGATAGCAAGTATTCAAGAATAGTGTTCCCAAACACACTTAGCCAAAACCACAACATGTCAGCCATGGTCCATTCCAGTCGCAGTCTCATTAGGTCCAAAAACACTTTTTAATTGCTGTAGCAAAATGGCGTCTGCCTTTTGATATCGGTTGCTTTCCAGAATGTTGGCTAGTCAATACAGAAAATACCCTATTTAATCTTTGAGGACACCATCAAATGTCTTTTTTTATCCAGCCAGCATACCTCAAGGTAACAACCATGCACACAGACACACACACAAACAAACACACACACACAAACACACACACAGGTTTCTACTTTCATCAATACATTGATGAAACTAGAAACCCAAGAAGTGGTGCCATTACCGTCCATATGCTGAGGATAACTTCAAATTCACTTTATAGCTACAGCATTTAGTGTGTGTCCCGCACGCCCCTACGCATGCACGCACAAACACACACACACACACACACACACACACACACACACACACACACACATTTTTCCACTCTTTCTTCCACTCTAACTTGTATCTGTTGTGCTGCCGAGCTGTTGGTGTGTAAACAGCAGCTGGCAAGTGGGCGGGAGCTGTCCAAGGTGCTGGCGGTGCAGGAAAGCAGTGCCTGGCTGTTGTGGAGGCTCTCTGGCCGTGGTGCTGGTTTCAAAGGAAACAAGTGCGGTGTGGCAACGTTTTCCTCCACCACACTAACACATGGTACATGGTAAGCCAGGACAAAACACTTAATAAAGGCAGCAATTTTTATGTTAATCATGAATCACTATTCAGTGGCATTGTTATGGCAACAAATTCGATGTTCAGTACATTCTTATTGTGTATTATTGTATATTTTCTTTTTTTCGTATCTTGCTAAACGTGGTCTCTCTAAAAGGGGTAGTGGATTTTGATGAACTACCCCTTCCAACACAACTATTATTCACAACCACCACAAAGTTCTTCTTCTAACCCTTCTCTCCCCTCGTGTTTCCTTTATCATTAAACATGTTGTCCTCCTCTCCCAGTCTTTGTTTCTCGTCCTCTCTACTCTACTTCCCCTCTCTTTCCCTCCATGTCGGCCTCTACTGAATGTTGATACGAAATGTGGACGAGCAAGAGTGTGAGCAAGAGAGTGAGAGAGAGTGTGAGCAAGAGAGTGAGAGAGAGTGTGAGAAAGAGAGTGAGAGAGAGCGGGAGAGGGAGAGGGTGCCCCAGAAATAAGACCATAAATAAGAAATCAAGGGCCTTTTCTGTCCCGCCACATTACATGCCTTTGACGTATGCTTTCTGCAGTGGTATTACTCACTACCCTCAAATCAATGCTCTAATCTTTCTCTGCTGCAAGATTGATTTCCTTGCCCGCAATGGCAGCAGCGAAGCCGCTCCCAGAGTGGATGATAGGGGGGCCTGACTAAATACTGTGGTGGGGCTGATGGTCGGGGGTTAGGCTTTAACTGAGGGGGGTGGGGTCCCCTCTTCCGTATCGAATGCTTAAAAGGTTGAGTTTATTGTTGATTATAGTATATATATATATATATAGGGAGAGAGAGAGGGGGGTGAGAGAGAGGGGGGGAGAAAGAGAGAGGGGGGGAGAGAGAGAGGGGGGGAGAGAGAGAGAGGGGGGGTGGAGAGAGGGGGGGTGAGAGAGAGAGAGGGGGGGTGGAGAGAGGGGGGGAGAGAGAGGGGGGGGAGAGAGAGAGAGGGGGGGTGGAGAGAGGGGGGGAGAGAGAGGGGGGGAGAGAGAGGGGGGGGAGAGAGAGTGGGGGGGAGAAAGAGAGAGGGGGGGAGAGAGAGAGGGGGGGAGAGAGCGAGAGGGGGGGTGGAGAGAGGGGGGGTGAGAGAGAGAGAGGGGGGAGAGAGAGAGAGAGAGAGACACAATTCAGGACCTCCTTTTCGGGAGGATAGTTGGATCTTTGTTATACTGTTATTGCAGATGGGTGAGTGGTGCGACAACAGTATAGGAATACTCAGCACTAAAGCACATGCACGTGCACATATACACACACACGAGGAATCAACGGCCCAAATAAATTCCTTCTGAGTGGTGTGAACAGAACACATCCCTTAGAATCTGATCTGATTTAGAATTGGTCATTGTGATTGGGATTTGAGATCTAAGTCCATCCACTACAGTCCTTATGCAATAGACCCGTATCACAGAGGCCTTATTGTAGGATAAACACAGGTGTCACTCATAATACGTATTATGGGTTTTCTCCTTTTATGTACCAGGCTCCGGGTAGTCAACTAGTGAAGTTAAGTCTACAACCGGTGCCCTGGTTCATGAAAGGAGCACACACCTGTGTTTGTCTTATGATGATAAAAATAGGGTCCATAATACTTGTTTCCCTTCTGACTCAGAGTCAGACCCGTTTAACATGCTAGACGACTGCACAGGCCTGCTTATAGTGACGTGGGGAAACTAATCAAATAACCCCCTAAAGGCTTAGGGATGCTTGTAAAGAAGATGTTCCATTCCTCCCCTCCTTCTCGTGACACAGAGGAGCAGAACCGGTGACCTTTGATGACTTCTTCTGACCTTTTTGCTGAGACGAATGCATCACTTCACGTCATATTTCATCCCATTGTCATATCCATTGCATCCTCCTGCACCGTCCCCCCTCCAATTTCACACAGTGTTTCAGCCAGGCGTCGTCGTGTTCAGGGATCACCCCTTCAGTTTCCCGTCCGTACGTCCCCTTTCGCCGCTCGGCTGTGATGGCGTGCTGCTAAGGAGCAGGTCAATGGCGGAGCGTGGGCAGTGTAGTTCTTTCTTAACCTCACTACACAGCGCCCTCACATCCGAGTCTTCCCCTCCCATGAGGTCTCTCTCTCTCTCTGTCTGTCTGTCTGTCTGTCTGTCTGTCTGTCTGTCTGTCTGTCTGTCTGTCTGTCTGTCTGTGTCTCACGCTCTCTCTTTTCTTCTCTGTCTGTCTATATTTCTCTCTCTCTCTCTCTCTTTTTCTCTCTCTCTGTCTGTCTGTCTGTCTGTCTGTATCTCTCTCTCTCTCTCTCTCTCTCTCTCTCTCTCTGTCATAATACCTGTGCAGGAAGAGAACAAGCCAAGGTATGTGTATGTAGAAGCTCAGTTTATGGATTGGCTGAGGTAATTGCGGTGGTTGGCTCACTCAAGATGAGGTTCCTGCAGGTCAGATGTAATTCCTCATCCCCCTTATCATATACCCGGCCACCCATGTATACACTCAACCTCACGGGACACTGAACACACAGGCTGCTTTACTCTATGTGCCCTCGGCGTTGGTTACCATACAGAGAATGCCCTTGAGCAAGCACTGACTCAATATCAAACCTCTTGTTTGCCTGTGGTCCACCAATGCAACCAGACTAGGTATTTATTCCCATAACTATGATCAGTCTTTGAAATGAATGGTTAGTGTCCTGAAGGAGCAATACATACATGTGTTGGCATAAATGGGGGTCCACATCTTTCACAAAGACTGGAAGCAAATGTAATGATGAGGAGCCGTATGTGAGGTACTGGGGTTGCTAAGGAAACCCATAATTCCACCTTGTGTGTGTGTGTGGAATGTTTATATTGAAGGATAACCCCCTGAGAAGAACAATCACGCGTTTAATTGGGATACTTACACACAAATACACCCAGGAAATTCTAAAATGAGTACAAAATTTTCCCAGTGCCCACTTAACATCCACAAACCTAGCCGTATGGATAAGATTCTATATAATATTGCATTTCACTGAATGGATAACGTGGCGCTTGCGTTCTGGTCCTGCTTCAGACAGCTTTAATATTAACTATTATACGTGATCATAACTGTATTATAACACCTATGGTTATAACTATAATATTGAACTATAATATAGCTTGCCACCCTTAATTTCACTGCTCATTATGCATGTGTAACTGTGCCTGTGAAAAATAAAGCTTTAAATTGGAGTAGAATAGAGGCGGGCAGCTGTGTGGGGCAGTTTCCAGGAGAGGAACACCATGATGTTCCCCAGTCCTGCACTAGAAGGGACAGTTGAGTGCTCTTCATTGAATTTTGAAACCTTGCTGTGGAAGCAGAGCACACGTTTGATTCAAGCGGCGGCCATGACTGCCTGTTTTTGAACCCTTGGTGGAAGCAACTAACGTGTCGTTTCACTTATGGCCTGGCTCTCAGTGGTCGGTTTAACAGAGAATGGTCAGCATGTTAGGTCAGTGGGAAAATGCGATATCATACAAAAAGGGAATACAGCTTTTGTTCGGTGAGGGTCATCGTGGCTAATTTATCTCAGGGTTATGTACTTAAGAGGTGAAGTTTAACAGTTTGGTATCATTAGAAAGTTGTTAAGGATTGAATATTTGATTTTAGAGTTTTGGCTAAACTCAAGGACTAACTCAAGGACAAATTCCTGTCCTCGATGGATGGATGATCGATCACTTTCACTGGTAGAAAAAACTTAGTTTAGGCGGCGCCGTTAACGCGAAATCTAAGACTTAAACAGTTGTGTGTAAACCAAAGGGGCATTGCTATGGCTTTATTTTGTAAAGCCTATGGTTTGATTACATCTGCCTTGCTGCCCTCGATTGAGTATGTTGTGGTTAGAAACTTAATAAAACCAACATAATAACAATAACCCTTTTTTTCTGTAGATGACAGCAGAGGCCATTTTCCGGCTGGTGAATGATCCGGTCCTGCCCTTCTACCCGCTGGACGTCGCTCTGGACGTACAGAACAAACTCAAAGGTGAGGCAATGGACACAGATGGAGGATACAGGATACAGAGAATAATATAAGAGGACAGGTTTTGGAAACGAGAAGTCAAAAAATAGATTTGACTAAGATTGAGTGGTTGCTATTCAAGACACCAGTATCCAGCAGATGCATACATGCAACCGACCGTGTTATGAGGTTGAAGTTAATTGTGATATTGGACCATCAAGCTGAATGTATCCACGTTGGTGTATTCACTGATCATCATGACAATAGGGGCTGATATGTTTCAGGTGTGAGTGTGTGTTTGTAAAAGCTTGAGTCTGACCCTGACAAACATGCAGCTCAGCCTTTGCAGTTGTTCAGGACTTTCTGTTGGACACTGGTCGGAGCACTGCTGTGTGTGTGTGTGTGTGTGTGTGTGTGTGTGTGTGTGTGTGTGTGTGTGTGTGTGTGTGTGTGTGGCATACACTTGGTGCATACACATGCACACACTACTGCGGCTGTCCCAAACTTCATGCAGTGGCATAACTCATTGCCATAGCTGGCAGCTTCATCAATCCCTGACACACACCCACATACACACATACATAAAAACATAAAATGTTACGCATGCACAGGAACCACAATAGCATCCATAAGTCCACACACACACACAACCACACACACACACACAGGGCCATGACATACATCGTTCCACAAAAACATATGCAGACTTGTGACATTCATACAACCATATCAGATAAATAACAATTTGCTACACTATGCACGTGCTCTCAAACACACACACACACACACACACACACACACACACACACACACACACACACACACACAAGCCCATAAGAATGATTGAGGGTGGATTCATTTGTTTGGGTGAGGGTATCGATCTCCCTGCACACCCTTCATGACTCCCAGCCATGGTGACCTTGGGTCCTGCATTTGTAAAATTCACCTGGAGAGGAGCGGACTCCCCATCGCTCTTCCTTCCCCTGGGCCACCTTGCATCCTCACAGCTGCTCATCTGCTTTCCTCTCAGCCTCTGTTGTTTTTGTTGTTGTTGTTATTGTGTCACTCGTATCAACATCCCCAGATAATGATCTCAATGCCATTTGTAGCATTATAGCAGTCTGTCTCTCTCTCTGTCTCTGTCTCTCTCTCTCTCTCTCTGTATTTTATATTCTCTATTTATTGGCATGGAAAATAATCATTGACATTGCAAGAGCAGTTAAAAAATCAGACAAAGAAAAAAGGACATCTTACCATTCTAAAAAATCAAGGGCATGTCCAAGTACAGTAGGACAAAGATTATTTTTGATGTAACAACCTACACAGGCACCGTCGGACGCCGGTAGCCGCCGGCAACTGTGCTGGTATACAGCACTGTTCAATTCCAAAACGTTGCCACACATGATTGTGTTTTTGTTGCCTTGGATGCCCTCTGCTCATCACCACGGGAGACAAATCGTACTGCTGTTAGTGTGCAATCCTGTATTTCCCAACAGAAATGGCATTTTGCCTTTATCTAGAGTATTTTTCAAGACCTTGCAGGGCCGAGGTCTTCCTGATGTATTTTGATAGTTGTCCGGAGGTTAAAGAAGAATTCTGTGTTTTTTCCGATCATTTTTGGTGTGAGCGGCTAATGCGGACCACGTTTGTTGAACCTGTGTCCTGTATTGAGTGACAATGCTGTGGCCGTAATCCGTGAAAAAGGGCTGCGATGTCATCCTTTGGGTCAACAACGACCCGTTAATGTACGTCCTCTAAAAGAGCATGATGTTGGCATTGAATAGTTCAGATTATTCTGACATTTCGGAAAGGTTTTCGACAGAGAAATAAAAAAAGAAACTTTTGCTTGAACCTTTCACTTGACCATTCTCTTTGTCAGGCGATGCTGGCTGACCATGTATCTGGGACCTGTGTCAGGGATCATTTCTCAGTGGTCAACTATTCTGAGACTGTGTATTCTCATTATTTCACTCTCTGCCACAACCATGTACCCATGTGGAAGTTGTGTCTTCAATCCCATGCTGCCATTGTATTCTAACTACGGTAAAACCGCAGCAAATCATGTGTCCGGTGTTGAGTAGGGCGTTGTGTTCCCACTGGATACAAGCAAAAATTGTAAACGTATTTTCTAATGTTAATTATTCAGTAGTATTTGTAATTTTGTAATGTAAAAGCAATTCAAGTATATTGTACTTAAGCTGTTTTGAGAATGTGTACATTTCTCCCGTTTAATTTCTAGTCGGAAGCACCAATTTCCTGAACTGTTTCTCCCTTTGGGTGGGAGATTCTTTCTTTCCACATTGTGAGCCAAAATAGTCATATTCAGTCCCCTTAATCAAGCCATGCATCGATGTTCTCCTGAATATTAATATGACCTTTAAAAGAGCATGCGGAAGCCGGTGAATATCTGATGAATGCAAAGTGACGCGTTCACCCTCCCTCCGTGTGCAAGTGAAATGTGAAGGAGGTGGTTTATTAATGCTATGGCTTTCATCCACTCAAAAAGAGCTCCTCTCCCAGCCGGTCAACGAGGGGGGGGCTGGCTGTGTTCTACTGAAGAAGGCAGTGAGGCTATACCCAAGTATATGGTCAACTAGTCTCCCTAATCATACTTACAGAAGTCGTGCTATAACTAGTAGGAATTCTGGTCCCGAGATGAACGATGAACTACTAGTGACTCACTTACCGTATTCAGTTAAATTTATGTTCTGCTGGGAGCTAGGAAGCCTGGGATGCATTGTGACAGAATCTGGATAGTCTCTTAGTCTTTGATTTATGTATCTACCGATCCAACCGAATAAATAGTTGGCATATACAGTGGGGAAAAAAAGTATTTAGTCAGCCACCAATTGTGCAAGTTCTCCCACTTAAAAAGATGAGAGAGGCCTGTAATTTTCATCATAGGTATACCTCAGCTATGAGAGACAAAATAAAAAAAAAAAATCTAGAAAATCACATTGTCTGATTTTTAAAGAATTTATTTGCAAAAACCCTCAGAGCTGAAAGATCAGCTGTTGCGCACGGATACACACACACACAAACACACACACACACACACACACACACATACACACACACACACACACACACACACACACAGCTACACATACACGTACGCACACACATATGTATGACATCTTAACAATGAAATCGCAAAATGGCCATCACACCACTGTGTGTATTGGTCAGGCACAAAGGCTTGTGCGCACCTAAACCATGCATGTAGTTGTGAGGCTGAGTGAGGGAGAGAGAGAGAGAGAGAGGGAGAGCGAGAGGGACGGATGAGGGGCTAGAGCTACACACGCCCTCCCTCACATAGAGGGACAAACTGTGCCTCTTTCGACGCAGGGTGGCGTTGTATATAGTTCCTCCCTTGCTGTATTGAGTCCTTTGCCCCGTGCTCCGTCTATGCATGTAAAAAGCCCCTAGACCCCCAGGCATTAACGTCTGGATGGAGTGGTTAGCCACCCAGCCGGCTGAGACTAATGGACAGATTATGACCTGTGAGAAGGGAAAGCGAGAGCAAAGCGAGGGCGAGAGTAAGGTCTGGCGCGAGATGAAGTGAGAGGGAAGGAATGACAGATGAAGGATTATCACACCTGCCTCCTCCCCTAGCTTGTCACTTTGTCTCTCACACGTGGTCTCCCTTTCACCTCTTATCACCCCCCCCCCACCCCCCTCCAAACCCCGCGTGCACACTCCTCCCTCTCTGATGTATGATTTTAGAAGCAATGTGCTTCTGTTTAGGTTTATGGGATGAGTTTCCTGGGGCACAGCCACCCGATAATGTCTCCATTCACACCTCAACTCTTGTCTGTGCTTGCGTGTTTGTGTGTGAGCGTGGGTGGGTGGGTGTGCATGTCTTTGTGTGTGTTTGTGTGTATTTGTGTGCGTGTCTATATGTGTGGATGTCCTCCAGTGTTATCCAGTGTATTACCTTCAAACACTGCAGTATTCAAAACATCCAGTCATAAGGAGAACCCAGATTGAACAAGCAGAACTTATCGCATCCTTTGCATTTTTCACTCTAAACATGCCCTTGGTTCAGTCTGAACCCGGCAAGCCTCGTCATTAAACCAGCCCTGGCACAAAGTGGCAAGACTGCCTTTGTTTGTCAATGAGGAAATCAAAGAGCAGCAAAAAACAGACCTGACTCTGGAAATTAACTGAATGTTGCTGAGTCGGAATATCAAAAGAAATATTGTTTGTATGCGCAACTTCCAGTATTTATAGTACAGGCTTGTACCTTGTGTATTTATGTATTTATATGTTTCAAAATAACTAACTTTAATATGAAAGCTCTATTTGCATTTCCAACCAGCTAGCTGCTTGGAGGAGCTTTTAATGTTGATGTCATACTTAAGACAAAGTGCTTAAACCGAGGACATGAAATTCTACCAAAGTCAGCCAGTGTTCACAAAATGTTGTCGCCCCATTTCCCTTATCTCCATCAACTGTGGGAGGATTTTGTCCTGTGAGCCTTCACACTACACGTTACCACGGCCAAATACAAAGGCAATTGGGTGCCGTGCCTTGTGCCTCAATAGTGTCCGATGGGGCCTTACCACAAGTTTAACACTAGATCATGAGACTTGTTGACAGCCAGACTGTGTGTGTGTGTGTGTGTGTGTGTGTGTGTGTGTGTGTGTGTGTGTGTGTGTGTGTGTGTGTGTGTGTGTGTGTGTGTGTGTGTGTCTGGGGAGGGATGGGTATAGAGACAATGGTGCTTATTTAAGCTTATGAAATCATGGCTAGCCTTTCTGACTCAGTAAGGGTCGGCTTAGTTCAGGAGGTAGAGCGGGTAACCGTAAGGTTGCACGTTTGTTTCTCGGCTCTCCTCCTAGCTGATCGTTGAGGTGTCCCTGAGCAAGAGACCTAACCTAACTGCTCCCGACGAGCTGGCTGTCACCTTGCATGGTTGACTCCGTCGTCAGTGTGTGAATGTGTGTATGAACCCTTGTAGGTCACTTTCAATAAAAGCGTCTGATTAAGGTAAATGTATTCTTACTTTGCCTTGCATACAATATGTATGTACAGTATGTTCATACATATTATATATATATATATATATATATATATATATATATATATATTTAAATTATGGTTGGCTGATCACCACCCCATTATGAGGGCATAAGTTTGTAAAAGGGAAAAACGTAATTTAAATTGAAGCAATCTCAAATATATGTATATATATATATATGTATATAGATAGATAGATATATGGGGTTGATTTTTGAGATTGGTTCAAGGTCTGTTCATTAGTATAAGGCTCACTCAGAGCGTATGCAAGTCCCCCCTCTAAATCATTCATCTAGAACCATCCCATAATAATATGTAGCTACCTCTGATTACACTGATTTAAAGGAGCAAAGGTAATAAAAAAGAGTGAACATTTGCATTACAAAAGTATGTAGTACATCGCTGATTTATGGCCGTAAAAACCTCCCGATTCATGAACCACAAACAATTGACCAAAGCACTTTAAATGTGTAAGCACAGACAAATGCCCCCATGATGAACCAAAACCCACAAACACATACACAAGGGGGGCCACACACACTCACACACAGGCAGAGAGAAAATATATACTTAGAGACCCAGCATGCCTTCAACCGCCCACAGCCACGTGCGTGCGCACACACACACACATCATGCAAGTGCATGCACACCAACGTGCAGACACACGCACACAAACTCACACGCCTGCGCCAAGCACAGACACCAATGCGTCCCCAAGTGTCAAAAGCAGTGATGGATTACAACAATCAAACAATATTTCATGAGTCCCAGATGGTTGAGAGGAGCCAAAGCCATTTAACTTTGTGGAAGAGAACGGCTCTCTTTGTCTATTTCTGTCCCCACTTTCCTTCTCTTTCTCTCCACACTGCTCTCCCGTCTCTGATGACTCACACAGTTCCCATCCCAACGTGTCACACTCTGTCACCTTAATGTCCCCGCTGTTATATACACATGCTCACACACACACGCACACACACATTCATACACATGCTTGAAGCATCTTGAACTGACTAACAAATACGAGCCTAATTCTAAATGAGGAAGATTGTATGTAGGCCACATTTTGCCAGATATCATTTTTTGGGATTTCTATGTTTTAAAAAAATATAATATGTCAGGATGAAAGAAAGCATACTCCAGACGATCGTCATCCAATACCCCTGAGCTGCAGGATTCTCAAGCTACTTGTTTGTATTTTTAATGTTTGCCTTTGGTTTGCATGGTTGGTTTTGCAAATTTAAATATAGGTGATGAGCAGGGGAATTCAGTTGTAAAGGCTCAAGGGCAGAAGCACATTCAGCAATTATTTGTTCTGCAAACATCTTTCTGTATTAAATCAGCAAAACCTGTGTCAGAATCCAACTTATCATAGCCCAGTACAACTGTGTGTCTGAGCATGGTTTGTGCCATTATAATGTATCACATTGGAACAGACATTTAATCTTTTTATGACTTACTTCAACATACTTTGTTTGTGTTCAATGGAATTTCTTTTTTTTTTATGTGTATTGAAATCAAGTCCAACGTTGAATACAAATAGCTATCTCACTATCGCTCGCTATTCTTTTCACTAAAAGCCAGACGTGATGGAATAACATCATTGGCTTCTCAAGCTACTTTGCAGAAGTTGTGGCACCGGCAAAATGCAATCAAGTGTTCATAGTCCCAATCAATGAGGTGAGAGAGAGAGAGCGTGCGTTAGTTATGTGCAAATCACCCTGCTACTTCCAAATGGATGGGAATGTGCTGTGATTTTGTCTTTCAGGGAAGTAATGGTGAATAAATTAATCAAATATGATGCTTTCAGAAAGTGAAATAGAACCATGCATTTAAGTCAGAAAGTTTTTCGTTGGGGCGTAAACATTGTGTATGTTTTCCAGCTTGTTCTTTCTGGCAAACGTATATAAAGTGGTCCTGTGAATAATGTTTAAATTCTGCTTTACTTGTGCCACACTATGTCTGCAAATAACTTGAACTTGTGATACTACACATTGACATTTCGAAAGTGTGTGGAGGATATTAACTAGGTTTACACATACAACACTGCATGATTATAACTATATTATGTTAGTGCACACAATCAACTCAAAATCTGTGTAAAGCAACTTTTTTTTAACTGACCTGCATTTAAGTGAGTTTGTCAAATAACACATGCTGTTTCCTTAATGTGCAGTGGAGAAAGGACCAGTAGAGGAGAAGGGTGGCAGGTGAGACACCAAGGAGGTCATTTTAATTAACTTTAGGAACACTAGTGAGGGTGTGAAGACAACAGTGAAAGGAAAGGGAAGAAAGGTAGCGATTTCAGTCCCAGGTTTGAATAGATGAGGTCGGCCAAGAGGGAAAGCGAAAAGGGAGGTGGATGCAGTGTTGAAGGACTCAACGTAGGGGGTGGAGTTAGGCTAAGAGATGAATAAGACAAATGTCTCCACCCCCTCTCTCTTTCTCAATCTGAGCCAGCCACATGTAGCAGCCAGAAATGACTTCCTTATACCAAGATTCTGACACAAGAGTTTTTGCAAGATGCACGGTGCCATAAACACATGGTCTGTTGTATGTTGATCTAAACGTGACAATTTCTGAATGTTTTCTTCTCTTTGCTCTTGCGTGTGTGTGTGTGAGTGTGTGTGTGTGTGTGTGTGTGTGTGTGTGTGTGTGTGTGTGTGTGTGTGCAGCGGTCAGCATGCCACCCCCTGCCCTGCTGTCCTGGGCCTCCTCTCTGCGGGACAGGGCCGCGTTCCTCCAGTCTGAAACCATGAGGCCGGCCAACGACCCCAAAGAGCGGGAGCCGTCCCACGTGCGCATGCTCAACGACGTGCTCCGCGACCTGGAGAAGAGCTTCGTGGTGCCGCACGCCTCCCCCGGAGTCTACAGGTAACC
The DNA here is from genome assembly GCF_949987615.1 of Pollachius pollachius. Classification (NCBI taxonomy): domain Eukaryota; kingdom Metazoa; phylum Chordata; class Actinopteri; order Gadiformes; family Gadidae; genus Pollachius; species Pollachius pollachius. The sequence continues at coordinate 19,534,862 of NC_136940.1, forward strand.
ACTACAGCGGCCTGCTCGCGGAGGGCACCATCAGCCCAAAAGTGTGCTCGTTGTGGGCATGTTTAGAAGGAGATGAGAGAACAACACACAATGCGTTCATCACGGATTTCCTGCAAGATATGTAGGTTAAACTGAGTGGAAGGATTTCGATTATTCCCCTGGAGTGGGTTTGTTGGTCAGTGTGTGTGTGTTTGTGAGCATGAATGTGTGAACGTGTCTGTGTGTGTCTGTGTGTTCGTGTGAGTTTGTGTGTAACTTTGACTGAAGGAGATTGACTGTCTCACGCAAAAGACTAAACCAACACACACACACACACACATCTGCAAATGTGCTGTGTGCGTGTGTGTGTTGTGTCAGGGCAGCCATTCTTCGTTAGAGTGAGCCCACTCCGCCAACTCTTACACTGCCAACTTCCACATCCTCATCTGCTATTTAGCTTTTGTCTCAGTTACTAGATTGCGCGAGAATGAATGGGTTCCCGGTTCTGCGTTATTCACAGTTTATGGTGGTAATAGACATGTTAATTGTCCTCGACTGCCATTAGCAGCCAAGCTAAAATTAGCTGCTCCATCATGCTCAGAAAGCATTAGCGCCTAATGGCCCTCGTTTATAAAGTATGTTAGCATTTCCTCACCGTAGAGGGACAATTACAACAGGAACGATTGATAGCTGTAGAAAGTGTTTACATCTGACATGTATTTTTGTGTTTCCAGGGTCACTAGGGCATAGACTACAAGTCTAACTACTTCAATAGGTCTATATTTGACGTTTATATGTAAACACTGCATGTAGCTATAGCCAAAGTTCAATCAGGATGATTGTCCAGGGATTTGTTCTGTTTTCCCTCTATCAACAAAGGAGGGCAGCGCTACATGTAGCCTACATGGCTCGAATAGGGGACTTGTCATGAATACGGGAGCTATCATCAGGATAACCATGCTTTTTCAGCTGACTGCCACACAGTTCTTAGGTCAGACATACATTCTCTGTCCATTCTGACAGAGAATGTATGTCCGTACGGAATGGCCAAGCATTTTCCTCCAACAGAAATAGAAGGAGGAGTCTCTGTATGTCTGTAGGCTTATGTCTTTTTCCTCAACAAGCATTCATCCTATGGATGTGTTGCTGAGGACCAAAGGAACTGCAGTGTCCAGTGTGAACTTCTTTGGACTTGCAGTTCTACTTGGAAAAATGCGAGGGCATACAGCCACAATTGCACCCTTTGCCCAAGACGGCCATTCATCCCCTGAGCGCAGCTCATTCATTCAAACCAACCATGGGTGAATAAATGAGCTGATGCCTGACATCAGCATCACCCCACTGCCCACAGTCGATCGCCACGGCCAGCAGGTGCATCAATCTAACAAATTAAATTGCAATAGCTTCAAAGAAATGCTTGCACCCACCCCGTACGGCATTTTCTCTAGATCCGCAGGGCTTACGGGAGACCTATTCGAATCCGTCCACACTTCAGATTAAGAGGCAGTTTCAAATTTCCAATTTACTGGGCCTGTTTGGCTTCCCTCCCCAGTGTTCGTAGTGACCCCGACGAGATGGTGACCTGGGAGGAACGGTCGATTTTTGGCCTTCCTGTTCTGCATCAGACCAGTAGCAAGCATACATGTTCCCTTCCCAACTTTTTCCCTTCACTGCAACGTTCATGGCAGCGAGCTTATCTGGCCATTGTTTTCTAGAGATATCAGGGAATGTTTAGAAATAACCCGCCCCAGTGGTAGGCCCGCTGCTATCGGGGGGAATGAGGGAGCCTGGCCTGCCCTCTGACACCCCCTTGCCCAGTCACAGTAAGCCAGCCCAATTCAGACGGGTCCGTACGCGCGTTGTCTGGGGATCCTTCTCGTTGACTTGGACTTTAGTATCACCAGTCTAACGCTGACTGTAATGAGCATTCCTAATGACAGTCAGTGTAGTGAATGTGGTTGTCTGTTGCCTTCAACTTGTAACGCGGGATTTCACTCGCGTGATGAGTAGATACAGTAGATACAATGTTATAAAGTCGAGCAGAAACAGAGACAAACATTTGCAGTGAAATACTTTGATCGGTCCTCAGAGATCCGTAGGCCGCCAATCAACACTGCTCCGCAGATGGGTCTGCCCAGTGGTGCCACATCTGTTTGGGATCAAATGGGACCAGTGTAAGCCTAATTGCCTCGTTTTCTTCCGTAAGGGTAACTTCTGGTATGGAAACAGTGATTTATCTTTAACTTGGCATCAGTGGAGCTCACTTGATTGTGCTAAATAACATTAGAATATCCTCTGTGCTCGATCTCTCTGACAGCTTCTCATGGATCGCTTGCAATTTGGGACAGTCTCTGAGCAGCTAGGATAGCCTACATACAGGTGATGGTTATCCCGTTTATCAGAAGATAAATCCAGTGGTCCATCTACAACATTTAAATAATTGGAATAACGCAGTTCTTGACATGAAGCTTTGCTCCAACAAATAAAGCAGTCTATATTATTTCCGTCAGGCACACTGGTCACTTATGGCACTATAAGGTTCAACACTGCATGGCCAGTGGACCTCCGTCAAGGTTGTCTTTTGATTTGTGTATATTGTTGTAACTATCAACAAGTTTATTAAAATGAGTACATGAGTAGGGCAACTCGTTTTTACCATTGCATAAATACAACCTTAAGTGTCAACACAGAAGATAGGCAAGATGGTGATTTTCTGCCCCAAACACATGTCAATCTCAAGTCAAATGTTCCAGAAGGCTGTTAATCTCCGGGCTGCTCAACTTTGCATCCTTGACCTGACCTGCACAACATGCTATCTCGAGCTGAAGGCTGACGCTCCGACCTAATTTCGGGTCTGTATTTTGCTGTGGATATTGCTTCCTTACACCTCTTGCCCACTGCACCGCCCGTCAACGGATGACGGAAGGCGTGGCTGACGGATGGGGGAGTAGTCTTTGCAGAGGCATCCGTCAGGCAAGCCCGAGCACACGCGATCTGATTGGATGACGGATCCGTCGCTGCCTGAAAAGTTGAACATTTTTCAACTTCTTGACGGAGCCGACAGATCCAACGGAACGGATGAATCCACAGTGCATTGCGGCTCGCCCCATTCAAAGTCAATGGGATCCGTCAACGGACAGATGCAGTGGGCAAGAGGTGTTATTGCTTCCAATCTCCTTCCAAACTTCATGGATCCATCCCATGATGAATAATTTGATGGTGTCTAATTGCCAAATGTTGTTAAATCAATATATTGTACTAGAATTTGGATACTGGCAAACCCGATTGAAATATATTCATATTCAGTCATTCAGAGTTAATTAACTAAGACACATAGACTCTTGTGTACACACACAAACACATGCACATACACACACACACACACACACATACTCTAAACCCCCCTGTTAACACACACATGTGTGTTAACATTTTTAAATGTGTCACCACACAGTCATGACAGTTGTGGATGGACGTGCAGTCGTATCATTATTCCTGTAAACACCCTTGTTACATGTTCAGATGGCAGTGGACATTGAAAAAACAACAGAGACCACCTTCTTTCCTACGATGTACGGTCCCACCCCACTGTACTGACTGTAGTGCAGTATATATAGACACATAAACACTGCAGAGGCAGGGTCTTTGAGAGGAAGGTCTTGACCTATTTTACAGCCCCGCCTGCACAGGTGAAGGTTGCAGTGCAGTCCCCGCAGGGCGACGTGGTAGCAGATGAAGAATCACTCTATTTACTCCCTAAGACGCCCCGTTCAGCCACTTTAACAGAAATCAATGTTCTTTGTCAAGAAGTCCCTGAGATGAAGAACGCACCTCGGGTCCTACAGTTGTGACCTACAAATGACTGCTCTGCCACGCGAAACACACATGCTCGTGTGTGTGTGTGTGTGTGCGTGTGCCTGTGCATATGTGGACTATTGTACATGTGTTTATTTGGTTTGTGTGTATCTTTTCCTGTGTGTGTGTGTTTTGTTATAAAGTACAGATTACTTTTTGAATTTGTCGTTTTTTCATGTGCGTGTGTGTGTGTCTGCTGGACTGTATGTGGTGGCACTGAAATGAAGGTAAAAGGATAGCCCAGACTTTTTGGGAGCAATAATTCACACACTGCACTTTATGCTTCTGCGAACTGTCTGTGACAGAAGATAAAACAGAGGACAAAACTATTCTTTTCATTTTCTATTCGGGTGTCCTTGTTTTTGGTGCTGCTATTGACCCTGCCTTGCCACTATGAGTTATGTGGCCCATGAATCTCTTCAATCGCTGTCCATTACCAATCTGTCAGTGCGTTTTGTTGTTATTCTAACATGAAATATTTATCCAACCTAATGCCCCAACGTACACAGTTGGTTATCAGTTTTGCTTTTCTGCTTTACATTTGTGCCTTTTTATTTAGTCTGTGTACAGTGTTAAGAAGAATAGTGGAATCGCTTTTTGTTGCCACCCGAAACTAAAGCTGCTGTTTATTCCCTCTACGTTTCCGTCCTATAGGAACCTCTTATACAGCCTTCCTGGGAAGACGCCCCAGTTCTCCACGCTCAGGTTTCCCCAGGAGGACGCTGGCCCCGCTGAGGACACACAGCGGAGCGCGGCTGTTCCTGCTCCTTCGCAACACGGAGCCTGCGACAACCAATCACTGTCTCTCATCCTGGCCGCCGTTCGGTCAGCCGAGATGCTGGTTTGCTTCGGCCTCGGGCTGTTTGACGATAACAACACTGGGGACGGCAAATAACGGCACAGCCTTCGGTGTACTCTTGACAAAAGGTTTTCAAAGAATAATAATGAAACCCGGAAACCATTGGATGGATCATCCGTACAGCCCCTAGATTAATATAGGACTAAACTGTGTGAAGGGTCACAGGTCTTCTCTCGATAAAACAAAGGCTTTTATTTATGGTTTTAATGATCATTTACATGACATTAGCTATCATTAACTACCCAACATTTGACACTTTGTCACTACAAAGCTGTATGGCCCAACAGCAACAGCCTGTATGTAATAAATGTAATTGGCTTAATGCTACTGGGGGCATGAAAAGACAATTCAAATAATTAATATGTTGAAACATTAGATAGTTTTCCCATGGGAACTGCAACGTGACCCCTAAACCATTAAGGCAGCCCTGCTAATTCTGATAATGCCAAAAAACAGACGTACTTTGTTTCTGCTGCCTTTTTTGCAGCGGGAAGAAAAGGCTACATATAGAGCATTCGGTAATCACGACAAAGGAGAAAAGTGATCCTTTCGTTGCTTGAGTAGGCATAAAGCGAGGTGAAGACACAAGTGAGGAAGAATTTAAATTCTGTTTACACAGGCGAATTGGTAAGCATTGCAGTACACACCACAGCCCCAGCTGGCTCCATTTTATTATTTCTTCCGCACTGTTGGGCAATTTCTCCCTCTTCATTTCCACTTATATCTCGCTCTTACCTCCACCATCTCATGCTGGATTTGTATTTGAACTTCTGCATGTCTGGCTTTGTGTTTGTGCTTGTGAAGGCAGCTTTATTCATCAAAATGCCCTTAAACCTCATTTGCTCAGTTTTTATTGTGATTCTAGGGGGGAAATAATCAGTGGTTTTCCTTCTCTGCAGAATCACGATATGCTTCTCTTACTTATCGTCTCTTCGAATGAGAATAGCTGTCTATCTTTTAGGAAAATTACGTTTTTACGTATTTATTTTAACTGATGTGTAATTATCTTTGTTGAACGACCAAAAGCAACTTATTTCCTTTATAACGTGAGTGAACGAGTGGTTTCAGTTCACACACTGATACGAGTGGTTTCAGTGGTTAAAACTGATATACTACATTTTCTTCCAGAATGAAATGTAATGGTTTGCACTGAAGCGGCCCCTGAAATGGAGGTCCCTTAATTTGACGTACCTTGGTTCAACCATCCAAAACATAAATGAATAACCACACCAAATAATGTGTACAGTGCGTCATGGTTGAGGAATTTTACTCTTACATGGCCACCAACTCAGAAAGGTAGTATGTAGATGTAGTTGTATAGACCTTTTTTCACACTTTTTACTTTTCAAAAGTGTGAAGGAGAGAATGTTGTTAGTAAATACATTGTGTGTTTTTATACTACTTTGCATGGCTGTCAATTTTTTTAAGGTATCAAACCAATTGTACAGTATCCCCTTATGTTATGAATGTATTTATTGCCTTTACATCAACATCTTTCTTTGCGTTGTCAATAATCAATTCAATGTGATTTCTAATCCCATTGTCTATAGTTAATAGTATCATGTTTTTTTCTTACCTATTACATTATTATTAGTAGTAGTAAGTAGTATAGTATTAACTGTGTCTCAATCTGAAGCAAACATAAGATTAATTTGTGTAACAGGTGTAGTTTGAATTAACATTCTGAGACAGAAAGCTGTTGAAGGATGTTGAAAAGCCCAACTAAATGACAGTTTGCATATGTTGCGTGCCTTTCTTAGAATAATGTTAGCAATACAAGCATGTAGAAAAGAAAAGTAAGGATGTGCACTTCAATGACAATCTACAATTGCATTACGCATCACAACATTGTAAGTAGCACCATAACAAGACAATCAATGTGTAATACTGCAAAGCGATTGTTTGAGCAAAACATGTTGTTGGGGTTAAAGGCCATCAAAAGGGTGTCACATTACCTATATTTTCTTTAAAACCGTACTTTATTTATTAAATCATTAAAATCGACCCTCACTAACCTCCGTCATTATACTCCGACCGTGCCATTAGAACTGTGACGTGCGATAGCTATTAGTGTCGGCCCACATTATTAAGCTTTTAGGTTATTTAGCGTATGGTGGTTTGTTGATATTACAAACAAACCACGTGACTCAAGCCACCCTATATTTGATAGACGTGTGACCTCTATGTCCACGCACAAGGTCATACTCAGAAAATAAAGAATGAAAAAACAGGACATTATACAAACTTTAAGATGGTCCTAGGAAGACAGAGTGTCTCTGGCGTCTACTAGTTCACAGCAATAAAACAGAATATTGTGGGATTGATCATTTATACTTCAAACTTAATCCATAAACATTGTCAGATGGACTAACGTCATAGTTATAATAGCCGACATTCACCAGCCTCCACTTACTGCACCTTTTAATGAGCCATCCTTCACCTTTGTATTTGTAGAAAGTTGAAACATGATGCTTTTTACAATTCTGTATAATAAATTACGTTTTTTCAAGCGTTTTTTGTTCGGCCTGCTTTATCGTGTAATACCATGCGCTCTGTGTTCATGCGTCCTCCTGCGGGTGCGCGCGCCGCGGCCGTGGAACCACATCGCGGCGCGTTCACGTGCCGTCGCAATTTGCGTGTAGGGGGAGTGGAAATGATGGCGACCGATGCATCGGAGATAATGATCCAAACAAACCCCAGTCCCGTCCCCGACAACAGTTTCACCACAATGTCTCTCAAAATGACCCGGAAAAACCAGCTTAGTCCCTGGAAATTGAGACTTATTTACCTGCAGTGCTGTGAGTACCAACGACACGCGGAACACTTATATCTCCCGGCTGTCAGTGTCTTCAACTCGAAGACAGTTTTCGCAATGGCGAAAAAAACGCTTACTTTATCGACGGTTGTTACATTTCACAAGTGTCAAGCATACATTTAAAGATACATGCGAACTAGCATGATGGTGACGATGATATGACTGATGAAGGCGCGAGCCCGAGGAAGATGGAGAGAAAGCCCGCCACGGAATCGCGTGTAATGCGATACGAGAGCAGCCGACCACACTGCGATACGGGATAAACTGTTCCGTAAATCCATACACTGTTTATCCCCTCGACGTCGTAGACCTACGCGTACAGTGTATATATGTATCATGTTACCATTAGCTACAAAAAGTATGTCATGCAAAATCCGGTCAGCAACTAAACCCACAGGAATAAAACGTCGTTTATGTAGCCTATACGCTGAAGGTACATATAATGTTTTGGCTGAGGCTACAGCACACTGTAACAGTATCCTAATCATCCATAAGGCTGTTCTGCTCTTTAAGAAGCCTACTCTGCTGTTAAAGGTGGACCTGGTCTGCATCTGATCTGAGCGCCCGCTGCCAAATAGAGATACACATGTGTTTACAATGTGATTGGTTGTGCATGGTACACTGTCCTGGCCTAAGGATGTTATTGGGTTTGTGTTTGCGTCGTAGGCAAGACAGGCTTTTAAGGAAGATGTGTCACATTCGACCAAAATAACTTGTGTTGTGTTTTTTGTTATAATGGAAATATAAAAACAATCATTAGAAAACGGTCAACTGGCAGCTATACGGTGACTTGACGTCACAGGTCAATATATGTTCAACATTTTCAGATAAAGAGCATACATAAAGAAATGTTAAAATACAAAAATAAACATGACTATATCAAAATCATTATATCAATGCAAGTTAACTAAGTTGACTTGCATTGATATAATGATTAGTGTGAAGTGGCTGTGACGTCATTCACAGCCACTTCTCTAACATGAATATACAGGCGTTGGACTAGATAGGTTTTGAAGTAGTCACACAATATAACGTATCGAAACAAAATACTACGTAACATATCTCATTACTGTGTGTGTGTCCCCATGCGCCCCATCCTCCACTAGCCCTTGTCCTGCAACAGAAACCTCGGCGGTGGTCCTGGGGATGGGTTGTGGTTTGAGGGGGGGGGGATTTATCAGAAAATGGTGAAACGGGAGCAGGCTGATAAGAAATGACAGGTTAATTCCTGTGATGATGGGAGTTCTGTCAAGCGTCCGTGATGGATCTGCAGGCGACGGAGAAGTGAACGTTTATCAATACAGTGGCTAATATGCCAGTGACAGGCTGGTTCTCCAGTGTTTCTCGCATTGTTTACCAAGAGGGGGGGCGGGGGGATCTCATCTGTTCTGCTATACATTGTAATCACAAGGGGTCCTCTGGAGACGTATGTGGGAGACGTTTTCTTAGATGAATTATAGCTTGTCATTTTGCCCAATGAAAAATCCCTTATGGAAGGAGTCTTCACTAGTAAAAAATAAGTTGAGTACTTAATGTAGCTGGATGAAGGCATTCAACTCATTGGTGTGAGGCATCGGGCCGGACAAGCAAGCCTATTTTACTAATAAGTTTGTTTTAATTCTTTGTCCTCAGATTTCTTGAGCATTGCAACCATACTGGGGACTGGTATTCTAGGTAAGTACTGACATTAGTAAGATTCATTGATCCATCACGACACAATGTATTGGTGTGTCATTGGGTTTCCTTGTTTGTGTTGACAAGAACAACAAAAAAATTGTAAAACAATGTAAATGTATAACCACTGTATGAATAATTATTAAACCCTGCTGTGTGTGTATATATACAGTGGGGCAAAAAAGTATTTAGTCAGCCACCAATTGTGCAAGTTCTCCCACTTAAAAAGATGAGAGAGGCCTTTAATTTTCATCATAGGTATACCTCAGCTATGAGAGACAAACTGAAAAAAAAAAAATCTAGAAAATCACATTGTCTGATTTTTAAAGAATTTATTTGCAAATTATGGTGGAAAATAAGTATTTGGTCAATAACAAAAGGTCATCTCAATACTTTGTTACATGCCCTTTGTTGGCAATGACAGAGGTCAAATGTTTTCTGTAAGTCTTTACAAGGTTTTCACACACTGCTGCTGGTATTTTGGCCCATTCCTCCATGCAGATCTCCTCTAGAGCAGTGATGTTTTTGGGCCTTCGCTGGGCAACACAGACTTTCAACTCCCTCCAAAGATTTTCTATGGGGTTGAGATCTGGAGACTGGCTAGGCCACTCCAGGACCTTGAAATGCTTCTTACGAAGCCACTCCTGCGTTGCCCGGGCGGTGTGTTTGGGGTCATTGTCATGCTGAAAGACCCAGCCACGTTTCATCTTCAGTGCCCTTGCTGATGGAAGGAGGTTTTCACTCAAAATCTCACGATACATGGCCCCATTCATTCTTTCCGTCACACGGATCAGAAGTCCTGGTCCCTTGGCAGAAAAACAGCCCCAAAGCATAATGTTTCCACCCCCATGCTTCACTGTAGGTATGGTGTTCTTTGGATGCAACTCAGCATTCTTTCTCCTCAAAACACGACGAGTTGAGTTTTTACCAAAAAGTTATATTTTGGTTTCATCTGACCATATGACATTCTCCCAATCCTGTTCTGGATCATCCAAATGCTCTCTAGCAAACTTCAAACGGGCCCGGACATGCACTGGCTTTAGCAGGGGGACACATCTGGCACTGCAGGATTTGAGTCCCTGGCGGCGTAGTGTGTTAGTGATGGTAGCCTTTGTTTCTTTGGTCCCAGCTCTCTGGAGGTCATTCACTAGGTCCCCCCGTGTGGTTCTGGGATTTTTGTTCACCGTTCTTGTGATCATTTTGACCCTACAGGGTGAGATCTTGCGTGGAGCCCCAGATCGAGGGAGATTATCAGTGGTCTTGTATGTATTCCATTTCCTAATAATTGCTCCCACAGTTGATTTCTTCACACCAAGCTGCTTACCTATTGCAGATTCAGACTTCCCAGCCTGGTGCAGGTCTACAATTGTGTTTCTGGTGTCCTTTGACAGCTCTTTGGTCTTGGCCATAGTGGAGTTTGGAGTGTGACTGAGGTTGTGGACAGGTGTCTTATATACTGATAAGGAGTTCAAACTGGTGCCATTAATACAGGTAACGAGTGGAGGACAGAGGAGCCTCTTAAAGAAGAAGTTACAGGTCTGTGACAGACAGAAATCTTGCTGGTTTGTAGGTGACCAAATACTTATTTTCCACCATAATTTGCAAATAAATTCTTAAAAAATCTGACAATGTGATTTTCTGGATTTTTTTTTTTCATTTTGTCTCTCATAGCTGAGGTTTACCTATGATGAAAATTACAGGCCTCTCGTCTTTTTAAGTGGGAGAACTTGCACAATTGGTGGCTGACTAAATACTTTTTTGCCCCACTGTATTTGTTGTGTGTGTTTGTGTGTGTAACCAATTTGGCAATGAGGTGATCATTTTTTATGGGGCAAAGCATGCACTCACTCCCGCTCGCACACTCACACACACACTGACTGACTGACACATACCCACCGGGAGATGTGAGGCTATCTCACTGTGTTTAAGTGATCTTAAACACCACTTTTAAACCCTCCTTGTTTTTGGTACTACCTCTGACAACAAGCAACACAATACTTGACAAAGCAATATTCTCTTCATGTCATATGAGTGCCACCAAGTCCATAAGGGGACATAAATCCTTCATCCTTATAACCGATGTACCTTATTAATCCAAACCCCCGGCTCCCTACTCAATATCAACTTCTTATAAATAGGTTTCACCACATTCATTTTAATCTAAGGGTAATAACATTATCTCTGTCATTCATAATATTTGCACCCCAATGAGTGAATCCCTGCGATGCAAGGAGGTTAACAACGTCAACATCTGTCATCCACATTTTTTTCTTTTGTTTTGGTCCTACCTTGCAGCAGACCAATATGATGGGGCCCCCTCAGAGCCATCAGAGAGAATATGTTCTGTGAATATGTGCCTTTCCTTCTCACTGTTTGCCTTTGTGAAAGAAAACCACAGATGGCCCCGCCCAAAGGAAAACAAAGTCTAGTCTGCACAAGTGCAGTTAAAGAAATTACAAACAGCTAAAACAAAAATATGCTGCTGCTCACTGTGTGAGATACATTTGTAATGTGTAAAGTTTGATGCACCGGTTGAACCTTTAAGGCTTGTTTTATTGATCTATAATTTATTGATCTATAATTCCTAAATGAATAGCATTGGACCGCCAAGCGGTCTGGGGCCAAGCACCACTAGTCCTAATACATAAACACTGTCCTACAGAGGGGAAGGAGGTGGTGGGATGAACGCCTATTTGTTCTTTGGGTCTGTCTTTTAGAACACTGGTGCATCACAAGCATAATTAAAAGTCTGTCAGTCTTGTAGTTTTATATGGGCAGATAATCATTTTTTTTACTGTGCTTTATGAACTGTAGTTAAGATGGGGGGGATCTTTTTCTGTAGTTGTGATAGAAATTACATGGGACATTACGTTTCACTACTGTTTTTCATCTGCGTCTTCTTCGTGTTGTTCCACTAAGGTGGAGCCCTGTCGAGTTAATAGTTGTTCAATCACTTAAATCTCATTCAAATCATCTTCAGCCATAAAGTTTGATAGGAACTGAGAGCCAGGCATTAAATACTGTGTGTGCGTAGTGTGGCCTAAAGAGCAAGAGACAAGGATGGTGACAAACTGACTTGAAGATATTTCAAACACAGTGTTGGGATTGAAGTTTGGGATTGAAGTTGGATTCTCTTTTTGATGTTCTTCTTTGATATATTTTACAGGTCTGCCAGTGACAATTGCACATGCGGGACTGCTGCCTTTCCTCATCACCTTTCTCATTGGCTTCCTTGTCCAGGTATTCCTAATATAGTTGCATGCATTTCATTTTTTATGCAATTTTATCAAAATAAATGTTTGTTTGCCAAGTTTATTCAATGACAGATGTTGTCTCACTCTGAAATTGTTGTGGTAATGGGGACTGCATTCACATAGCGCTTTTACGACCTGCGGCCACTCAAAATGCTTTACAATTCGGACCTCCCTTTCACCCATTCATGCACCCATTGTCGCACCAATGGCGGTATCCACCATGCAAGGCAACAGCCAGCTCGTCGGAAGCAGTTAAGGTTAGGTGTCTTGCTCAGGGACACCTCGACACATAGCTAGGAGGGGCCGGCCGTGGCGGATCTATCAACATTGTCACTTGGGCTAATAGCCCACATGCACAAGCTTAAACTGCACACATTGAATAAGCCATCCTTCAGCCTTGTATTTCTATGAACCCAAAACATGATGTGTTTTGCAATTCTCTTCCAATAAATCACGTTGTCTTTTAACAGTTTTTCTCAAGTCGTTTATGTAGGGCCTGCTCTCTCGTATTTGTATGCGCGTCTCTGTTCATACTTTCTCTTGCGGATGAGCGCGTTGTGGCCGCCAGACCATATTGTGTCGTCGCAACTTGTGTTTGATGTAGGGGAGTGGAAATGATGGCGACTGATGCATCGCCGATAATGATCTTAACAACCCCCATTCCGGTCTCTGCCAACAGTTTCACAACAATGCTTCTTAAAATGACCCACCAGGAAAACCAGCTTAGAACCTGGAAATTGCTAGGAGGGACCAGAAATGGTGGAATATGGTGGTCATGGGCCCCTAGACTACTCTTTGTGTGGGGCCCCCTTTACTCCTCATGCTTTGCATGAAAAAATCTTGATTTAAAGCCATATCTAAAAGCGTGCAAGGAATATTATACGGCCCACACACACACACACAGACACACACACACTCGAGGTGCGCTGGCATACACACACACATATTGAGACTGCCTTAACCATATAAAGCGATGTTACAGAAAAAAGGCGTTCACAGTGCATCTGCAAGCTGGTAACTGTTATAACAGTTTCATGTTTTCTGTTACAATTTTAACTTGTACTCCGACTTTATTCTACTTGAAAAAATATATATATTTGTAAATGTGTAGACTGAAGCATAGCCAAAGTTTGATTTGTATCTCAAAACAATCCCACTCCTGCCAATCCCAGTGAAGCGATGTTGAGACAAAAGTACCAACGGCAGATGTTTGTGCTATGGCAGAAAATAGACAACTGTTTGGCAATTGAATAGCAAAAACGATTGCTTCCTAGGGTTTCCTTATAACACATCAAACACTTTAATGCTGAAACATTTAAGGAGTCATATTCCTGTAAGGTCTTTTAATAACTATTTATTAATAGCTTTATGTCTTGTTGTGAAGGGCCTTGTGATCTACCTGTTTGGGGAGCTGCTTCAAAGATGCCAGGCGGTGCAGGTCGATTCTCTGAAGGTAAGCCCTGGTCTTTTCTGCATGTCTATTTCATGCTAGGTGTCTCTTTAGTCTGGTTTAATGTTACTGCTTTCACACATTGTAGTTTCATGTTTCCAAAGTAGCCCTCCGCTAACCACACAAGAACGCCTTATACGACTATGTCATGCCTAATTACCTCACACGAAAAGATCGCTCTCCTCGTGACTTCAAACAGTGGATAATGAGTGAAGTCAGAAAAGCTATCCAGACAGTTATTTTCTTGATGGAATCTGAGAATGTCGCGTGTCTCTGAATGTCGACGTCAAGGGGTTTCAAACAGCTCTTGGAGTCTCTAACTTTACCCCTCTCTGCCCATGAAATCATCTCTAATCATTGTTTTGCCCTCCTCCCGTCCTCTTCTTCCCCATCCAGGGCACCTCCACAGAGCAGATTATAATGGAACAGGTGGAGGAAGGGGAGGTGGTGCCTGCAAGAGCAGCTCACACAGAAGAGGAGGAGGAGGAGGAGGAGGAGGTGGGGGATGAAGATGACGGGGAGAGTGCAGGTACATTTCTAATTTTTGTTAGTTTGAGTTGGGGAAAAACGTGTGGTGTGCCCTTTGGGGTTGTGTGAGAGCACTTTTGCACCAAACACCACTGCATACCCCCTGGATGGTGGTTTGGCTGCTTTGCAGGAAAACATCTTGGAGCAATGAATTCTAGAACACCGTCTGATCATCATGTTTTGATGTGTTAGAAACAAAGAAATGGAACAGGGAAAAAGTCAAGCAAAATAGACACACAGGTTATTCCTGCTAAACCAATGCCTATGGTATACCTTATATGCTTCTGTCTAATAATTTAAAGAAAGATAATGTTCAATGAAAGAATTTATCTCGGATACTGAAATAAGTACAATTTACAGAGAAAGATTGAATGAAATATAATGCCAGAATATGTTGAAAATATTTCCATGATTATTCGTTGGTGGTTATTGCGCGCAAAAAAACCCTGTTACAATTACCTTGCTTTATTTGAATCTATTTTGAGAGCCATGATGTTGTGTTTGGCCATGTCTTTACTTAGTAAAACAATTGTGCTTGTGACTGAAAAACAAAACAAAAAAAATAAGAACTTACTTTGGAAATTGCTAAGCAGCTGTCAGAAATGAAAAATCTATAACATTTTTCTGCATTGCTACTTGTCACAAGCTTATTTGCAACCCTGACATACGTCTAGAATGTGATGTTATTCATATTTCTGTTCTTTTTCTATTTCTCTGCTGTTTTCCCTTATTTAATTAACCTCATTTTTTATCATTACAAAGTCGTGGAGTTATGAGGGCACGTTTTAATTTTAACATAATACATATTTCTAAATATATTAATATTCACGAGTGGGCACCTCCATGCGCCATGTTCCTAGCATGGTAGAACAGGCATCTCATGTTCCAATGAGTGTTCACAACACTCCCAGAGCTCTGTGGGCCGTGAGTGAGGAGATCACTCTGAAGTCCTGTCACACTGCTACAGTGGGACAACACAGGGGCTCACAGGCACTTGATTTCTTTTTCTTTTCTTTTTTTTTTTATACCTAAGTCAGCACTGGCAGCCCCAAAGCTAATACAAAAAAACGCTCAAGTCAGTAAGAACAGTTTGCTTCAAGGTTGGACTCTCTCTCTGCTGGATTAGGAGAAAGCTGATAAGCTTATTTTTGCTGTGGTGTTACCTATCACTGATGCTAGTTCTGTAAAAGCATTTTTGACAGGAGGTGCCCTGGCTTAGTGGTTTCAGTCTATTTATGTGCGTCTAAAAAAAAATGTTTGATGCTTCTTCTATCCCCTTGTGTACACTTCTGTCAAAATTAATAGTTACAACATGCTGTTGTATTTGTCTCCCCATCTTGAAATTGGCACCTTCGTAAAAATTATGTTATTATTTTTGCAGGTTTTCTCCCGCCTAGTCCAAAAGCTTATATTTCAGTGTGTTGTTCTTTGCTTTGCTGTCCTTCTGTCCCTCTGTCCCTCTGTCCTTCCATCAATCCACCTTTTAAAAACAGCTAGACCATTTCAATAAAAGCTGTCTCCATGGCAACAAGACATGGCCTTCCCCTTCAGTCTGGGGGATTTAAACCAGAACGCATCACTCTTATTTGTTTTTTGAGAAATTCCTAGATGAACGTGGTTCAAATAAAAACGGTGATAGGTAAATCAGGTAAATCCTGAATCATACGTAGGCTATATGGGAATGAATGTCATCTTCCATTTCCCATTCAGCCTAACAAACTAATATGTTGCCTGCTTTGGTTATTTCTGTTTTTATGTACCTCACAAATTTTTTGTACCATAGTTTTCATGAGAGTGAGGCTGGTGAGTTTGTACCAGAGTGTGACCATCTACCGCTCAACTTTTTATTGGCAAATTACAGGATGGGTGTAGGAGGTGACATTCATCAGTTATCTGAGAGCCATCAAGATTGAGCACATTGCACGCATCGCATCTTGCAGATAATCCCCTGTGTGTGTGTGTGTGTGTGTGCGTGCGTGCGTGCGTGCGTGCGTGCGTGCGTGCGTGCGTGCGTGCGTGCAGTATGTGGGTGGGTGGGTGGGGGCAATCGGCAACGTGAACCCCTCCAATCAATCAGAGGACGCACGTATACAGTCAACACCAGGCGTGTAATAGTGTGCCGGCAATGAAGAGGAACCAGAATATGACAGCCTGATGTGATTACAAAAGTTCAATATTTTTTCTGAAAGGATAAGGGGGAATGAGAGTCAAAGATATGGAGGAAAAAAATGTTTTCAATTTAAACTGAGGACGAAGACACAGATAATAAACTGAAGACATAAACATGCATGTACATATTGCAGTACTCTAACCAGTAAAGCTTCACACAAGGCCATTAGAGAAAAAAAATTGCTGACCTGAAGGTCTATTGGTGCTTCAAGGCTCATCACCGCTTCCCTTGAGCAATTTGACTTCTGTGCATGTTTACTGCTTTGTAACCACACACTTGATGTTATGTTGTGTTATTTTACATTTTTATTCAAAGATAATGTGACAAAAGCAAAGTTATTTTAAGTATAACACAGTGTAATGATGATATAATTGGGAGGGGGGATTAGGAAATGATCTGACTTAAATTTTACATAAAAACTACACAGTTTAAAGTCCTAGTCAGCTTAGCAATAATGAGTAAAATCATCTGTATATGAGTCGTAATATGCAGATAAACGCCATCAATTGTGATTGTGGAATAAAATACAGTAGGGACATCGTTTTATGGTGTGTACATTGCACTAAGCCCCTTTTTAGAAATGTCAGTTTTAATACAGCCTCATGTTTGTAATGAAACAGATGGATAAGGCTGAGCTGAGCCAAGCTAACACAGTTAAGAACTACAGACACATCTCGATGTGTAGGAAATACTCTCTGAAAATGGAAAACAAGATTGAGCTGAAATCATTTCAAGAGCAATAAAATGTTGGTTAATCACTGGCATGTACATTTTTTCCATATCAATAGCCTTACAAGAGAATATAGTAGAGTGTACCGTTTTAATACATCCTGAAATGAAAGAATTTGCTACTTTTTATATTAAGAGAATAATAAATGCTCAAATACTGCCAGTATCAAATTGGTAGAAATGTGAAACCTATTTCACCTGTCAAGGTCCTGGTGTTAACTATTTATGATAGCTGACGCATCTTATTTGTTGAGGTATGTTCTAGATTTGATTTTGTCTTGTTATCAATATCAACCCAGATACGGAGCAGTCTGTTGATCCTCTCCAGTGTTTCCCCTAGGATTTTGTCTGACAGTAGTACTGGGGTGTGAGTGACGTGCACTATGTTGATGTGTGCACACAATTCTGTTGAGATTGGAGGCAGAGAGGTTTTGCTGTGATCAAGAATTCCAGAATTTCCCAAAAGCCTTTCAAATGTCAGGAGAGTGACCTACAATGGATAGAGGATGATGCAGTCAAATGCATGCCTCATGGGCCGACAGAGGCGTTTAGAGGTTGGGAATAATGTGATATGTGATTAGGTTTTTAGTTTTTTTGCTTTTCTTGCAATCCCATCGTTCAGAATAGTGTGTGTATTTTTCTTTGCTTGCTCTAGAATAGAACGAGCATGAAAATAGTGCAATTTCATTTAAACTGAGCATTGTAAAAATATTTTTGGGGGTTTTATGATAATTTATACGTCCTTTAAAGCTTTTAACAGACTTTGCAGTAATGGAATATAACATTAATAAGTATGTTTTAGTGAGTTTATAATCCCATGAAATGAAAATGGTGTTTTCGTTAGAAATGAGCTGAAAATGATGAAATGATGATCTACAGAGAGAGCGAGTCCTCCTCCATGGAGACTGCCATGTCACCCCGCCTTGTTCCTACAATAGCCCAGAACTGGCAATGCTGCTAAATTCTACACTCTGGACCTTTGATTTATTTTTATTTTCCATGAGATCCATGACCAGTGGCACCATACAGCACATTCATTATTGCTCTTGTTTCATGTTTAATATAATGGTTGGTAATGGATGCCTGTTTTGCGTGGCGCTCATAGAGCACCGCTCAAAAACAGGCATCCATTACCAACCATTATATTAAACATGTTTCAAGAACAAGAATTGTATCTTCCGATATGTGTTATCCACTCTGCTACGTGACCCAGACCTCCATGGCTTGACTGGTGGGCAACCCTCTTCATTCAGGCTTTGCCTTTTAGAAGGGATGCAAGGTGGCTATGCGCCACTATAACATTGTTTGGGGAGAACCCCGATTTATGTTTATGATAAAACAAATAGCACTTTGGCTGCCCATCGTTTTTTTTTTTTGGTTGTTAGTATTATATTATTAATTTTGTTTCCATGGCTGAATGCTGACTGCAGTGGCACTATTACGTATTCACTTGATGAATACAGATTTTGTACGTATTCGTCAAGTGATCATTCATCAAGGATTTTTCACATACACACACAAACACATAATTTAGTATGATGTACTAGTTCAGGTTAGAAATTAATTCTATCTGCATGTCACAGATGGTTGGTCTGCCCTCTCCTGAATATTTATTACTTACTTTCCTCTTGTAACAGCTGAGTACCATTAGTTGTTACAGCGGCAGACTTAACCCCTCTTGATTTTAACCTGTTACTTAACTTTCTACTGATTATCGTCAGCTGTTACTTACTTTATTGCTCTGCTTGTTATCATCAGCTGTTACACACTTAAACACTCTGCTGATTATCATCAGATCTACTAATCATCATCCGCTGTTACCTAATTATCTCTACTGATTACCATCAGCTGTTAACTCTACCTCCACAGAGTATACCAACCTCCTCTTGCACACGGACATTACCTAGTTGTTGTTTGTCCCTGTCCCCTGTCCATCCGTTTGCATCAGTTCTTCAAAGAGACGGTGAGAAAAATGGGTCAAACGAAACAGATAAGTGCAATATGGGTGGGAGAGAAAGGGAGAGACGGTAGGCCAGCAACCTGCTGTGTAGCGGGTTGATTTTTCGTCTGCGTTCCTCCTGGCTAGGGAATGGCATCCTCTGGAGGCCGACCACACTGCTAAACACATACTCTTAGACACAGAGCTTACATGTAGCCATGCAGCAATTATACATTTTGATGGGGCCATTATAGTCTGAGGAAAGAGCACAGTTTCACCGTTCCTAAATTATTTTTCATTTGTATATAATCACATTAGCATTCTTTAATTCAAGGTTGTAGTGTCTTTTCCCCAAAACATTTAATTTTCATTTATTTTTTAACAGTTGTTGCCTCTTGAAACAGAATTATTACTTTAACCCAATAATATATCCCCCTCAAACACAAATGGTGTTCTCGTGACAGAAGGCATCTGCTGCACCGCCCGCAATGAACTTTAAACTGGTGCACCAATGGTGTTATGTCCTTTTCCTAGAGTCTGCAGGTTGTGCTGGGAGTTTTATTGCCCTCACTGAAATCCTTGTTAATAGAAAATGAATCGCTTTCGAAAGTGAGAGCAGAAAAGATAGTGGTGAAGCAGAACAGGGAAATAAGTTAGTGGCTGCATCCCTACACATTTCCATACAACTTACACATTTCCTTCATTAAAAACCCAACCATCCATTCGGGTGCCTATATTCACCCATCCATCCTGTTTGTCTTTTTATTACTAAGAGCATGGCTCATTCTCCCATCTTTTTTGTCCCTTTGAATCCTTCTCCTTTGAACTACCAGGCGTTTTCACTAAATTACAAGCACTTGCTTTGAAGTTGACTTGCACATGCTTAGCATTTTTCGTACCCTGGGATTGGTCCAAATGAGGAAGTTAAAACGCTCCTCCATACTGTATATCAATAAGTATCAAGCCGTTGGCTGCCATCCCAATAATCTCTTTTCCTCCTGAGCACCGACGCTAAGCTAAAACGGCTAACGAAGCTGTGGGTTGTGGACGAAGACTTTCTAATTAAGTGGATTCAGAGCCCTCCCCGGAGACCGCCCAGCTAACAAGAAACCTTCCCCTTTCACCCCTGTGTCTCTATACTTTAAAAACACTCTTCTTTTTTTGCCGTGAAATAGCTTGTTAATGTAGATTCTTCAGTTTCTGCCGACTTTTAAATAATATGTTGCACATGCATTCCGTGTTTGGCACCACAGCAACAATGCAGACATGTTGCAGGCGATTATTCCCGTGTTGAGCAGTAGAGATAAATCAGATCCTCCGTGGTTAAAAGGCATGGTATAATCAGCTACTACTACCACCAACCATCTGGATTACAGCTCCCAACTTTGTGTCACAATGTAAAATAGGGTATAATGTTCTTATGTGTGTAAATGATCCACCTTTCCCTTCTCCCCACTAGCTCGCTGCCCTTCTGCTGTGCTTGTGTACCCATGGTGTGCTCCTCTGTGTGTCAGACACAGGCCTACTCACACCCGATGCAGAGGTGGATGTCCAGAGCCAAGCCCAGAGCTTACAGCCCAACCTGCATCTCCTGGGCCGTCTCTTCCTCAGCAGGCCCATGAGCCATGCCTTCGACTGCATCATCCTCTTTCAATTGTAAGTCACTCCCCTGGCATTTGAGTGTCTTTTGGGATGCTACACCTTCTATTGAATTGGATTGAGTTTTAATGAGTTTTGTTGAATTCAGTCATGAGACCATATCGGTTTCGTTGATGTTTAATACATTTCTATTTGTTAAGTCAGGCCTATTTGCCTCACAGAGTGGTACACATATTTATTCTCTGTTTACAAAACCAATTAATTTAACAAAATGTAATTCATAAGAATTGTGTGAAAGTGTAAAAACCTTGTTTCATTATTAGTTGAGCGTGGGTAATTCAGATATGTCAGTAAGACTTGGGGCTGTGTAATTTTTGAACCACAAACTTATGATTTATCTACTAATGTCTCTATAATAGGTATTTATCCCAGTCAGATGTGTATGTGGCTGGGATTTCGTGTATGTGTGTGTGTGTGTGTGTGTGTGTGTGTGTGCGTGTGTGCGTGTGTGTGTGTGTGTGTGTGTGTGTGTGTGTGTGTGTGTGTATGTATGTGACATATACCAAATTGGGACACAGATGAATTAGAAAGCTTGATTAGCACAGTGGACAATTATTGGTGGGCGGGTAATTATGAAAACCCTAACTGTATAATTATCTATTCTCTTGCTTACACACTTACCCACATACTTATCCATTGCACATGCATATAAAGGTCAACTATGTAATTTAACTTGCATAACAGCAACATGTGTACAGTACAATATTTGTGTTATATATTGAATGTTTGCATGTTGTCCTCGTGTTTGTCCTCGTTATGTGGGGCCTAAATCACAGGCCAATCACTTTGTGGCTGTATTCTAATTTCAATGAAGACAATGGAATTAAGGATTTAGGACTAGAGAATCTTCAATCGTATTGAAGACTGTAATTAATTAGACAACATATCAGCAAAGGTGCTTAAAATCCATCACTTTGTTGGAAAAGTATTTATTGGATGGAAAGGGAGAGAAACGTGTGTGTGTGTGTGTGCGTCTATGTGTTTTTTTTGTGGGGGGGGGGTTGTTTAGATTATGCACAGTTGTATAGACCAAATCTCTGTACTATCTCTGTGTGCATTTTTTCCCTTTTTGTCTGAATACATATGACTGTGACTATCTGTGAGTATGTATTTGTGCCTGTGTGTGTGTGGGGGGGGGGGGGGGGGGGGGGGGGGGGGGGGTGGGCTGTACAGGGGCTGACGGAGGGTCTTGTTATCGGAACACAAGCAGCTCTGTAACACCTGACCAATCGATAGCTCCTTCATTGTGTTCCAAGGAAGCTTAGCCCTCGATCAATGCCAAGCCTCAACGCCCCCCACCCCCCCATCCCCTCTGTCCTC
This sequence comes from Pollachius pollachius, assembly GCF_949987615.1. Classification (NCBI taxonomy): domain Eukaryota; kingdom Metazoa; phylum Chordata; class Actinopteri; order Gadiformes; family Gadidae; genus Pollachius; species Pollachius pollachius. The sequence continues at coordinate 19,557,093 of NC_136940.1, forward strand.
CTCCTAAACACACACACACACACACACGCACGCACGCACGCACGCACGCACGCACGCACGCACGCACACACACGCGCACCCACATACACATACACACACACACACACTGTTTCTCTCACACACAAAGATATTGAACCATGACCTGCAGCTTTTACCCTTGTATTCCCCTCAATCTACAGACACACACCTTGACATGGCACTGCCGATGTCCGACACACACACACACACACACACACACACACACACACACACACACACACACACACACACACACACACACACACACATTCACAGAAGGGGGCGAATTAGCAAATACATGATGCAGGCTGGGCATGAACTAAAAATGTTTTGGATGAGATCTTTATCTAGTTCACTTGGTCCTCAATATCATGTGTACGTGTATTACATGTTGAGCCAAGATGTTTGATTTTTTATCAGCATCACATTTTGACAGGTAGGCTTAGATGTTGTTAACCTATTAAAATAAGTCATTGCAAGGTCAAACATTTAACACTCAGATGTTTGTTATTCGTAAGGTATCTTGGGACTAAAAACAAAGAAAAACATTAAACAAGCAGTATTTTGGAGAAGTCTGTCTCTGCCTGATAGCTAAAGTTTATATTGTCTGATACTGAAGGTTTATTGCAAAGTGTCCTCTAAGTTCAAAATAAATCAGACGTGGCCCGCTCTCTTTTCTACAGCCAGCCACTATAGCTGCCCCAGCTCTCTCGCCCACTAAATATAGCACACACAGTACACAGTGTGTTTTGGAGTGAGTGAAGACTTCCAGCGGTCTCCATCAGAGAGCCCTCGAGTCCCGAGAGGAGCTGTAATATGGGCCCAGCTTTTAGAGAGGAGGGGATTTCAACCCACCACTGGAGCAGGGGAGGTAGAGACACTTGTTTATGAGGAGGATATTGCCTTACAGGCCGTTGCAAGCACACACCTATGTTCTACGTTAACACATCAAATGACAGTTAAATTACTTAAAACTCATTAAGGATTTGAAGATGTTTGAGTTCCCTCTGCATTCTTTTTTTCTGCTTTCTATGAGCGGGATTGTCACGAGCATGACAAATAAAACTACACTTCTTGTTGACCCTGAATCCCAGCCCATGTAGGATGTGCAGCTGTATTTTGCACTTCCATGGAAAGACTTAGCCCCGCACAGCGAGACCATATTGGCTTCGCTCATGAGGTCTGGAAAGTCGGCCGTCGCCATTGTTTGTCGCTGGGCATTGGCGGTTGACGTTACCTTGCAGTGGGTCAGGTAGCATCCTGCTGATTTATAATGAAGTGCCTTAATTAAAAGTAAACACCATCAGCCAACATTATCTAGCTGTATACTGAGTACTTTCATTGAAGTAAAAACCTAAAATCTCCAAAAAGGCGCAGTGTTTGTTTCATCATATACATCTCCTGCTCGGGTTCGCAGATTGGCTGATTTAATTTTGTCAGGGTATGAGCTGATGTCAGGCCGTTCCAGACTACAATCTCAAGGTTACCCAAGAGGTAGGCTGAATACTTTTGAGACTGGCCTCGCAAGGCCAGGGAAGAACTGCGGGCCTCATGACATCAATATTCGTTTGCATGAGTGCCAGGGCTCTAGCCCCCTCAGAATACCCACAGTAAGCGCGGGTAACTCTCATGAGGAAGTGCTGTCAACCCTTCTGTCGACAATTTCATAAAGTATTAAACATAGCGTTCGAGACCCGCCGTAGACCAAGGCGCTGTGTTCCTTGAAATTAAGGAATTTGTTTTTGAGAAGTAAAGCTGTTTGAGCCCTGAATGAGTCTGGCTGTCTGGGGCCGGGGGGGCTCTGCGTCACGGCCTCAAGTTTGCACTCAACTTTGTTGTGACTAACAGATGAGGATCTAATTACTGAGATGAAAAGGTTTACTGACAAACTTATATCTCTTATTATATCTAATATCCTCGTAATATCCATTTCTCTCTCTCTGTCTCGGTCTTTCTCGATCCAGTATCTCTGTCGGAATCAGCTACGTCCTGGCAGGCAGTGAAGCCTATGCTGCTCTATTCAACGTCAGGTGAGTTTGGGCTAATATGCTTAATATGCTGGGCAGGTAAGTTGCATCTACAGCTCAATATGAGTTATAAAGTTGTTCCCTGCCATCTTTGACTTTTGTGTCACAGATGCCAATCCTTCTCTCTCCACTGTGTGCAGCCTTGTCTGCCGCAGATCACCCTCAACTGTGAACATATATTAAATATTTATCTACTTTCTATTTAAATAATTCTCACTTCTTCCTGCCTGCCGTGGGCTACAGCCTTTTGTTTTGGAGTCTGCTAGGAAGTCCAGTTTGCGCTGCTTTGATTGGTGATTCTTTAGGGGAGATTGTGGGTCCTTACACTCACAGTATGGTTGATGCAGTTGTTCCTCATCCTCTTCTGTTTGGCAGCTTGCTGTTCCTTGTGGTCTGATAGGTCGGCTGTAAGCAGTAATAAAGTTACCCTTTTCTTCTGTTTGACATTCCTGTTATGTCTCGTTGGTTTGAGCTGGTCCTGTAGGTGTCATAACAATTGCCGTTCACATAAGGGTCATACATAATGGTACTTGAGAGTGCATGTGTACTAAACCGTAGCATTGAGGCCGCCCTATGTCCAGCATGCACTTCACCACGCTCAGTCAGACCACCCATACACCCATGGCAAGCAAGCCATCTGCAGGGTTACAGAGGTGCACCTAGAGGGTCAGAATCAGAACACACCCCTGAGTCTTCATGCAACCTTTCAGTTTAACAAGGGACATGACTATGAATCAAAAGGGTGGAGCTCATTGTATAATTCAGTTCAATTGGTCGGGTGATTTGTCTGAAGGAAAACATGCATTCTTTTGGCTTTCTGGTGCACAGAATCGGCACCACCTAAACCTATCTATCTAAGTTTTAAATTGTTTTGTTTTTGTTTGCCAAATAGATACTTCTGTGTCGCCGTTTAAAATGTATTTAACCGGTACTCGTTGCATATATATTTTACACTCACTGTAGGCCAACTGTGGGAAAGGGGCCCTCTGTAATTTAGTTAAATAGATTAGTGATACAGCAATGAAGTCCATGGCAAAATTGAATCAATGAATTTGCATGTAAAAGAGCAAATTGTAAGCAGGAGAAAAAAAAAAGTAAGCTATTTAATTTGTCAACGTTAACAGAGATGATCTGAAGAACCATTTAGTTATATTGGCCTTCACAACTATGTGATTTCATGAATTGTGCAAGTGTTTTGGTTGTTTTTAGTTTTTGTGAGCATGTGATATACTTTCTGATGTTGGCCAGTTGTGTCTGATCCATTAGTAGTGCCGATGTTTAAGAACAAACACACACACACACACACACACACACAGACACAGACACACACACACACACACACACATAAACAAACACACACCCTGAATCTGCACCACATTCCCACATTCCGAAACTTCAGTGTCCCCCCCTGCTGTTCTCACTGCCTCATGGTTTTGTAGCCTTTTACACATGAAAGTGTATATCTGACAGATTTATTATTTTTTCTACTTGTTTTGTTTGTCCTATTTTTCATCCTCTTTGCTAAGGAGCTCACTACAGGAAGGCTATTTGCAGCTAAAAGTGTCTGCCTGATTATGAGTACCCTCATCATCATAAACATTCAAATGTATGTTCATTTCATCAATTCTTTATGCAAACAACATAATAGTTCAATGCTAAATATTGAATGATTTCCTTTTTTAAGCATTCCACTAGGGAAAGACTTTCATAAAACCCCTGGCATCAAAGTAAGACAAACAAAGATCATTCACAAAAAAAGTTATTTCATTGGTATTGTCTGTACACATCCAAAGCACACACACACGCAAAATAACTCATTTACATCAAGGACCATTGAGTAATCAATTAAGCAGGGGAGCCATCCATCAATGCCCTGTGCCCTTGACAATATTAGTCTGAACTCATTGAGCAAGGCCCTTCAAGCTCCTTCCGCTGCTCTTACATTGCATGGCATGAGTGGAGAGTGACAGTACACAGTCAATGCACTGCCTAGTGTATATGAAAGTACTTAGTCCATGTACTGCACTGTCTATATGAACGTACGCAGTGCATGCACTGCCCGGTGTATATGAACGTAAGTAGTGCATGCACTGCCCGGTGTAGATGAGCGTACGTAGTGCATGCACTGCCTGGTGTATATGAATGTACGTAGTGGATGAACTGAACGGTGTATATGAACGTAAGTAGTCCATGCACTGCCCAGTGAATATGAATGAGCACTTGAACATAGCCCTTCCATTGGCAAGGATCAACAGGGATAGACGATTTGTGTGTGTGTATATATATATATATATATATATACTGTATATATAGACATTTATAGCTCAGGGTTTCCTCTACATGCATCACCCAATGGCACAAAGCCAATGCTGGATAACATGCAACATTACATTCATATAACAAACATAACATATAACATGTATTAATTGTCCCCTACGGCTCAATCTTTTTATGTCATCTGAGTAAAAGAAAATAGAAGCATAGATTTGATTTAGTGCTATAGAAGAATACAAACACAGATTGATACTGTTGTGGCATTACCTCATGAATGGCTTTGGACTGCATGAAGCATAAATAAACAAAGTTAATAATATAAAGTAGCCTACAACTGTTATTGATTAAAACAAAAGCAACAACATAATGAAACCCGGGAGGGGTTTCATTATAGGGTAGAGAGGGTGGGATGGAGGAATGGCCGATTTGTGGTAACATTAATGCTAAAAAAATACACATCAACACAGTGCTCGGACACACCTCAACCACACTGCTGGAGGGAATGTCAGAGGAGACACTGTTGTTGCATTTATGGTTGCTATCAGCCTGCAGGAGTCCGCAGTGCAGCACTCCTTCTGGGATTAAGAAATTACTGAGATCATCTTCTTTTGAGTACTGGCCCATGCAAAGATCTGGTGTATAACAATTCAATTCAAAACTACAAGATATAACAGAATATTCAGATGACTTATTTTTCTGAATAAGAAACGAGACAGGTGCTCCTCATTCTCAGGTCTTGAGAGTGCCTGCACATGAATGAGCTACTGTGAAGTGGGCACACCTGCTCCCTCTCTTGAGAGTTATGAGGAGACACTAAAAGAAAGGGAGAACGGCGTAGCCATGAGGGTGCACAGGGCGACCGGCTTCAGGAAACCACTGATGTCGGATGCTTTGAGCCATCACATTCACTGTAGAATGCTCTTCACAGAGCTCGCTTTAGCTTGAAAATAATTCTTAAGAGGGCTGGCGCCAGGGATGTCTCTGGTCCAAGGTTCGGTCGATATGGCATCTCTGGATGTATTGCCTGACCCCATGACCTTTTGTTTGGGCAGTCAAGAATGCAAGACCTGCATACTGTAGGAAGAAGCGTTCATTTCAATGAAATCACACAAACATCATGAGCCGTGCCCTCCGACAGAAAAATAAACTGTGCTGTCAAATAAAAAGGGAATCATACGTTTGGGAATTTATTGCTCAAAACTTTGAAATGAAGAATCAAAAATGAACCCAATTAACCATGAACCATTGCTTGGTGATGTCTCTTCCGATAACCCTGCCAGGAAAGAGGAAATTACATTCTATGCTTGACAGCTCATTTAAAGAGAAATGAAGGCGTGATTGTGCCACACGTGTTTTGGTGTGCACATTCCATGCACGACTGATGTATATATATATATATCACTGCTGGGTGGTCTCTAGCCCTAAGCACTCTCGCTCACGTCACAAATCAACTCATGACGGATCAATACACATCACTGCCTGATCGACCCTGCGTTTAATCACGTCCTAATGTCTTGGTCTACTTGGGATTGCATTGTGTCACTGAACTAAGAATGTAATGTCTTTAAGCATCATTCAAATCCTCCCCCCCCCCCCCCCCCCCCCCCCAAAAAAAAAGGCAAGTATTGTCGGATTGGTGGAGTCAAGCCGTTTGGACAGGTCTGGTATCGATGGAACCGTGACAAAACATGCGCCTCTTTAAAAAGCAATCTCTCACTTTCTTATGCTCTCACACCACCTCCTCCTCTCCTGCACCTCCTCCTCCTCCTATTTCTTCTCATCTCACATGCCTTTCTGTAATTACCTTTTATCAGCTAACTGAGCTAATTTATTTTGTCATGCCCCAGTAAGCGCTTAACCCCACAATAATATTATTCAGATTCTCTGTGGTATGTGTGTGTGTGTGTGTGTGTGTGTGTGTGCGTGTGTGTGTGTGTGTGTGTGTGTGCGTGCGTGTGCGTGCGTCTGCATGCCTGTGAGTAGGAGGTAGGTCTAACTGCTCCATCGCCTGCACGCCTGGGCGATTCATTAAACTAAGGAGAGGGGATGATGGTGGAGGGAAGGAGAGAGGGAGGGCAGGAGAGAGGGAGGGAGGACAAGTGTGCTGTGGGGGGGGCTTTCTAAAGTGAGAAACGTTGGTCAGAGCGTGGTGCGGATAAAACACCTTCCCCCCCACCCCGCATCCCACAAGGCCCAGGGGGGGGGGGGGGGGGGCAGACAATCAATAGGTTGATTTGCCGCAGGGTCTCTGTGCCGAAGCCGACCTCTGTAAGTCCCCCTGCCGCAGTAGACGTCTTGTCAATAGATATAAACCACACGCACGCACCCAGTCGAAACCTCTCCCTGCAATGTGCCGCTGCACTATCGGTAACGTCCTGCCCCCCCCCCCCCCTCCTCCCGCCACCAACTCTGCAAGGACATTTTTGTAATGTAATAATAATAATAACTCATTGCATTTATATTGCTCTTTCCAAGGCACTCAAAGCGCTTTAGATAGTAAGTGTCTGTGTGTGTGTTTGTGTTTGTGCATTAGTATCTGTGTGTGTGTGTGTCTTTCTTTGTGTGTGTGTGTGTGTGTCTTTCCTTGTGTGTGTGTGTGTGTGTGTCTGTGTGTGTATGTGTGTGGGGAGGATATCACACCTCCTCCACTGCCACTGTGTAGCCCCCACCTGGGTGATGCTCACCAACACACTGGCCTTCACAGTGCATTCACGATGTTCTCATTGCACCATTTTCCCATGTCAAAGTTAAAAATAGAAACGCTCTGAGCTGCATATCATCAATGATTTACAACAGATGCAATCACACCCCGATGTGCCCCACACTTCTGGAACAATCCCTAAGCTACATTGTCTTTATGTGCCCTGTTCTGTTGTGCGTGCGTGTGTATGGTTGTGTAGCGCACTTACAGTATACAAAGTGCGGATGATAACTTTTCTTCAAAGTTCTTCGACAGCTGTATTATGGAGGGAGAAAGAGAAATGTAGATGGAGGGGAATAAAATGGGGGATGGGCGGACTACTAGAATATCTATGAAATGCGAATTTAGCGGTGAAGGACTGTCACTCTTTCTCTCGTTCTCCGTCCCCCTCTCTCTCCCTTGCTCTGTCTCTCTGGTCATTGAGAATGGTTGTATTATAATTGGTTGTCTCTGGCTGTCTCACTGTCTGGCTGGGATTCGCCTCACACGGCTGGCTGGGTCTTATTTCCGCGCTATTTGACCACCTGCTTGTTCATTTATTTAAATGACTGATTGTCCAATTGTTCCAATCAGTGGAGCGCAGGACTGCATATGGTACACTGTGTTGGATAGGATGCAGTAACTAGGAGAAAAAGTACACTTTTGTTGGGGATGAGGCTATGAATGTATGCATTTTGCATACATTTGCATTTATTTGTTGTCTGTTATTATACTCTGACATGTCATTGACCTTTTGATTCGATTTAATCAATATGATGACGTATGATATCCATGAAAAGGCTTGACAATAAATGTTCTTTGAATAGCCAACTTTTGTCATTAAACATTTGTGTGTGTGTGTGTGTGTGTGTGTGTGTGTGTGTGTGTGTGTGTGTGTGTGTGTGTGTGTGTGTTTATGTGTGTGTGTTGGGCGGGGGGGTTTTGCACATTTCCCACAGCCACATCTATGTGATCCCACTCTTCACCTGGATCCTGACTTTGTCCATCCTATTGGCTCAGCTAATAATACAGCCAATCACCTCCCTGCTCACCCTGTTCAAAGGACTCCTGCTCATCGTCACGGTAACCAGAACTATGTCTCATCTTCGTTGCTTTGATGGCTTTTGATATTCTAACCGTGACATGATACGCATATCTTGTCATGTTTGTGTCAATGGGGTTCCATTGGACTGAAATGCAAATGATAGTCTGTACCACAGAGAACCTGTGTGTGTGTGTGTGTGTGCATAAACGTGTGTGTGTGTGTGTGTGTGTGTGCGTACACGTGTTTGTGTGTGTGGGTGGTGTGTGTGTGTGTTCATGCGTAGGGGACGTTGAGATAGTCAAACTGCCTCCCCTAACAACAGTATTAAACCTGTGCCGGGTGATTGACGCAGCACCATAACTGTATTTGAATGCAAATAACACTGAACACCTTTGGAAACGTAATATAAAAATACTTATTAAAATGGCACTGGGGTGAGGCCAGGGGAATACGATGGGCGGGGGGGAGATGAGGAAGGAGGGAGTTTGTGCATATTGAAAATGGGCAGGGAAATTGATAAATTGGGAAAAGGGGTGGGGATGGCGGGTGGGGCAGGGGAAGCGGAGAAATAAAGAGAGATAGAGGTGGGGTGAACAACATCCACTATTTTATTGCCTTTTCTAGACCTCTGAGAACAAATTGAGAACCCGCCATATCAAAACTCCCCCCACGCTCCCCATCTCTCTCTATCTGATTGTTAGTCTGTCTGTCTGTCTCTCTCGCATTGAAAGACACCCTCTGTCCCTTGTAGGCAGAAACATGGCAGACCAACATGTTCCATCATAAACAAGCCTCATAATATTCCAATGATAATGTCCTGCATGCTGTCCTTTAGGGATCCTGCATGCTAGCCAGTTGACCGGGCCATGATCGGAGCAAATGAGAAGTTATGTATGCAATGGAATGCGTTTTTTTTCTCCTTTGAACTGAACAGCTCATGGTATACCTGTTTCTGGGTGTAGTCACCATCACATTCACTTTCAGGACTAGTGGTCAATCGCGCCTACCCTCAGAATGATCCGTTACGTTAATACTTATTTTTCAATAAGAATTGACCAGGTGAAATGGACAAATGGATTGACCCCTCAACTTCATACAGCCTGAGGAAGACGAGCATATGGGTTGTCTTTTCATTGAACTATCCTATGTATTTAGAGGATCCAATTAAAATGGAGTTTCACTTTTTAATCCAAGTGCATATAGTGTAGCGAATGGCAGGGGGGGATTATGAAGTGATTCATCCGTGTTGGGGAAACGTTATTTTTAGTGGTTGTTTTCTTGTTTGATATCTAAAAGTAGGCTATCATTCTTTTGGAGAAAGATGGCATTGAAAATGAAACTCTTGCAATACAACTGCACATTGTTATTTTATCAAAAGCATCTTATACAAGTGTCATGTTGTTTTACAGTTTATTTGTCAAATGTACACTACAACACAGGGGCGTCCTTGGCAAGGAAATTCTTAGGACAAGGCAAGCGACAATAATGTAGTCAATTAAGTTACTCAAAGTTTCACAAATTGGGCATAGCAAAAGTATCAAAGTATGCATAATATAAAAAGAGGAATTGTATACCTGATATACACAGCAATAACAAAAAAGCACCAGCATGTATTATGAATATAAAGTGTAGGGGTGCCGAAAGTGACAAGGGCATGCTTAAATGTATACTCAGATATATACAGTTCAGGTATAACGTTCATGTTTACACACGTACCGCAGTGCAAGTTAACATTGGCTTGTAGGGCCGACTGCTGCCGAGAGGAATAAGCAATACCTAACAGATAGCGATAATTGAAAGTGGTGTTGAGTGTGTTGAGTAACGTAAATCAGCTATTACCTCGCCATTTCTTTCAATATGCACAGTGACCATGGTGACTATAACATAGATAATTGACCGTGATTTGTTAAACTGATTTATTCACAGGCTAGAGTGCTCAAAAATTCACAAGGCTGAAATGGTGTCGTATTCAGCTCTATGATTTTTTATTTATCAAATAACCTGAGGTAAAATCTTGACGAAACATCGCGCTCATTTTAAAGTGACCTCTACTCCGCTCTGTAAATATCTTATTTACTTTTTTTCACATTGCAAGCAGACATGTATACACCGAGCACAAGCAAGTGGCCTGCATCACCACAACCTCTCTCTCGCTCTCGCTCTCGCTCTCTCTCCCGCTCTCTCTCTCCACATGCACAATGACCCGCTCACCAGGCTCCGGCGTGAGTCAGCAGTAATCTCTCGGCTCAGTCCCCGCCCCCTCTCCATTTCTCCAGCTGAAAATGCTGATGAGCCTCTCCCTTTATTTCCCTTCCCGTCAGCCTCCTGCTGGTTATGGGGCCCCAACAGGAAGCAGAGAGCGGGGGGGGGCGGGAGGCCATGCGGAGGCTGCATCGTGCACCAGGTTTCAGTCTGGAGTGGTCTGAAGTGAGTTCCTGAAAGGGGGTAAAAGGATCCGGATGAAATATTGATGTGTTAAAAATGGATGTGGCTTGCGGCGGCTTGCTTTGGGCACTAATGTTTTAATAGCCCAATAGTGTAAGGCGGGGAAACAAAACCAAAGGGTTAACACTAAAAAGCTGCTCTGAAGATAGCGGCACTGCGTGCAGGACGTCCATCTTCTGCTGCACAACCATGGCTTTTGTTCTGCCACAGTTTCTACCCCACTGTGTTCCGTACAGATAGCTGATAACAATCGTTATCTAGCACTGATACCCGGGATGGTGCCTGATACTGGGTAAGGGCCATATCAAGATGTCTAACCACCCCGAGAAGAGAAGCTACCACTGCACCATCATTATATACACAGGCAACACATCGCACCGAAGGAGCTGTGTTATTTATCTGTTTCTGTCAGCCGCACTACTTTTCCCTAATTCAATAATTTTTCAATGTTATTTTTGTGTCTGCTGGCTGTTTTTCAGCCTCATTTCGTATAGTGCCTCAAGGGTAATATATAGTTAGTCTTTAACATCATATTCATTTAGTGGCAGGGCTTCTGTTTACCTTCTATGCGTTTACTTCAATGAAATGGCAAATCAAACATTTACCTTGCAGGATGGTGATTTGGGTCTCTTATTTCCCCCAAAGTTGATGCTGGGATTACAAATGTATTTATTAGTTTCCTGGTTTATTGCTGTGTTAGAAATCTTCGGGAGGAGTGTTTGTGTGTGCTTGTGTGTGTGTGTGTGTGTTTGTGTGTTTGTTCATCAGCATATGCCTAGAATCACATACACAAACACTGTATCCTTGCTAGTTACAGCTGGTGCAATAACTGTAGCTATATAAATCAGATTGCCTGTATGTGTGTGTGTGTGTGTGTGTGTGTGTGTGTGTGTGTGTGTGTGTCTGTGTGTGTGTGTCTGTGTGTGTGTGTGGATATGTGCATACTTACCCTTGAACACACATGCGTTTGTGCGTGTACAGTATGCACGTGTGTTGATGTGTGTTCACCAAAAGGTGGTTGCATATCTTTCAAGGTCAGGCGTTTGTTTTTGACATGGCAGGGTGCGCTCCCATTCAACAGCGCATCCCTGCAAGCAAGGTTAGCCCCTCGCTATAACCCCCTAGGAGACAGCTGCCTGCATGTTGGAAAAGATTGGACTCCCACTGTGTTGATCCTCCACCACTACCAACTACCAGGGCAATGCTGCTGCTACCATATGATGCTGCACAGACCAGACAGTCAGGGCAGATGGATAAGCGAGGTTGCTGTCGAACGTCTGAGTCGAGGCTGAAATGATCCAGACACAACATGTGGACAAAGGAAACAGGGAGGAATTCGTAGTGGTGGTGAACAGCGCTTGGAATCGCTGAGCTGATTAGGAGACAAAATCAGCACAATGTCATTGTTATTGTGGGTTTTCAACATCTGTTCGATAAGGATCCGATTGCATCTGTTCCAGGGTTTCCCCCCGGCTGTCTATAGGCCAGGCACAGCAGCTCCTCCTAATGTTTGACCACTACAAACAGATTTACTTTTCACAGTATGACGATAATGTGCGCATTGTCGTCATACTGTAAATATAGACAGTAAATAGAGACTGCTACTAGCCATTTTTAACTCCAATTTAGACTAATATAACATACGTTAATTAATATAACACGTTTATTAAATCAGAGAGTGGCCAGTCTCTGGAGACGGAGAGCTCCGTTCTGTCTGCTGACGCACAGTGTTCACATCCGATCAAGAAAAGAAAAACATTGATAAGAGTAGGTAGAAACGTTTGACTGATACAAATCGTAATTACCTGTGAATGATGTGTTTCAGCGTATAGAAAAAATGCTGTACCATTCAATTTAGCAGAACAGCTAAAAATGCACGACATGTCCTAGCAGAGAGAATCAATTTCAGCACTGCTGATGGGTCTGTGTCATCCCTTCCTGTTGTGATTTTCATTATGACTCACATAATTTTCGTTGTGATGCACATGATTCTCATTATGATGCACATGATTTTCGTTAGGATGCACATGATTTTCATTATCATTCACATGATTTTCGCTATGATGTACATGATTTTCATTATCATGCACATCATTTTTTCATTTCAATCCACAAGAGATTTTGATTCCATTCAGAACATTTCAAATATTCAAATTTTAGGGTACAGCACTGCACTAGATGCTTGCCTCTTTCTCTCTTTCTCGTAAACATTTCCCACTGAATATCATATAATACAGAACATGAATGAAAGTCAACCTTATGCAATATTGGTCAAGATACACAGAATGGATGGGTTTCATAATGAATTATTCTGATTTGACTTACTCTTGAGTAATGTTTGATACTTTACTCAAGACTTATTATTGGTTGACTGAGTAGCAAAACCTGCATTATTTCATGGTTAAATCATAGTGAAGTTCCAATCATCACCGTCTATGGCAGCACAGAAAAAGGTTAAAAAAGTTTGAAGAAGAGGGTGACAGGATATAGTTAGGATATATTTAACTCCCGGTGATACCTACTACAATCATGGGGTCCGAGAGGTGTGCCTTGTGTGATGTGAAGGGATAAGACATGTAAAGTTGACCACCCCCATCAGTGTTGGGCAAGTTACTTCAAAAGAGTAATGCATTATCTTTTACTTGTTACTGTCATTTGAAAGTAATCAGTTACATTACAATATTACTGTCTTTGAAAATCGATAGAGGAATTTGTATAAAAACAACACACAAGTTAATTTCGGGTTTAAAATGCCTCGTAACACACATTACTGAGATTTGTACCGAGTAAAATATCACAATTTTTTTGTAATGCCTTGCATTACCTCGTTACAGAAAAAAGCAATGCATTACAGTAATGCATTACTTTTGTAACACGTTGCTCCCAACACTGACCCCCATACAAAACCATTTAATATGTTGGCTTTTGTGTCCTGAAGAAAAAATAAGCTATTTCCGTTGGAAATGACTTCCCTCCACCTTAGAGGCTTCGGTCGCGGGGAATTCGGTGACAACCATTTCAGTATTGCGCCTTTGTTACCTCGTGGCTCTACCTTTCCTAATGGTTCAGCATGTCCACTCTCTCACTGGAGAGCCTTTTGTCTGCTGTATTGTGGCACCCACAAGTGCACCGGAAAAAAGAAAAGGAAAACCTCAGAGTAGAGGAAGATCCATATCTTCTCTCTGATGTTTTATTAACTCCGTCTGTTGACTCTCCTCTTATTCCACCTCCTACGCTCCCGGTGTTTCCCCTCTCCCTCTCCTCCTCTCCTCCTAAAAGCCTGCCTAGCCCCTGTTGCGTGCTGTCTCCTCCCCACCGCTGCCTTTCAGAGGCTCCTTTTCAGCTTCCTCATAATAACTCTGGATTACCCCACACTCTCTCTCTCTTGCTCTTTGTGCCTCCCCGTCCATTTCCGCTGTCTCCTCTCCTAGCATCGCGCGTCCACCCTCACCTCCCAACACACCGCTATTAATCATTGAGCCCTCTCTCCTTGCTCTTCCTGTACACCTCCTACCCAGGGTGTTTTCCACCCAGTGGGTGTCGCCCGGACTGACAATGCTTTTATCGTCAGTGTCTTTGGTGCCATAGTTATGCTTCTTCCCGGCGCCGTATTCCTCCTGTCTACTGCAGCATAGCGTGTCAAAACGAAGGGCCGAATGACCAAAAATAAATCTCCACAGTTTCTTAGCGGGGAGTTCTTCCTCTGTTGCGTTCTACAAAAGGCACCTGTTTCTGGGTATATCAAGGGCTGGCCGGGACTAGAGCAAACAAACTAAGGAAATTAGTTTGGAGATCAAAAGGTAGCTTTAGTGAAAGGTAAGCAGGAAGTTGTCATATTCAGGCAATGTAGATGCTTAACTCACCCATACGGTTTGGAATAGACAAACTTTGAAGAAGCTCAGAGACTCTTTTTAAAGCTATTAGTGGTAAGACTGTCGATTGATGGACTGGACCAGAATAGACGTCAAGTATCCCAAATGAGTTTGAACGCAGGAAAGGCGTTTCTTTGTTATTCTTTCAAAACTTCTGTTCTCCTTTCGCTTGAATGGCTTGTGGTCAGCACATCTCAATAATCCCTTCCTAGTGAAGTTTATTCAAAATAACCACATGCCACATGGACCACATGCTGTAGTTCCCAGCCCTAGTCCCTGAACATCAGCATGGCACAGCTGTCACTTTATTGCTGCTCTGCATCTTATCTGGGAACATAGCGGCCAAGGGAAATGATGCAAACAAGTGTGTACATGACACCTGTTGAAATGGTCAACTTTTCTAATTGCCATGACTTCATTTGATATGAACAAAGTCTGTGCAGGCAGGTATGACCAAATATGACTCTGGTGTCAATACGCTGCGATGGGGGGGAAAACAATGATATTGAAGGACGGCCCAGCCCTAAATCGATGGCTTTATCTGTGTTCCCTGAGGGTTTGAGTCACGATAGCCACTGGAAGCGTCCTCTTAAGGGCCCCTGCGCATCCTTGAAGCACAACAAGAGAGAAATAGGACAGATTGATTTTAGATTGCTTTGATGGCAGGCGTCCGAGCTAAGTGAGCCCACAAGGCCAAAGGAGCAAATACATGCGCGCACTCGCACACACACACACACACACACACACACACACACACAAACACACACACACACACACACACACACACACACAAATGCAATCTTCTTGGCGGCTCAAAAATCATGGAGACAGGGAAGTGAACCTACAGTAGATGTCATAGATATGCACATGGAGATGAATATGCACTAAGCAACAATATATATATATATGTAAATTTACATATAATAATAGTTACATATAATAGTTTCTTGGTGTTTCCATCCATATTCATATTCATATATATATATACAGTATGCATATTATTACACAGCTCTTTTCAATGCCGTGGAACGCTCCGTTCACTTGCATGGGCCCTTCACAACTTACGGCATGAATTATATTTGATAATTCAACGTTGCTAAGTATAATTGACCGCTGTCAAGGAAAGTGCATTTTCATATCACTCCGCAAGTAGTCCGGTAACTTATCAACCCCAGCGTACTCGGTTGCTAGGCGACGTCGACGTCTTTGGCAGACAATTTCTGTGCTGATCAACACTACGAATGCTGGTAACAAACTAATTATGAAAGACACTTTGTGTGAAGTAATTTTTTCGTTTTGGCAAGTAGCTGTGTAATAAGCGGGATAATGTATAGAACGTCTTATCGAAAATAAGCCCTTATTTTTCCGATAATGACCGGCATTCTATACATTATCCCTTACATATATATATACAGTATGTTTATATATCTATAATTATGTATTATATGTGTTGCTTTGTGTTTGCTTATTCCTTATAGAGTCACATAAATGAATAATAAAAAAACAACCAGAGGAGAGCAGGGAGCAGCCGATTTAGTTTGGGCATCGGAAGCAGGTCTTTGAGGGCCGCTGGCCCTGCTCTACATCAACATGAGGGATAGTTTGATGGGGGTACAAGCAAGGTCGTCGGTGCCAGGGGGAAATAACACTGGACACAAACATACATACACACACACTATCAAGCACCATCCATTTATGGCCCCGGCAAAAGTGATTTTTATTTTATATGGCTGAAATATTAATGTCTCCATCTTGGGTGTACTTAGGCGGGGAATACATTTTTTTAAGCGAAAGAAAGAGTCAGAGAGAGACGGCGAGAGAGAGAGAGAGAATAGGGTATGAATATAGATGAATATATAATAAAGAGCGATAGAGGATACAAGATGATAAAGATTGATGAACATAGAGAAGTATGGACAGAAGTACTTTATACTTGTGTTTTCTCCGTACATTCCCATTGTATAATATATAATAAAGAGCGATAGAGGATATAAGATGATAAAGATTGATGAACATAGAGAAGTAAGGACAAAAGTACTTTATACTTTATACGTTTTTTCTGTACATTCCCATTGTATTGAATGGGGGACCTTCTGGTGCGGGGACTGGCAAAGTTGGCTGCTGAAGTTCCGCTCACTATGAATATGAGGCTGGCGGGCTGGTTGCCGAGTGATGGGCCTGCTTTGTTCTCACAATTGTTTTGTTTAAGAGCTGCAGTCTAACTTATCAGCAGCCCATCATAATTTTTCAAGCGCATAGCAGTGCACGTTGTTCCTCTTTGAGGTTGTAAGGGGAGCCCCAGATATTACCCCTGCTAGTAGTTCTATATAACAAAATCATTTAGCAGTGGGAAATTATTGCAGGGTGGACACTAATCAAATATACAGCCTTATTTAGCAAGAAAAGTTCTGAACTCCACCCACTGTCAGCTGTACTATCGTGCTGCAGTACTGTTGTGGGTATTATAAATACTAAATACTGAGAAATGTCCTCTCTCTCCTTTTCGACAGTGATTGCATTAATGTGATTGTATTTACTTATTAGTCGTTGTATCCCAATTTATTTTTATACAAATCGTAAATGCTGAATCATGAATCATCCCCATTACCTATCAATCGCTATTTAGTATAAAGGATTTTTCCTTGTCAAACAGTATGGCAACAGCATTAGGTGTCCACATGACCAAGTGTCGTAACGTTGGCTTCATGTTGTCTTGTGGGGGGACACTTCTTGTGGATGAAAACAATGGTTGTTGAGCCCAAGCTGCAAACAGTGCCATTGTGTTTTTTGGCAGGAGTTAGTAGAGGTCAGCCGGATTGCTGCAGGGAACATGTTGTTAAATGTATTCTGGGGCTAAGCTTAAAGGACTTCCTTGGAGAGCTCTGGCGAGTTTACACACATACACAGACCCCTGGCCTGGAGGAGACCAAAACAGCACAGCAGTCGTCAGGTGACGGCAAGTCAGTTGGGCTTCGGGCGAATTGTTGTGAAGCCTTAACGTGTTGGGCCCGAACATATATGTAGGCAAAAGTCTATTGGACATTTTGAATCACATACTCTTAGTTTGGTTCGCATTTAACCTATTCGTACAGTAAAGCGAAAGCACACAGCCTTGTCCGACAGACACAAGACAAAAGTCTTATTTGAAGAAAATACCAAAAAATGCAGCCATAATTCGTGCTCTGTTTGCTTTGTGTTTGAGGCGAACTCCACGCCCCTGCATGGGAACAGCTGTGTTCATTCTCCATTGAACAAGTCCAATTATTAAACAGATGAGTTAAACCTGCTCCAAATAGTCTACCACTCATCATTACAATTCCGCCTACAAGTCACCTATCGCCCTACCTCAATTTCGCCGTTTTGAATCTCATTCATATGAAGTTATACTCTTGAACACCTCGGTCAGTGATCCCTGCCGGGTGGTACACGGCCTACTTGACACCCTGGTGGTCAGGTTTATAGCCATGCATGGCCTTGCCTGTGATGCTTTTTTAAATGTTGGTTTGTTCAGCCCTCTACATGAACAGTATCTACTGTTGAGGTTTTGGTTCTCTTACTACATGAGCAGTGTCTACTGTTGAGGTTTTGGTTCTCTTAACTACATGAGCAGTGTCTACTGTTGAGGTTTTGGTTCTCTAACTACATGAGCAGTGTCTAGTGTTGAGGTTTTGGTTCTCTAACTACATGAGCAGTGTCTACTGTTGAGGTTTTGGTTCTCTAACTACATGAGCAGTGTCTACTGTTGAGGTTTTGGTTCTCTAACTACATGAGCAGTGTCTACT
This sequence comes from Pollachius pollachius, assembly GCF_949987615.1. Classification (NCBI taxonomy): domain Eukaryota; kingdom Metazoa; phylum Chordata; class Actinopteri; order Gadiformes; family Gadidae; genus Pollachius; species Pollachius pollachius. Next base: position 19,575,236 of record NC_136940.1, read on the forward strand.
GTTGAGGTTTTGGTCCTCTAACTACATGAGCAGTGTCTACTGTTGAGGTTTTGGTTCTCTAACTACATGAGCAGTGTCTAGTGTTGAGGCTTTGGTTCTCTAACTACATGAGCAGTGTCTACTGTTGAGGTTTTGGTTCTCTAACTACATGAGCAGTATCAACTCTTGAGAAACTGGTTCTCTGGGTGGATCTTTTGGATTAAGTGCTGCAGAAAAAAGAAAGATTGGTTAGGAGAAGTTAATCATCAATATATCATTGGATTATTAATTATTACACGTTCACAATGATAAGGCCTAAGAATTACAACTATTTGTTTTAGTTTTGGTTGTTAGTATTCATTTTAATGATGTCTACCAAATGTACTTAGTTTATTGCAGAGTAGAGCAGCAGCGACCATTTTGTCTAAGTTATAAAACTATTAACGTAATCCTATTTAATGTATTATTTCACAGAGGAAGAAGCTTCTCCAATATCTTTTGAATTGAATATACAGTTTAGGCCCGGTAAGCATAACGGACATTCTCTAAGCCATGTTGTTTATGATAAATTGAGAAGTTATCAAAAAACAATATTGTGCTGTGCTCATTGCTTTCACATTATGGCTTAATAAAATGACATTTTGGTCCAATTTACCAAGCCCACAATAAGGGACATTTTATTTTTGTGACACATCGGAACATAATGTAATTTACTTAATAACCATGCAATTTCCTTTAGAATTATTGGAGTCCCCTGAATCAGAATCTGAACTTTTGTTAACTCCATTTATTGCTATTGACAATAACTGATAAAATATTGTTCTCCCTGGATAGGATGGAGAATGGGTACAACATTATTGTAAGGCAGAAGAAAATCTTCTATCTAAATAAAATCTAAAATCATTCATCCCAAATGGTGCTCTAGAGAAACGGTTATAGTTTATATTCCTTGCATATGCAAGAACATAACGGCAAATATGTTGCGGTGTTCATAAAGTCTTGTGTTGTTTGATGTTACCAAAAGTCTGTAACAATACACTCTCTACAATAGATACTCAAAGAGTATCAGTGTCGAAAAGTGAAAAATGGTTCCCTCGCTTTTCCCTGTTCATTTGACCATGGACTGAAACAATGAATGAAGGTAGGATCACCGAGGGCAGAGCCGTAATGGTTGACTTGACCCATTAGTCGTGGGGCTCTTGGTCGACTAAGGTTTTTAGTAGTTCAGTAGTCAACGTTTTCATTTGATAAGCACATACTTACATTCTTATAACAGTCGCCCAAGGTCTCTTCTTTGTATAAATGGAAGTAGGTTAGTTCGCTAATGTTGACCGGCTGGACAATATTGACAATAATCTTCGACAAATTTGACAATAATGACAGCTCGCCAGAAGCGCCCCAACATCAAGACTGAAAGTCGGATGTATAGCAGCGTAGTGCTATTGGGGCGGTGTGTTAATGACTATCTGGCAGAAACACTCCTCTCCATAGAGCCATCCTTTGGTCAATATTTCTACCCTTATAGGCTAATTACAAAATACCCAGCCCCAAAGAATCATATCCGCTATGGAATGTTCCAAATGGATATAACACTAAAATCTCAGTTAAGAAGTGTATCCGGCCAGCTCTACAACACTAGAAAGCAGGTACAACCAAAACTCTGGTGTGGTTATTACAAACATAGACTGTTTAAAAACACATTAAAACAGATATTCGATAGGTGTAAATTGATCCAAACTTTTTTGGTATTTCTTGTATCCCTTATGATGACTATAATTCAATGTTAAAAAAAACAATAATATAAATGGTTAGTTTTTACACCACACTTGTGGCTTATCACATTTCTTAACTGAAAAAAAAAGATGTATGACTATAGTCAACGACTTGTTGATGGATTAGTCGACTAACAAATTCTTAGTCTGAGACAGCTCTGCTGGATTCTACCTGTCAGAAGTCAGTTAAAGTAGCCATGATGAAGGCGAAATTTACCTTGATAGTTCATTTTCACTGCCTTTTCAGCTGGTCAACTTTATGCTAGGTTTATTCAATATTTTATTTTGTAACCTATTTTGTCTCACCATCAAATCCAATCAGACTTTGTTTTGTTCTAATTACTTGTTTAATTTGTAAATTAGCCTTGGTACTCATGTAATATATATATTCTATCTTCCTCTGTTCTGTCATTTTCATCTAAATGGATGTATGAAAATGTGTCTAGCTAATTTCTTTGACCGAAAGTCACAACAACGTGTTATACAGTTTAGTTTAGTTCATTTTCTGTTATTTTTGTACCTGGTGAGCGCATTGCATTCTCTTGGCAGATGTTTAATGTATAATGATACCTGGGACACAACTAGTGGCATTAATAAATGCCTTTAATGCCTCCTTCTTCTTTATTTGGGACAGAAACAAAAACAAATACAGTTTTTTTGGCTTGTCTCTTCATCCCTGCCTGTTAGTTTCTGATCATATCTGTGGATCTGTCCATCTGAATTTGTTGTTTCCTGGGAATCCTACTCCTGACAGTGCCATGGGTAGCCAAGTCCAAACAGATCAATGGTTGGCCTCTCATTCCGGACACAAACATTCATATACACACACACTCCATGCTTCACCCCTCATTATCTATTGATCACTGGCTGGCGGTCCGGCTTGCCTCATAAATGAGTCAGAAGATGTTCAGTTGGATCACCGCTATCGATCCTGCCTCTTGTTTAATACTGCTTTAGTGCACATTTTGCTTTCCGTCTGACTATGTCGCTGTCTGTCGGACTGATTGACGGACTTACTGACCGGCTGCTAAGCAGTTATTTTACTGCAAAGCAGTAGAAGACTTACAATAAAAAAAGGGTTATTCCACAAGACTTACAATTTAAAAAAACAACCCGGCAACTACCGGGTCCGGTAATTTTAGCTCAGGTCCCTTTCATATTTCCTTTGTATGCAGTCCACCTCTTCTGATTGCCTGTCATCGTTCATTGTTGTGAGATTCTTGATTCCCTTCTTCTAGCAAGCGATAGCTATAGCCAAATATAATTAGCTCAGAACGGAGTGGAGGGGAAGGATTAGCAGAGAGGTGGAGTTGAGGTTAGAGGAGGCAGAGAAGAGCCTCCCCCCATTCTCATCGAAGACTTGGCCTTTGGTCGACAGCTTAACCACCGAGAGCGATGTGTTGCCTCCTTCGTCGGGCAGAAGGCAGCGTTGCGCTGATTAAATGAAGCCACGGTGGTGAGAGCTTAAATGAAATTCTAACACTTTGATAAAAACTCTATTAAGCCATTTTGAAATGGGGCCCGAATTGACTTGGATCATTGTATCGCCCTCACACATAGATGCAGATGAATACGATTACACGCACATGCACTCACACACACACATACATACAAACCCATACACACATTCTCAGTCTTTTTCTCTGGCCCCCTCTCTCCCTCACACACACACACACACACACACACACACACACACACACACACACACACACACATCCATACACACGGACACACGACACATAATTCCAAATTAATCTCACACGCTGAGCTCCACAGCTGTGTTATAAGGTAGATTATTCACGCGGAATCGACTACAATTTCACGGCTTTCTGGAAATAATTAGCGTGACATTTATTCAAGCTTATAATTGGTTAAGACTCCAGACCCTCACCTTTAATAAAGCCGTCATTGAACCTTTAATGCAGCTGGCTCCCATGACAGCTGGGAAATATTGTAGCCATCCGGGGGGGGTGCATGTGTGTCTCTGTGCTTAGTTCTTTACAATAGGGCCATGCTTATATGTAAGTTCTTCGTGAGTTGATTGTTGTCTAGTCTATGTTGTCTGTTTGTTTTTTTTGTATTATTGAAAAGGTATAACTCCATGCTCATAAAAACACACACCCACACACACCCAATGAACATACAGATTTAAATTAGATTTGAGAAAGGTAGAAGTGGAAGCTGAGGGTTGAAGCTGAAAGGCCCTATTTATAATATTTATAGCACTGTCAGGGCGTCCTCCAATTACTCCTCCAATTGCAAATCAAATCGTGAGGAATCAATACACACAAGCATCCCTGATTCCTGCTCCACTTAATCAAGTCCTTTTATCGTGTTTCACTTGGAAACGTGGCATATTGCATTAATAATAAGGTTGTTTGAGTCCGTCGAGGTAGGTATAAAACACCCTTCACAGTGGCTGACGGACCATTCTTTCTTCTAGCTCTTCCGTGAAGCCCCAATCGGTCTGACACCCTAAACCATCTCTGAGAGTACTCCCAGAAGTAAACAACCATAGTTATAAGAAGTCTCACATCTGAGGTTTCAGTAGAGTCTCACTGGAATCGTTGAAGGCCCAGTCTCGGGTTTGGCTCATGAACTCACTGCATTGGCGCAAATCCACAATACGGGATTCACTCAACTGCCACCAATTTGCAGCCAAATCTCATAAGCTTCCCTAACTCCTAAAGCTTGCCCTTTAAGAGGAAGGTCGTCTCGGTGACAGGGAGGAGGGAGCGAGGCTGTGCTCCAGTTCAGAGAACTATATTGAGCCCCGGCTAACTATTTTCCTGCCCCTACTCATACGTGGGACGATGTATCGTCATCCCTGCTTCTACTTAACTCTTCTCAGCGTTAACATGTGTCCACCATGTTCATGTGCTGGCTCCGTTTCTACTTTAGAAGCTGCTGAGCACAGTATACGGCAAGGCAACAGACAAGGCCACTTTGGTTTAAAGAATATCTCACGGATAACAGAAATGCATCAGTTGCACTTCACAGGAAAATGGTACACAGGACAGACAAACAACAAAAGCTAAAATTTAGCCAAAATAATCCATTTGAGTGTTTGATGCAGTCTCTCACTCAAGTCTCTAGGTATGTCCAGTACATTCCTAATGCAAACAGAGTGACTGCTATATGCATTTTAGTGGCATTTCAGGGATTACCCAAATCGGTGGCCCCCATTATATGCTAGTTATTGTTTGGTTCTTGGTCTGCTGCTTTGCTTGTTTAGTTAATTAGCTTGTCGGAAAATTAGAAAAAAATGCACACTGTGTGGTTTAACACTGCTTGCGTCGCAGCTCCATTGTAATTGTTCTTCCATGTACATTTTGCTGGGATTTCTTGACGAGAGTAAAAAATATGCCTTGCCGTTATGGGACATCATATTTGTGTCAGGCTATATTTGAAAGCGGTGGCTGGCTGCCTTTCCTCACACAAATGTTTTTTTGTAGCACACACTATTAGCCAGGTCATAGCATCGCCCAGTACTCTCATTACGGCTACTGCTTTCTTCCCCCCTTGTGTGTGTGTGTGTGTGTGTGTGTGTGTGTGTGTGTGTGTGTGTGTGTGTGTGTGTGTGTGTGTGTGTGTGTGTGTGTGTCTGTGTGTGTCTATGTGTGTGTGCATGTATGTTAGTGTGTGTTTGCGTGTGCATGTGTGTGTGAGTGTGTGTGTGTATGCGTGCATCTGTGTATGTGTGTGTATTTTCTCCCTGCTAGGAAAGTATGCCATTTATATTCTGCCCTTGGTACATAGCAGCCACCCTGCCATTCGTTGCTGAAAACAAGGCTGACATTAAGCTCTCTAAAGAGGTATTCCTCGTCTGACGTCCAATACGACCCCTGCTTGTCCAGAAGGAGTGTGAGTCAATTATCTGTCTTAAGTCTCTCATGGAGCTGACAGTGCCCATCCCATGTTTGTTTGTGTTTTTTCTTTTTTTCTCCAGCTTGTTTTCTTTCACTGGGATTTACTCTTTGTGTCTCTGTTGCTGACAGGATTGGTTCTTGTTGATATTCACCCGCTAAGGCTATGTGTGTGTGCTTGCGTGTGTACGCGGGCACATGTGTGCTTCTGTGTGTCTGTGTGTGTGTGTGTGGGTGTGGGTGTGGGTGTAGGTGCACTGAGTTTATGAGTTTATGTTTTCATGAAGGGGGCTCTTTATGTGTGCTTGTCTTTTTGCAACAGAAAGGTTTCATACACACATGCGCCCACACACACACACACACACACACACACACACACACACACACACACACAAACACATGTTTTCTCCAGTGTTGCTCCATTCTCGTTCCGTGTCTTATTAGGAGAGGTTGAGAACATCCTGTGCGCCATAAATAAAATCTCTTTTCACGGCGAAGCTTGACTATGGCAAACCTATACTACATCATACGTCTGTGTTAATGGCTCTATTGCACAATTGTGCCGCATGTAATTATTAATTTGTTGGTTCTGACATTCAATGCTGGGTCCCTTTCAAGACCTTGAGCTCCTCAGGTTTTTAATAGAGACCTGGGTATTTTTTATATAACACTTCCTGTAGTCCCTGTCTCACACATGCACAATGACTGTTCCAAGTTATCGGATCGAATCCAATGCAACACTCAAATAATGTATTTCTACGGGTTATAAAAATTTAAATAAGTTAAATTACATTGTCTGTGGAATTGCATAAATGAGGTGGACTTATTCTATGTGTGTTTGTGCGTGCGTGTGCGTGTGTGTGTGTTTGTTTCCCTGTTTCAGGTTGCCGTGACATTTGCGGTGGGGTCAGAGGTCGGCCTGCAGAGCAGCGCTGACTTCAGCCAGATGGGGAAGCCTTTCCTCATGGGCACCGTGGCTCTGGGTGAGCTGCTGTCCCCTCCGTGTTCCGCTCCTCTTCTCTTTTCACCTCTCTCACCGTGCCTCTGTTTGTTCGCAGCATGCACTCTCTCTTTCTCTTTCTCTTCTTAGTCGTCTACCGGTAATCTCAGGTGTTTGTTTGATTCTTCAGTTCATTCGTATTGAGTAGACAAGCTGTTGTGCGGGTCCACGGGTATGAGTTGATATTTAGTGTGGAGTGAGCCAGCATGTGCTGCCGGATATGAAGATATTAAGCAAAACGGGATCCATGTTTACACAAAGGTATACGACGTGAGAAATATCAGCACCAAGTCAATGTATCATGTTCCAAATAGATTTCCAAGTAGATTTGTATAATTATGTGCAAAGTGCAAATGATTGTAATGATCCCTGGATTTGTATTCTGTGATTTCCACACTGCAAATTATTGGGTAGGTCATGCCATTTACAACCCATGCTTTCAAATTCCCCCCTGTGCCCAGATATTTAAGTGAAGACACAGCTATAATACAATATAGTATATAGTATATATAGTAGTATATTTATATAAAATCTGCTGTATTGGCTCTAGATAGTATAGTATTATATTAATTAGGCTGTAGGTCTAAAGATCAAAAAAGCATACATTGTTATTGAAGACCCCAAATATAAAACAATGTGCTTCGATTATTTAACCGGTAAAGTGGGTTATCTTTTAAAGAATGTCGCCATCCGTCAACCCTTTTATTTTTTTATCAACATCTAACCAAAGACTTGCCAAAACATTCTTACCCATATTGTCCAGTGTAGCCTGAAATCTAGTTTATCCAGTAAACTCAGTTTTTTCAACAACCTACCTCCCCCATACCTTGTTCCCCACACTCGTCGTCCTCCCCGGGGAAGATGAAATGGGAAGCAAGGAAATGTCACGCTGCGGCTCCAATGGACATATCAACAAATGGCGGAGACAGGAGATAAAACACATGCGGGGTGCCGCAGACTCCTGTGTGGACCTCCACTCATTATTTTCTTTCTGTGTGTACGTGTGTGTGTGTGTGTGTGTGTGTGTGTGTGTGTGTGTGTGTGTGTGTGTACGGGTGTGTGTGTGTGTGTGTGTGTGTGTGTGTGTGTGTGTGTGTGTGTGTGTTTGCCAAAGCTGAGGTTTTCAACCTCCACACAAGGTACTAATTGAGTCTGCTATCAAGTGTGTGTAGTTGTGTGTGTGTGAGAAACATTGGATGAAACACCTTGAGAGTTAACAATATAGCAGAGAGAAAAATACAGTGGTAGAAAACAGTGTTCACTTATTACTTCTGCTTGTCCCCTTTGCCTCCTGTCTCCTCTCTGACATGTTTTGTCTTGTGCTAGTGCTGGACACAAGCTTGGATCACAACCCACGTCTTACTATGGAGAAACACACTGCGTCTTCAGTCACAACCTTCTGTGTCTTTTACTAAGAAGAGATGCGACGAAAAGTGCTTGATACTGATATACAATGAGATGTATTATATTGCTACATACTGTATAAGAATCACAGAACCCGTAGATGTAATCTCTGAGTTCGGAGCTAAGGGAGTGTGGTCAGGCCCCGGGGCCGATGCGGTTTGCCGTGCACTGTTTGCCGTGCACTAAACCTCCCCTCAGGTCCTCTGAGGGCCCCTCAGAGGACCTGCAGATGACCAAAGAGAGAAAGTGCTCTGCTTGTGTTTGTGTGCCTCTCTTTGTGTTTGTGTGCCTCTGATGTGTTTGTTTGCCTCTGTTTGTGTTTGTGTGCCTCTGTTTGGTTTGTGCGTATGTGTCGCCGGTGCATTTGCACTGAAGAAACCTGAATCTGCAGGCACCCTGTGTGTTATGATTACTTTTATAGATATCATTTGCATTTGAAACAAAAATAGTAAAAAGTGTTTTTATATCTATATACATTTAAAGAAAGCAAATGCAAATCGATATATTATATATTTTAAGCGGAGGGGATAATCAAAGAAAAAAATGATTATAATTAAGGAAGCCATGATAAAACATGGCAGCTCACCTGCTGCTCTGTTGCTGTCTCCGCAGGGGGGATAGTGAATGTGATGCCTATGCTCTTCTCACAGATCTCCCACAACAAGAACCAGGTATGGCCATCGTATCCAGGCTCCCCATTGCATAACATTATATCACATTGTACATCAGCTTCGTGACTTTGTAGAGGCTCTGAAGAATCCCCCCCAAGCAGTATATAATGAGGAGTTCAAACACTAGTACACTAGCTTTAGCACACAGCCCGTTTACAGTATGTAAACTAACCATTTGGCATTTATTGTATCCAAATAACGAATGTTCTTCCGACTGCAAAATTGGAGATCATGGTTAATGGACATTCTTTTTTTCTTTTTTGGTTATTGTTACTAGATTATAAAATCCCCCTATTATCTCTCTTTCTCTCTCTCTCTCCCCCCCTCTCTCTCTCTCTCTCTCTCGCTCTCTCTCTCTCTCTCACTCTCTCTCCTCTTGCGCTCTCTCTCTCTCTCTCCCCCCTCTCTCTCTCTCTCTCTCTCTCTCTCTCTCTCTCTCTCTCTCTCTCTCCCCAGATCATGTGGTTCAGGAGAGCTGTACTAGCGGGACTCACCACATGCGCTGTGCTCAACATTCTCTGGTAAGCAAAATGTAATCGGAGAAGAGTAGAATGTTTTGTGTTTCACTTTGTGTTTCAAAATGAGCCATTATGACATTATGAATACCGCTTTGAACAGTCATTGGCTGTATTGTATTTGAAGGGCTAAGAAGGATGAATCCAAGCACCACTGTCCTTAGGATATATTTTATAGTTGCATGAAGCAGAGGTTCATGTAGATTTGGCCGACCACGTACTGGAGATGAGTGGTTGAACAACCCGTTCCGTTTATATTGGGATAGTCGGCTGGTAGGTTATCTTTACTGACAATCTTTTAATGGGGTTGGGAAAGGATTTTGTTCCTGTCCTGCTCTCAGGGTACAATCTTGAGAAAAGTCCAGCTTGAAACTCCAAAAAAAACTAAATGCATTTGTTTAAATAAAAAACAACTCTCTAAATTTACGCCAATATAGAAACACAGATCATCCACTTAATGATCAGCCTGAGTAATTCAATTATTTTGTATTTCCTCCTTGCCAAGGCTAAATCAAAATGCATAGCAGAGTTCGACCTCAAACTACGGCTCAGCGTCACACGCATGTGATTTTAGAGAAAAGGCGAGGAGTGTCTTGCCGTCGAAGCACAGCAGTTTGGTAGGACTGCTGCCGTAGTGTGTGCTCAAACAGCAGAGGACAAACTAGACCTACAGTCCACTTTAGTCCTGAACAAATGGAGGTGTTGGAGGAGGAGAATGAAAGGGTAGTAAGTGCCCCTGTGTTCAGTCAGGGTATAACGCTGCCCTAATGTCTTGTTGTGATGAGACTGCTGGGATGTTTTCTTCACCTTAACTTGAAATCTTCCCAGCGTGATTGATCATGAAGGCGGCTCCCGTTCGCCACGAGCACTCTGACTTGGCTGTAATGTAGCGGGCATTCTGTGCATGTCAGTCATTTATTGCGGTGGGGTGGAGGGCTCAGTGCGTGATGAAGATGGGGTCTCATAGGATCTGAAGAAACAAATGGTGTTGGAAGAGAGCCTAGATTCACGGTATTGGAAAGTTTGACGCCTGAATCGTTTTAAACTTTGCAAAAAAAGTTCTACCATGGAGTAGTGAATGTGTTTGTATGAACAAGCATAAAGAAACTGTGATCCTGTAAAAATTCTGTACCTTTTTTTGGGGTATAGCCAAGGATATTGATTTATTTGAGCTATACTGGAGCACCAGTAACAAGAGATATTGCTTAAAAAGTGGTACATGCATAATTTGAACCCAAACCATCCACAGCAGCCAGCCCTCTATAGGTTTTATATCATGGAATAAAAGCAAAAGAGGGAAAATGTTGCTTGATTTAAAATTCTCCCCACATTTAACGAATATGTGACCTCAACCATAATATTGAATCCAGTGCAAGCATTGGTAGCAGTGGTGAGTTAGCCATTGATTTTGTACCCATTTCCTCACATGTGTGTGTGTGCGACCGTGCATAGTAGTAATTGTCCATGTTTTGTCTTCTGTTAGATTTCAGTAGCCGAGTCTCTGGTATCTCCACTTAAAATAAAGTACTGTGAGTTTAGCATAAAGTGCCTGCATGTCTGCGAACAGCATCAAGCAAACAACACATTATCCTTGTTCTGGGCACGCAAACAAACACACACATAATGAAATCCGCCTATGTTATCAGCGGAGAAGTAGTGAGTGACAGGAGGTCAAAGAAGGAGGGAGAGAGAGAGAGAGAGAGCTGTCGTCGTACGGATAATATATTGTTACAGATAGTCATCTCCCACCTCTGATTGGTTGCATAGTGCTACAAACAAGATCAGCAACACTCATCACAACTGACAAGGATCTGTTACGTCCTCTTTCCCATTAGGGCGAGCACGGCGGGAATCCGATCCGAGCGTACCCATCATCACCGTCGTAACGTAACTGCATTAAAGTCACCACAAAAAAACAACACGGCTCATTTACCCCACCGCTAAAACAGGGGGTCAATGGGTTAGAGAGCATACCATTGAGGCTCAGTCCTTACCGCAGCAACCCGGGTTTGATTCCTGCCCTTGGTCCTTTGCTGCATGTCTTCCCCTCTCTCCCATACCTTTCTGTCAAACTCACTCGATAATAAAAAAATCGTTATGTATATATTTTTTAGAGAACACAGGGTCGACACTGAGACATCACTACTAGCTTGTGGGTTCCCCAATTGGCCCCTGGTAGTGAGAAGGTCCCACAGCATCTGGGGTGCACTTTGTGGGCCCCAGATGGGATTCTGTATGGATGGCCAGCAGACACAGGGGGAGTCACGTACGGACCGCTTTAGGCGAGCCAATCCACACTAATGGAACAGCGGCGATCGTTTTAATGAATGCGTGCTCAGGTTGCATGCCACACCCATATCCTTCCCTACACTTAAACATGTATTACACTTCTTCCTGAACGTACATTGCAGACTCCATACATTATGTACAAAATGTCCATAGAGTTGGAGGGATCTGTTCATAACCTAGGTATAATGTGTTATTTGATCGTGCACACTTTAGGTGGGTGTAGGTACTGTTTAATTCTATTCCAGCCTACATTTTCAAAGAAACACGCTAAGATGGGCACTAAAGTGGTCACTAGAAAATACCAATAGATGGAAACTTTCACAACTAGCATCGGCAACAACAAACAAGAAGAGGTTCAGTGCTTGACGGGAGATGGATATCCCCCCTCTTTCACTCCAACATCTACGTAAGTCTGGGTAGAGCGTGTTGTCTCCCCCGCTGCAGCTTTAAGAAATTAAACGCTGCAAGATGGCGTTTATCACAGTTTACTACCTGCAGACAGCTCTTTCCAGCACCACCTTTAACAATGTGCTCCTTCACTCGGACTGTCAAGTAACTTTTACTCTTCGAGACAGGGGCAAAAGCAGCTCAGTGATGACCTTAATGCAAGGAAAGCTGCCTATTGACACTCGGAATGAGTTGGCAGTCGCAGTACATCCATCAGGAACGTTTCACACTGGGACAGTATGATATCGTTCACCCTGTTATGTCTTTCTGTAGGAACACGGCAGGGGATGCAGTTGCGGCTGTCATTTTATGTTATAAATAATGTTTTTCTAGGCTTTCGTGTAACATCATTCCACTGCTCAATACCAACCACTTTGCTGTGTTTGACACTAAGCGTTTTCCATCTGACACAAACAATCCGTAACACATTAGAACTGTGCCTATGCCGGCGCTGGGTGCATTTTTCCCATGTCGTTTTGTTGTATTTTATGTTGTATTCAGAGTTGGACTTTAAAAGCAGCGGTTCTTTGTAATCCATTTCTAAACACGATGTAAACTTACAAACAAACTAAATCAAAACAGTGAAAACACCAAACATCCCAGTTAGATTATCCAATGTTTCTGATTTCTGATCACTTGCCATAACTTGTACAGACAATTTGACATATTCTGGTAGCATGATGAACAGAATGACCATGATGACCCTGCATGAACAGAAATTCCTTAAAATGTTTGTATTTGATTGCCTTTTAATAAAGTGGTTGTAATCTCAGTATTCATCCAGGTGCACGTGACTATGGGCACATGCGAGCTAGCTCATAATCACCCACCCACAAACCTAAGTGTCCTTGGAAAATGTAGCAGTGGAGGAAAGTGCATGTACACAACCTTGTACTGAATAACCAAACCAAACCAACGCATCCACCCACACTCGTCATAACACCTCCGCACAAATTATGTTTTGTTTTTTTTTGGCGTACTAAGGTCTTGTTGCCAGGGTGAAGATATTATAGTTACTTGTTAAACATGTGTTACCTGTTCCTGCCTTACTGTGTTAAAGAGCTTGTGTGATTGTGTTTTAAAGTAGAATTCCCATTTGATTGTTTTGTTTCAAAGTTTCAGCTCTGAAAGAATAGATCCAGGTGTATTTATTCAGATAAGATGTAAGCATTGCAGCTGTTCCATTAGGGAAGAACCATCCACTATCTACCAACAAACAATGTCCAGTAGACCTCTAACAAAATTACTTACATGGTTCAGAGATGCTATCTACCTAATAGGGGGCATGGTAAACATTAAGCATACATGAGATCATCACATCCATCAGACATATTGCAGGTGCTCTAAACGCATCAACAGTATGCGGATGATGATGTGGAAGGAAGGAAATGAGCAGGGGTTAACGACAGCCAGCCATAGCGGTGAGTGGGTGTAGAGACCAACACGTAATCTCTGGACCACTCTAACATCTTGATAGAATATAATTGGATGTTGAGGCGTTGAAACTAGCCTGCTGATGCATTCATCCACTGATTGATGTGACACTGATGCTAATCAACTGCAGAACATGACAAACGATAGCCAATCAGAAACATTGATTCCGACTGACATCGCTCATTACGAATTCACTTTTAATAATCCGAGCGAACGCAGGATACAGTCACGTCGCGTTCCCCGTTCAAACACTTTTTTCTATTCCCGAGCACTCGTTTTCTATTTATCTCAGTTCATTCCCACTTCCTACTTCCAACCCCGCGGCCGAACTTGACATCCTCGTAAGCAATTTCCCCTCACCCCCATTTTTCAGACAATGATTTTGATGGATAATTATCGCAGGGGACATAATTCTGCCCGGCCCATCCAGCGGAGAGTGAGAGACTAGTGAGAATAAAATAGAAATGGCGTGTTGTGGGGTGCACTGAAGCAGAGCCACAACAAATGAATGGATAAATCTCCTCCAGAGCTGCATTCTGGACCCAGCGTCACCCCTCCGACAGGCGATAGAGCAAAGCCGAAGCCAGTGGGTGGGGGAGACTAGTTCACGTTCTTCTTGTTTTCTCACCCCTTGCAGCCGTACTTCAGAGACCTCGGGTTCCTCGCAACAATGACTCACTATTCATTCATTCAAATGAGTTGTTTTTTTTACCTGCTTTTGTTGCAGCTTCTCTAAACTCACAAACGTGTTTACCACTCCTGGAAGCATGACTTTGAGCATACATTTGTCTTTATACTCGTAGCTCCAAAGTTTTTTGACCCCACTTCTTGGGCCGAAAATTCTTGTGACCACAGCTTCTACATTTTGTGTTTTTTTTGGTGCATCTGCTTCCCTTGCACATTGGTTTAACCCAATCAGCTTCTGCCTGTAATATCCGGCAGATTCCAGTGAAGAAGTAAGTAACCTCTTGCTACCCCATATGAATATCGGCCCCAAAGGTTTGGATCCCCTGCTTAATGCACGCTGAACAGTGCTCAGTCACTGACTGGTGGTTTATTTATCATACAAAAAGTGTCATGTGATATGAACATGTACATTTTATGAAATTTAGGGCATTAGCAGAATCTTTTATCCAAAGCGACGTTCAATTGTCAGAGTACATTTGTCAGAAGAAAGAGAAACAATATGTCGCTGTCGTCACAGTAAAGAGATTCATAGAAACAAGTGGCAAGCACTTACAATTAGTTAACCCATTACCCGTATGCAAAAAAGACAGACAAGATAAGACGCTACACAATACTAAGTACTATTTTTAAGTGCCAGGAAGTACAACACACAATAAGTACATACATTAAGTGCCAGGACATACAGCATACTATTATGTTTGTAATACAATGTTAAAGGCAACAATTACAGTTTCTCAGAAGTATCTTTAATTGCCATGTATGCTTGTTATATGAGATTGAGACAGAGTGTGATGTATAGAGGAAGATCAGTTAATAAAGAATAGGATTGTCTGTGGCTGTCACACGCTCATAAGCCAGAAGACATACATCTCCGTACAGAAGGAAAGATGTTTTTTTAATTCTGAGGAGAAGATCTACTTGAAATGCGTGGACGATACACAAACTGGAAACTAAAGTTCTACGCTGTTGAAGGACTATTATTGTGTTTGCCAATTGCACCTGTTTGGATATAAATGCCCATATTCTAACTCTGTCCTTTGTGTAGGACAATTTTTCAGGCCTTTGTATCTTATTCCCTCTGCCTTCGGGAATCGTGCACCTCATTCCCCCTGCTGCGCCCTTGATTCATGATTGTACCTTGGAAATTATTGTCCTGAAAATATAAAAAAGGCAATTTATTTTTCTTCATCTCGGAGTACTGGCACGCGTGACAGTTCTATTATTATAATGTGATAGAAGATAAATAAAAGTGGAAATTGACGGGGACGGGATGCTCCTTTTCACCTGTAATATAAAATAAATCTATTTCAATTGTTAGATCCTCATCGTTCCTTCCAGGACTTTCAGGGCCTTCATGGCTTCGGGGGGAAACTTCCAAGTCAGTGGTGAGATGAGATGAGGTTTCATAATAATGTGTTGGATTAGACCCGATCCTGATGTTGCTTCTGTGCCCATTTTCATTTTGTTGGCCCTTTTTTGGGGGGGGTGGGGGGGGCTGTTATTTATGACTCAGGAATGATGTGCAGCATAAACGTGCGTCATGCATTCAACTCATGGTTGTACGACATTGTAAAGAACAGCTCACGCGGCTGGTTGATTGTTGATATGTCAGCTGGTGGTATACTTACTCTGCCAAAAACAGCCATATTTCAGGCTAATCAGGGCACGTGTGTCGCCGCGAGCCGTCTCGGCTTTTTACGCCTGCCGATAAAAGGTCCCAATTCAGTTGCCTGCAGTGGAAATAATTTAGGAGCGGGGGAAAAAAAACATAAACATCCCTCACAACAAAAATCTCACTAATGAATCACCGGAGGACGTATCCGTACCTCTGAAGGAGGCCCCGATCTGCTTGTTCTAATCAGTTGGGGTTTCAAGCGGGAATACTGTTTTTTCACTCCTCAAAACGAGATTACCATGTTGTTATATTCCTTTATGTTTGTTTTATGCTTGTTACATTTCTTTCTTACACCTTTGATATAAAATGAAGTAAGTCAATGATTCTCTCCATAAAATGGAGCCTAATTAAACTACAATCAAAGTTGTTTTTACAATGATGCAATTTATATAATTATATCTTTAATATATATTATTGTATTATTAGTAGAATGTATAATAAATAAGAATTATATATAAATGATCATCAATTATACATATTCAGTATATATATATGACTTGGTTGACATTTGTCGGTGAGCAGGGGGATTGACGTGGGAGTGATGGTGTGTGTGTGCATGTGTCCGTGCGTGCACGCATGTGTGCATGTGTGTTTGTTCATCAGCATATGCCTAGAATCACACAGAAACAGTGGCACTGTATCCTTGCTAGTTACAGCTAGTGCAATAACTAGCTATAATAAATCAGACTGCCTGTGTGTGTGTGTGTGTGTGTGTGTGTGTGTGTGTGTGTGTGTGTGTGTGTGTTTGTGTGTGTGTGTGTGTGCGTGTGCGTGCGTGCGTGCGTGTGCGTGCGTGTGTGGGGATGGGGGGACATTGACTGGCGGGCCGAGGGGTCCCTTTGATAATGAGACCACCTCTATATCAGACCCCATGCTCTGTGTGTGCCCTGTGGGGGCCAATGGAGGCTGGTAACTTTAGCAATTGGGGAGGACAGGAGGCATCTTCTTATTTCGGGTTGTGTGCACTATGTCACACCGTGTAAGCTGGATGAACATATACAAGACTGTGAGCCTCTCAGATGGAGGTAGACGGGTGCACCGTAACACTCCATTGAAAATAAGGCTCATGGGTTAGGGTAAGCCCCCTTTTGAGGGACATGAACGCGGTGGGACCAGACCACGATACAATACTTATTCATCCATTCACCCTGATCCTCCCATTTGTGTTTGGAGATTCCTAACATCATTGCCTTCTTGATGAACCCACAATGTTGTGGAAGAACATACACACACACACACACACACAAACATAGCTATACACACATAGCCTCACTCACACATGTGAAGTCTCTGTCGAGTGTTGGGAAAATTGCATTTTTTTGCGTGACTAGTGACAAATGCAGACTACTTTGCTGATTTAAAATTAGCATGCATATGATCGTGCCATCTAGTAATGATGCCACGTAGCGTTAGAACAAGATGCACTCATTTGAGGGCAAAATGTGTCAACAAAAGTTACCCTGAGTGCCCTGCTGGTTTGACTGACTCAGATGTAGAGGGTGGAAGGGCCGGGTATTGCAGCGCTCAACTGAAATAATCGGAGTTCATGGAGAGTTGGTAGCCCCAGAGCGTTGCAGAAGGATGTGAGGCAGATCACAGACGGAGCTCGGTGGAGTCCCTTTTTTAAGTCCAGATTTAGTTGGGTACGGCAAAGAATGAAATGTGGTTGGCAGAACATGATTCACTGTGTCACTTTGTGGTCTGAGGTGAATTACTGTAAGCTTTCCCAGCATCTAGCCGGCCTGCCGCCGCAAAATAGACGGTAATGGACATGAACATTTCAAGGTGTTATTTTCTATTCGGACACGGAAGTCTTGTGTACTCCAACATTTGTTAAAACAAGACTATGATTTGAAAACTATATCCTGTATGCGTTATTCAACCTATCACCTTTCGGCCAATTCGTACAACACAGTGGTAGAGAATCGAAGATGTAATCTGGAAATGATCAGTCCAAAGCCGATGTCAATATTGTCTTGTCTGGTTGTTGATTGGTCAGGGAGGACGTCCTCATTTGGAGCAGCCAATAACAGATTAGCATGAAAGCAAAATGAAGTGCGTTCAATCTATACGAGGGAACTCGCCCTGAGTAGTACAGCAGGAGCCCCTCCTCTTCTACCCCACACCCCCACTTCACACAAGACAGCTGTTTACGCGTTTGAATCAGAATTTCAATAATGGTTTGCTTCCGAAGAAGACCAAAAAAACGGTAGTATAAATGATCTAAAGATTTGGTTATGTTTTTTTTCAACGGTTACTTTTTTTATGTTTTGATCTCCCTCTTGCCTCTCAAAGCAGAGGGGGAGCTACCTCCTCTGGCTCTGTGGACCAGCCTCCCCTGGAGTGTGTGATGACCGACTTCACACACGTGAACCCGTGCTGCCCCCACCCACACACACCGACTCATGAGTAACTCTCTTAAGGCTTAGTTATGGTTCAACATTGACGCACCGCAATGACCATGCAGCCGTGAACCTGTTTTGGTTCTGCGCCCGGTTTAGGTCAGGTTTTAGTTAGCCGGCCAATCACAGCCCTTGCTGCTGCAACGCCTCGATGCAAGGTTAGAATTTTTGGGAGACACACGTAAGGCCCTTGCGGTGGACGCAAGGAAGGCCCGCAAGGATGTAATGGGTCTGTAAACCCCCATGCGTTGCCTCGACGTGGAACCATAACAGCCCTAACACAACACCTCTATTCACAACCGCACACACTTTATCCCTTTTTTTTAGCCCTCTGCTCTTGCTCACTACCCCCCTCTATACAGAGATCCCGCGATATCGCTGTAGCCTAGGGAAGATCCAGCACCATGCATGGTGTGGTTGTGTGGCGTACGTTTTTGGTGGGGACGTTAGAATAACGGCGGATGAACTGTTTTGTTGAGGTGCTTTTTCTAGCCGTGCACAATAATACGACTCTCCAAACGCAAGCAGAGCAGCTGTTACAATGCCGGATTTGCACGCGCCACATGTTTGTGCGATCAGAAATGCATTGGAGGAAAAAGTGAATAGAAGCAGGTAGCGGCCCACGGCAGACAGGTGCACGGACCTTAAACCGGGACGACTGGTGCGTCTTAGTCAAATCCCGCTGGTCTCTGACTAGTCTTTTCATTCTTCAGCGATGTTTAAACCCCGTTGGTGGGTCGCACCCATGACACTTCATCAAACCGTCACACCTCCGGGCACACCCTGAGGCGGTTCACTCTTTAGACACACACAACAATGAGCCCCCTTCCTGTGTTGCTAGTTTTTATACATAATGCAAGGGCGGAATCACAGTGCAATCATTCTCACCTTGAACAGGCTGTGTGAAAGGGGCTACTGACTCACCCTGACTCACAGCCACACGAAGGCACAAAGACACCAGCAGCAGAATGACTCACACCCTAATGGACAAAATACTGAGTGCTATTGCAGTATTGGGACAGGAAGTGACATTCAGGTCTTCAAGATTTGTGTGTGTGTGTGTGTGTGTCCGTGTGTGTGTCTGTGTGTGTGTGTGTTTCTGTTGACGTTTGACCCGACGCACACTTTTTCTCAATTCCATACTCCCGAGGTGTAAAAACATATGTTTTTATGTTCCCACTTGCATTTGTTTTTCAATAGTTTATCCACACAAAAACAGAAAGAACTCGGGCATGGTCATGGCCCATTCCGGGGCGCCTGCGTACCTTGGACTTTGGCAAAAGAGTAGAGTGCAGTTTATTTTTCTATCTTTCTCTCTGTGTTCTTCTGACTACATCTTGTTGGCTGTGCTATCTCCTCCGCCTCTCCGTGGTGTAGGTGTTGGGCCATCCTGGAGATAGTGCCCCAGACCGCCTCCTCGCAGGGCTCAGTGGCGGGCGGCGCGGCGCAGCGCACCAACGCCAGCCGCGGCGGAGACGTCACCCCCTTCTCACCTCCACCTCCGGAGTATTCCTACATTTCGCTCGAGGCGTGAGTTCAAATCTGTTTGACTCTCTTTTTTGTGCTTGTCTTTGTTTGTGCGTGTGTGTGTTTGTGTGTGTGTGTATTTGTGTGTGTTTTTCGTTGTTCTTGTTGTTTCTTTTGGATCTGGTAGGGGAGCCCTAGAGGGACAAACACAGAGGGGAACGGAAGATGTAAGAACTAAGAAGAAAAACTGGTAGTCCTCCTAGGGCTTTACTTGCTCTGTCTGCTGTTTGAACTTATCAGAAAACTAAATGAGTTTTCTCCACCTCCTTTTCATTCTAGCTCCACTCTCTCTGTCTCCGTCTCGTCTCGTCTCTCTCTCTCTCTCTCTCTCTCTCTCTCTCTCTCTCTCTCTCTCTCTCTCTCTCTCTTCACTATGTCTTTGTCTCTGTCTCTCTCTCTCTCTCTCTCCCTCTCTCTCTCTTTCTTTCTCTCTCTCTCTCTCTTCACTCTGTCTTTGTCTCTGTCTCTCTCTCTCTCTCTTTAATCTCTCTCTCTCTCTCTCTCTCCCCCATCCATCTGTCTATGTCTCTCGTGTCTGCTCTTTCTCTCTTTCTCTCTGTCTCTCTCTCTCACTCTTTAATCTCTCTCTCTCTCTCTCTCCCCCATCCCTTCCTTCCCGACTCTGCCAGTGACATCTACACTTTACTTAATATTTAGGATTTCTTGTTTACAACAGATACATAATAATAAAAATAATAATAATAATAAAAATTGATTTGATATAGCGGCCTTTCAGGATACTCAAGGCCGCTTCACAAGAGTGGGAGTTGAGGGTGTGTGTGTAGGCAAGGCGCTGGGTGGGGTCACAACAGGTACACAACAGTTTATCTGAGAATTACAGCTGCAGGCTTGTTTTCACTTTTCTGATATCTTATTTGTACTGCCTATGTCGACATGTATGCCCACTTAGCTAGCAGTTACTAGAACAATCTTAAGTCATTTTACAAAACCAATGGCTTTTGCAAGGACTATAAATAAGTGTAAAACAAATTGAAGATACCTGAAAAATATATAGATGTAAATATATATGCATAAAATATGTGTTTGTGTGTATATATATATATAAAAATATATGTACAGTATATCATTAATATATATATATATATATATATATATATATATATATATATATATATATATATATATAAAATCATTAATATATAGATACAGATAGTATTTTTATAGATAATAAGATGGTTATAATCATGAAGATAGAATAATAGGGATATAGGGGGTTCCCTAGACCGCCTTATTTGAAATTCAAACCATTTGGTATGACCCAGTGGCTCTTCTCCCAAAGCTGGCGAGAGCATAGCAACCGCAGTAGAGGTTTTTCTTAGCTAAATGTTAAGCAAGTCACCATAAGTCTGGATTCTCCTTTGGCATTAAAGTCACTCATGCATGCAGATGCATCTACAAGCTGTGCAGGCAAAGCGCACAAGTGTACAGAAAGGAGCATAGTGATATGCATGCCTGCAGTATTTAGCATCAATAATTTAGCACTGTTTGTTCAAGGCATAAGGCCTCAGGCGTAAGTTGTGTGTGTGTGGGGACGCGTGGCATGCTTGTCTGTTCATGTGTGTGCACTATGTCACAACGTAGATGGAGGTAGACGGCTTCTCTGCCATTCTTCAGTTTGACCATTGAAAATGAGGCTCATGGGTTAGGGAAACCCCCTTAGAAGAACATGAACGGGGTGGCACCAGACCACGATACGACACTTATTCATCCATTCACCCTGATCCTCCCATTTGTGTTTGGAGAGTCCAACTCACCATCAGAAACGGCAAGGTTTTCCCTGACAGCAATGCCCTGCCCCTGCAGTTTAGCCTCATGTCAACCAAAATGACATGGGTTTGCTTTATTTTATCTGGGGTGTGTGTGGGGGGGGGGGGATAATATATCAGCTGTCCATATGTCAGCATGCACAATGCAGAAGCAGCCCACCCCGCCCCCCCGTTCTCATCAGCACCACCACCCCAACCACATCCCCAAACGATGAGCCCGGGATCGCGCCGACGGCCTCCTTAGAATTCACCACAGCAAACACACTGCCCCAACGGCCCTGTTCCTCGCTAGTGATATGTCCCCCCTCCCCCCCTCTTCATTCCTTTGATTTGCAGAACAAACCGTTTCTCATTTTGATTGCCTGGCCTAATTTTCTTTTTTCTATGTTTTATTGCTGGGGGGGGGTTTTTTCCGTCTGCTCTTTCCCACTCGCACCGTCTCGCTCTTTTTCTCTCCTGTACCCGCCAGTGCTCATTGTTCGTATCTTACTCGCTCTCTCTCCTCTTTATTTTTTTATTAAAGAGCAGGGTTTGTCGTTTCTCTCCGCACGGCCGGGGCGACAGCGTAAGCCTCCTACGCCAACTCCCTATCTCCCCCCTCTGTCTCCACGCTTCTCACCAGGCGGCGGTGGTGTCGGTGGCGTTGAGGGAGGGGGGAGGGGGGATACTGTTAGGGATAACAGATTTTTTTCAAAGTCCAAGAGTGCCCCCTAGTGAAACATTAAAGCGAGCCTTCAGAATAAACAGGAACCGGAGGGGGAGCAAAGGGGTCTGTCCGCGCCCCGGCTCCGCTTCTCCATTTGTCTCTGACGTGCGTGAGGCCGCCTCAATTCCCGCGTCTCCTGGCCTTTGTATTCTAAAGACGCGCTGTACTTCTAAACCCCCATCCCCCCCTGTTCTGGTGTGAAGAGAGAACGGGAAAAAAAGGAGAGGGACAATCACGAACTTGACGACGTAACGGCAGGGGCTGTGAGCGAAGCCTCCGTGTCTCTTCTTCCTATATCCTTGACAGCTTCAGAGTATTTGCATATCACGGTTTGATTTATTTAGTAGCTAATGGATTGAAAGGGTTCATGGTAGAGCCTGGACCCAGGGGGTTGGCCACCCAGGGATTCGGGGCAGTTTGCGTTGGTCTGGCCTGCCTATAGTTAGTTGATCATCACTTGACACAAAAGACCCTTTTCGGTGAGGCGTCATCGTAGGACAAACCCAGTTGTCACTCATCAACAGTAATTACGGGTCTTCTCTTTTTATTCAGTAAGGATTACACATTGACTATGGCTGGTGCTCGGACACAAATACATCAAACTCCCGCCAACCTACCCAACGGGGCTTGTACTGGTGTGTTCCCGGCTGTGACGGCTGTGTAATAAGTGCATGGTGGTAAAAGTAGTGTTTGTCCTATGATGACACCTCTGTGAAGAATGGTCCATTGAGAGAAACATGTCCTGCAGCTCACAGAAAAGCCCCAATCAGAGCTGCGGTAGAGGTAGGAATAGGCCTTAGGGGATCAATGCTCTCATATCACTACGGGCTAAAGGATTCTTACAAACAAATCCTATGGTCACCCTTTAGTGAATGATGGCTACATTAGCTGTCCTATCGTTTCTAGGGCATTTAAATGGCCGATGGTTGAGAGCCTTTTAATAGCGTGGTATGAGAATAAATGAGAGATATTACACGTCAATGATAAGAAACAAGTGATTAGAAAACCTGTCCTGCGAGGGTTAAAAGAAAATCCATTAATGGAAGTAATCAGCCAGGTCCAAGTCAGCCTCCACACTCTTGTTCAAACATGTTCAAGGTCAAAAATGCATAAAGGTAAAAGGCAATTCTGTATGCACAGTATGACCAAGGGAACTGAACAGTGAAATTCTTTGTGACATGGCAAGCAACGAATATGTAAGAGGAGATCTATTATTAATAAGAGTCAAAAAATGCAAAAACATAAAAAATAGCATAAATATGGCAAAACTGTCAAAAAATACACTTTACAAAAAGAAAGAATCTTGGTGCTTATAGACTTTAACCCATGTCTAATGCTGTAGTCTCTGGACTTTTCATCTGACTATTCCCTGACATCTACTTATTTAGGAACATTAGCTATTTTTTTATTTTTCAAATCTGTTACAAATTCTCCTTTAAGATAAATACAGTCCCATGCTTTCTATTCCTGTTGTGCCATTTCAACGCCAGTAGTGGGATTTGATTTGGTCCAATTGAGGATCAAAGCTGCTCTACTGTGGTCAATTTAGTATTTGGTCCAGTTAGTGTTCACCCAGCCCTTCGTCAGGTGGTGTCATGCTGCCAAACTGGTCTTTCATTTATTGGTTAGAGATGTTCAAAAGGGAAACGCATTTGAAATTCATTCATTGAAACAACAGCTGGCTAAAGAGATTTTGTCTGTTATTATTTGGCCTTGGTGTTGCTGCCAAATCTGACCTACTAAGGGAACCTAATAATATGAGTGCCTTGTGGACAAAGCATGTGGCCTCACTTACCGATTATAGGATCTAGCCCTGAAACAATTGCTTAGACTCTGATTTCAGATATGAGGAATTTGTTAACCCATTTGTACCGGCTGCTGCGCGGCGCAACATTGTATCTACTAGATACAATGTTTGAAAAATATCTACTAGATACAATGTTGCGCCGTGCAGCAGCCGGTACAAATGGGTTAAATGCAACATTGATGCATCGTTGGTGTTTATTTGTGCACTTCTTCAAACTTAATTCCATTCAAAATTGTACCGTTCTATTTGTTTTTGTTGACATTCATTCGCATTTCAATCGTGATGAACCTGACTCACACTTGTGCCATGTTTTGGCGTCAGCGCTCATATGTTGAACACGACCGTACAACGTGACACTCAACCGACAGTCATGTATCTGCAGCCTTGTACCGTATTTCCCGCACTATAACGCGCACCGGATTATAAGGCGCACCTTCAATGAATGACCTATTTTAGAACTTTTTTCATAAATAGGGCGCACCGGATTATAAGGCGCATAGCATAGAAGATACTGCAGTCAAACGTTTGACTGGGGATGCGTTATGCATCCACTAGATGGAGCTGTGCTAATTGTATAGCTCGTCACGCGCAACGCAACTGTGAGGGCGAGTTGCTGCATTTAGCAGATATAAAACTGGAACCTTTATGACAAAAAAGTAAAACACAATTACGCAGTTCCAAACCTTAGATTTTTTAAATATCTTGCAAACGTGAATGATACAAAGTAGAGCATCGCACCCTCGAATCTTGTAGTGTGGCCAGTCTTCCGCCCGATTTCCTGGCTCTGTGATCGTATAGTGTGACCTTCCTAATAGTGGAGGAATATCTGTCGTGTGGTCTGAACCAGCCATAAAGGGAATGTCAACAAAACAGTCAGACAAAGTCAAACTTTATTAAGCGTTCTGACAACTTTGTTTATTTGTAAACACGAATTGATCCATATATAATGCGCTCCGGATTATAAGGCGCACTGTCGGTTTTTGAGAAAATTACCGGCTTTTAAGTGCGCCTTATAGTGCGGAAAATACGGTAATTCAATTTCAATCGGTTTGAGACGACCGTTGCTGTAGGCAGCACTGCGGTTCAGCACTGTGTCCTTTTTCGGTGTATTTGTGACTCATTCGGCTAAACGAGCAGTCACAGCCGGATGCAGGGCGAAGAGGTAAGTATTGGATTTACAGGAACAATGTAAATGCCAGGGCGGATGCCTGGCTGAGGTAGAAGCATGATGCACGGGGCCCTTTTTAGATTTCCATCTTATCCCTGCCAGGGTTAGTGACGGCCTGGTGTTCCTGTACCCTCCCCCTCACCTAATTGGTTTCCCTCAATGCGCACCTCAATGTTTGCCCTTCTTACAAATGGCTGTGCGTATGTGTACGTGTAACAATACTGTATTTATATATATATTTATTTCAATAGAATAGCAGGATTTTATGTCTAATATTTATAAAAAAGCTAGACCAAGATTAATCAAGTTGGCTGGATCTCTTCCGGGCCGACGTCTCGTGGTCGTTTCACTTCACACGGTCGCTGATGTTCAATGCATCTGCTGTTTTCTCATTCAAAAAAAGAAGGGCTGTCTAAAAGGCAGTTTGATTTCAACCATCATTTTGTACGACTCCGGCGGCGCATCTCTGACACGGCGAGGACACGTGTGTGGATAGTCGACGATGCCGGTAGACCGGGTACCGTGACCCACATGAACGGTACCATACACACAGCAAGGTTTCTCCAAAGGGCTCAGATGTCAGGGTTTTTACAACCTACCCAGTGTGCGGATCTTGTTTTACCTTCCCTGCACAAAAAGCAGGCTCACCCTTGAGTCATGTATAATTCACTTTTTCTTGGCATTGCATCAGGACTTCTGAGAAGGAGGAATAAGGAAACCGTAGTATGAATTATACTGAGCGATTCCAAGAGTAGCTCACACAGAACTGCTATATGTTGAAACTTGTGTTAAAATCAGCCCTGTGTACTGACTTGATGACAGAAAACACGAATGCAATTATTTTTACTTGTTTACATATTTAAACATCTTACACAAATGTAATGCTATTTTCTTTGCACCATTACACCCGTCGCTCACAGGTTGTACCCTTTTCCTGGTCCCACCCATCACCCTCCACTACTAGTCTGTCCGTTCGGGTTCATTCTGCGTCTGTTCTCATCGCCCCTCTCTCCCTCACAACGGTTCTGTACCCCCTCATCCACCCTCTGTACCCCATCATCCTCCCTGTGTACCCCACCACTGTTCTGTCACCCCCTCATCCACCCTCTGTACCCCGCCACTGTTCTGTAACCCCCTCATCCACCCTCTCTCCCCTAACGTTCTGGCACCCCCTCATCCACCCTCTCTCCCCTAACGTTCTGTCACCCCCTCATCCACCCTCTCTCCCCTAACGTTCTGTCACCCCCTCATCCACCCTCTCCCCTCACCATCTCTGTGTGGTGCGGTGCTCCCGAGTGGTGGGGCTTTACCCATCGTCTCCGAGCGATCGGGGAGGATTTACATCCCTCTGCTTAAGACCACATGGATTTTCTCTCTCTCTCTCTTCCTCTGTTTCTGTCTTTCGGTCGTTCTCTCTCTCTTTCTTTCTTTTCAGCGCCCCTCTGTGCCACATTAACTTGAGACTCCATGTACACTGGTTTAACATTTCAGTAGAGTAGCTTTGAAATTACTCTGGGAATGTGTGAAGTGTATATCCATCCAGGTATGTTTGTAAACACACGCACACACATACACACACACACACACACACACAGTTAATTTACTGCCACTCATGTTATGCTGAGTGGCATGTATAGGTTGTTCAAAGATGCAATCATCTTTGAACAACCCATTCTTCATAAACAGGGTGTTTATACTTCTTCTAAAAATGTTATTTTGCTATTGACGGGATTTTTCTTTTCAATGCTTTTTGATAACAATCATTTTAAGGTATTTTGTGGTTATTTAATGTCAGTAGTTAGCCTGGCTCCGCCCGCCTAAGTACTTCCGCTCAATTTGAATTTCCCTTCAGTTCTACGTCTGGATCTGCGGTATTGGGTTTTCTCCGTCCAAATTTTCTGCGTCCAATCAGCGAACAGAGGGAGTGGCTGACATCAATGACGATAAAGTCAGCTCTCGTTGACGGACATCTTCACGCAGGGTGATTGGTTTGTTTACAGCCTGCGCGCAACGTGATTCCCGGCCAAAAGTTAGCGATTGGTTATGGCAGATCCAGAGTGGCACTGGGCAGATCCAATAGTTTTAAACTTCAACAGACACCCGCCTTCAAGTGAGTTAACGTTTGTCAATTGAGCAGGCCCAGACTCTCTGTGCAAATGAAATGAAGTACGAGAGTCTGGTAGGACCAGGCTAGTAAGTAGTAGTGTTAACTGTGAATATTGTCCAATTCCGCTTTAGTTAACAACAGTACCAGCCATTAAGGATAAATAATAAATGAATGTAACCTTAAACTGTACTACAGTCACCCTTGTGTAAACACAAGGTCTGATAGATGTTACAATCGGTTATCCACCACCGTTGTAGCGCTTTCTCATCAGCCCTGGAAGCCCTTTGCAATGGCAGGTGCTGGACAGTTTCCGGGCAGAGGCAAGGGAAACACATTGAGGGAAAATCTAAACACGGAACAAAAAGGATTTGGGTGTATGCAGCACTTGAATGCATTAAAAGTCCTTCAGGATTCAAGCCAATGTCAATGACATTATACCAACAAAAGTGTGAAGTGTGAAAAGAAGGTTCTATCTTCCTTTGGTGGCCTGTGGTGTTCAAGCATTGAACAGGATAGAGTGGTCCTTTTGCTCTTGTTGAGCTCTCTCTGCAGCGTTGGTCAAATCCATATCTGACATGATGTCTCAAGCCTAATGGAGACATAACACGTCTGGATAAAACAGTACAGCAGCAGTCGATCGGTTGCTTTGAGTTAAGTTGACTGATACAAAGTACTCTATATTCGCTCCATGGGTCAAAGGGCGTATATATATATTTTTTTTGTTTTTTGTTTTTTGTCTATGTCTTACGGCTCTTCTGGTTATCTGAGTTAGGGCCAGACAAAAGACTTGAATGTAATGGATCCCACTGTCAGAGTTAGGTTATCCCCAATGTTGCTTTCTGGTGTCCAGAAAATGATAATGAGAATAATAATAAAAAATAAAATATGAAACCAATGCGGGTCATGAGTTCATATTTAAGTGTAAGCTTAGAGTCGTATTGTTGTCAAAACAGCACAGCTGGTACCTAGTGAGGGCTGGACACTGTCATCGTGCCTGAGCTGTTAAAAAGGACCACATCAATCAACAACAGCAACAGAAATAGAAAGCGGATATATTTTTAGAGAGAACAACAAGGAGCCTATTAAGGGGGGCACCACAGCATGCATCTGCGGAGACAGAATCATTTGGAAAAAAATTACCCAAAACTAATAGTGTTTCCAATAACGACAAGAATAGATGCTATGTCATCTCCCTTGGGTGACTGAGTGCCCCGGCTCGTTACCAGGGACTGTCACCCACCACTGTGTGTAAGAGGGTCATCTCTCAATAAAAAAGGAATAAAGGGAGGAGGATGGGTATGACAACATTGTATACTAATGAAGTGAATAGGAAAATAATTCTGTAGTTTGTAGTCTGCGGTTCCTTCCTGCGCAAGCCTCATTTTGCATTTATTGGAATTAATTCAACGACTGAGCCTATCGGTTACATCTTGACTTGTCCGGATGGTAACTGATGAAAACTAGGTATTAAAAAGAAGGGGCAGGGGGCCTTCATCAGCTATTCAATCAGTTAAACTGCATGACACACCAACCAGGCAAAATACCAGAGTGCAACAAAAACAATAACACAACAACAAAACCACTAAGTATATGATTAACCCTCGTTCCATGTTTGCCCTATGCTAATATCCTGATTTGATTGATCTATTAATGTTAGATGAATATTATTGAAGTTAATGATTTAAAAAATTCAGCTAGTTTACATGCTGTTTCGCAGCTTGTATGATTATCTGTCCACAGCCACTCCATATTGCAATTACACTGCGTTTAATCCTTGTTGTTTGTTTTATGAAGAGATGTGAAGTTGGATGGGAGAGTTTTTAATCACCAAAAAAGGATATCCGGTTGGCCCAAGCCACCCGTTGTGTGTGTTTGTGGCTGTGTGTGTTTGTGCATGTGCATGTTTGTGTCAGTGTATCAGTGTGTATGTGTGTGTGTGTGTGCGCGTGTGTGAGTGTGTGCATGCTTGCGAGTGTGATCGAGTAAGAGATGTGGTATTCACATGATTTGGCGAGAGGAAGCGAGTGAAACTAGGACAGAGAAAGAGAAACATGAGGACAGACAAACACTATCATTGCTACTCAGTACGGGGTGGAAATGTCAGAGCACAAATAAAAGCAAGCAGATAGGAGAGTATACATGAGAGTGTGTGTGTGGCGGTCATGAGAGTGTGCAGTACTGTTTATGTGCGTTTATGTCTATGTGCATGCATTGCGCCAAAAACCAGGAAATACCTGGATTAAAGTCAGTGGCGCGTTGTTCAGATGCTATTTTAAGGGCGCATGCATAATGTTGCTTGTGCACCTCTGTAAATTATTTGGGAAAGAACAGCTGATACATCGGTAATAAGTTGTACTTTTAAATCAATGCATCTGCAAACAGCGTACAGCAAACACATCTTTTCTTGACACAGACATCGTGTACAAGCCCATAACTTTTAGGATTAATGAGTATTTGATCATGAGAAAACATTGTTTTACCGCGAGTGAGAGTTAAAAAGAATGAATGAATGCGGGCGTGCGTGTGCGTATGTGTAAAAGAATTAATGAATGCAGGCGCGCGTGTGTGCGTCCATCTGTTTAAACACACGCAAACTAAACACGTTACGCATAATACAGTCCATGGCAATGTATATTAATGTGGGGACACATGCATATTAAGAACCAAAGTCGAAAACGATAATGCATACAATACTGGTAAGAAACAATGTTTGTTAATGTATTGCCTGTATCATTAAATAGAACCACAGTTACCGCATATCATGTGTGTTAAGTTTTCTTTGCCAAAATTTATTTGAGGACTCAGTGTTTCGGAAGTTGTGCAAGAAAACGCTATTCCATGTGTGAATTAGGCCATATTATTTGGCCATAAACTGAGCCATTTGAAGTTTGAAATTCATGTGGTCATGCATCTGTCTCATCGGCGACTGCAAACGCGCTGTCCAAATATCAACTCGTCAGATTCAAATGCGCTCATGGCTCTTAAAGGGGATGGGAGATGGCGCTCTCATTGGTTTATTGCACGTTACGCCCAAACCACACCTACGGGTAATTAGGCTACTTCAGACCGACCCCTTTTTAGATTTGCGCCAGGCGCAAGAGTCATTTATGCGCCAGTAAAATAGCAACATCGCCATAGAACCGCCCACAAAGCTACTTGCGCTTGGCGCTTCTCACTTGCGCTTCAGACCGTTAAAATAGGGCCCCAGGAATCAAGCGTTTAAATTGATCTAACCCTTTTGCTTGTCTTTTTTCCCGATAGGTCTGAAAACGCAGGAGAAATTGCAACGATTCCCCTGACTAAAGTAAGATTACGCCGTATGCACACTTACACTATATTATAACATGTCATAATATCATATACAATACTACTTCCCAGGCATCCCATTTAGGCTTTCAAACACTTGCACGCACAGCTTTACTGTAAAATACAGATGCTGCGTTAGGATAATCCCTTCTAGTCCACCAGATGTTAAAGAAGGCATCATATAGTTTCCCATTACCGGCTTTGCCTTGCAGGTGAGCAGTCTTCTAACCCTTATGGGTCAAAGTGTACGTTCAAAGAAGTCGCCGAATCAGCAGAATCCAATCCATTCTTCTGCTAACGTAGCAAACAAAAAGCGACAGCACATCTCCATGTGATCACGAGACTGTGAATGTAATGGAGGCAAACAACAGAAGTGGCTTTTTACACAACCCTCACGCATGAAAGGAACGAGCGTGATCACCGAGAAGTCGCACAGAGTGGGATTCTTTTTTTTCCCGTTTGCCGGCTACCACAGCTGTCAGGCGGCAGTGGAGGGTGGAAAACATCCAAGAATTGAAGCAATGAACATCTACGCGCACACCGTCTCAGCAACATTCAAACAACGTGGGCATGTGTTCCACTAACTCCTCACCTTCACAGGGAAAAACAACCTCTTCTCTCTTTTCCGTTTAAGCATTCCAACGGGGTAAGCTGTGCAGACGTTTAAAAGCCTTGCAACAAAGGAAGGAAGTGATATTCTTGGCATGAAGAGGCAGGGGTCTGATGTGTTAAAGTGTTCTTATCCATTAAGAGCTTTATGAACAAGTGGAAGGACCCTTGCATCTTAAATGTCAGCAACAGACTGGCAGCGTAGGCAGTGAACCTGTCAACTTTAAGGCTTTTTTGTTTTCTTTAAGGGCGGAACAGCAGAATTCGGATAAGGCCCTTTGGTCAAACTACTGTCTTGATAAATGTTGATGAATCCAATAATAATGGCAACATATAAAAATAGGGAGACCAGTAAACGGTTGTTGGAACTAAACCCTGATGGGAATGTCTCTGGAATGTTATTTCCCTTTTTGCTCGTTAGAGGTGAGCTGGAAATAGCAGCACTCTCACTTAGGATATTGTAAGTAGTGTGTGATGCAGGTCCCTCTTGGAAAGTAAGTTATTTAGCCTAAATAAGATTGAACATGTATAAATAAAGGTGAAATAAGTTAAATAAATAAATGTTGGTCTATTTGGCCCACGGCTGGGCTTTAGAAAACCTCTGGCATCTGATCTGAGAAAGACATGCTTTCATTCAGTGCATCCAATTTGACTGATCAAACTGAACTCTGCAGAATGGAGAGCGTAAAAGCCCATGTGCAGGTTTTTGATCAAAATATATGTTATGGTGAAGTCACCATATTGCTGTTTTGAAATATACTATGACAGCAGACTTGTTTATCTGCCATCTTTCTTTGAGCTTGCCCTATACGTGTTTGTTTTTTCAAACAAATATAAAGTACATTTTGGCAGCACCGTCCTCAATGCTGAAGGCTGTGTGTAATGGCCGAGGCTAAAGCAATGCTGGCTTAACAGGAAATTGTGTCGAAGTTTGCATAGTGCTGGGCGAGGTTGTGTCAGTCAAGCCCAAGATAAGAAACAGTCGGTCATGCAGTAATTTAGAACAGCAGGTAAAATGTCCTGCAATGCACAACAACTGCTTAACATATGTTTTTAAAGTACACCACCTTGACCAAGGGGTGATTACAGATGCCATAATGGTCAAGCTGCTTCGGCTCATCTAATTAGACCCGTGTGCGAGCACTTGTCTCCAAGAGTCAGGAGATTGCCCTTTTGCTCTGAAATGCAGTCATTGAATCTAATCTGGCTCCACACTGAACACTTAGGGCCATTTGGCATTTCCACGCGGCTACACGTCCGACACAGACTAGGCAGCATACTTTGCTTGGCTCTTTAGTTCTGCCTGTGTGTGTGTGTGTGTGTGTGTGTGTGTGTGTGTGTGTGTGTGTGTGTGTGTGTGTGTGTGTGTGTGTGTGTGTGTGTGCCTATGCCTGTTCCTCTGTGTGTGTGTGTGTGTGTGTGTGTGTGTCTGTGTGCGTGCATGCGTGCGTGAATGCGTTCGTCAGTGCGTTTGTCCTTGCATTTGTGTGAGTGTGCCTGTGTGTGTGTGCGTGAGTGTGTTCGTGTGCGTATGCATGTGCGTTTGTGTGTTTGTATTTGTGTGTGTACATATGTGTGTGTGTGTGCGTGTGTGTTTGTGTTTACGTGCATGCGTGTGTGTGTGTGTGTGTACACGCTCGCAGCGAGATGCATTGAGTGTGAGGAACGCTGCATGAGTGGAAGTCGGGTGGGAAGCTGTGCTGAGCGGCTGGTCAGCCTGTGTTGCTTTCAACTACAAAGGAAGGGAGAACGTTCACCCTGCTAACCACTCCCCTGTTAATAACAACATGTAGCAATTAGCTGAGGCTGCCAGGCATGGACAACGCCGGCAAACCCATCCCTTGCCAGAGAACGATCCAACGTGAGCGCCATAGATGTGATATCCTTTCATGCCTGGCTTGTTTGTGAGTGTATGACACAATCCATGTGTGAAACAAAAGAAAGCTGACGCAAGCAAGCATGATTATACTCATTGCAGATTTATATGTTCTCATTATTAGATGGAAATGATATATCACGTGCCGAGAATCCATCTGGCAATGGCCTTTAGAGTGTTATAGGGATTGTGGTGTATTAAACGGCTGCACGTTATACCTACTGAAAAGGCAAAGTAACCGGTGGAACATTTTGCTACAGTTTATTGTACAAAAGCGCTAAGTTGGACACTAGTGCCAATACGTTATCTCCTGTGTCAAAGTAATCGTGTGTGTGTGTGTGTGTGTGTGTGTGTGTGTGCGTGTGTGTGTTTCTGTGTGTGTGCGCACACACGTGTGTGTGGTCTGGATATGTCAGGCTACACAGTTATTGATTGCAGACCAATGTGTCAGTTTTGCAGTGTTGACTTTCTCAACTATATTAAACCAAGATCTTCTGAAGATGTATTAATAAATCACTCAAGTTCTACAAAACTGGTTCAAATTGTTTCAGATATTAGAATATTGGAGCATAATTGGGTGGTGCTGTTGAGACAAAATTGGTATTTCCCACAATGACACCAACAGCACAGTGAACAGCAACCACTTCAAGAATATAATTGATGAGAAATAGTGTACCAAAAGTACAGCAGTACTGATCTGCAGAATACAGTCAGAGCACACATTTCACACAAACCCGCCTTTGTGTGTCTGTATTCACTGTTGGTTAGTCTCTCTCTGTGTGTTTGTGTGTGTGTGTGTGTGTGTGTGTGTGTGTGTGTGTGTGTGTGTGTGTGAATAAGAAATATTTAGAATTTGAGGATAGAGAAATTGAATAGAGCGACTTAGATATTTACGGTAGGCGAGATTCACAAACAACAACAGCTGAAGAAAACATAAAATATTGCAACAAAGGATCAGGACCCAAGTTGTTATCTACCACTGTACAACTGTTTGGATCTGAATACAGTACGTATACCTGCAGGCCAGTCCATCAGTCAAAATAGATGTGTAGCTCTTTAGCAACCCCTAGTGGACATTTATGTATTATTTGTGCTGTTCTAATATCCTATTGGACACTCTCATCATGCGAACATCATCTTACATGAACACTTCAACCTGCTTACTAATGATAATGATATTATTGCTTGCAGATCTGATTGCCTTTAATGGGCTGACTTAAATGTCCCCCAAAAAATATTGAATAGAACCACCTTTTTTTCTACCATTATTATTGCTTTTTTTGTGTGTGTTTCAAAGTTGGCTTACCCTATGAACGCTCCATCCCTGTGTAACACGTTGTGGACTATAAATCAATCTGGAGAAGCCAAGCCGGTGCAGGGCGCTCCCCAGATTTACGAGGCTCAATAAATCACGTTAAAAGAAGGAACCTGCTTTTATTAACTCCTAGCCAGGGAAAAGGACAGCCTGCCCACCTCGCCCTTACTCCCTTCAAATCTCATTCACCGCTCATGGCTTCCCCGGTCCGTGGCTCTATTTTTCCCTGACCGCAGCGGGAGAATCCTGTTGCCTGAAAATATTAATATAAATATGTTGTTTTTGCTGGAGGTGACCTTCTACAATGTGAAACTGTTAACTTCTTCAAAGTGGCCTTTTCATCCCACACAGCTAAAAAGTGATTGCTCTACAGGGTGGTGCTGTTGTTGTTGTTGCTTTTTTAAAGGTGACATATTATACCACCAGATGTGAGTGTAATTGGCTGTGACAAGCCGTTTTGAAAATCTGCTTCTTCTGACATCACAAGTTGGCGTGTCCACCTAGATGTGTGCTGGATAGATCAGTCTACCAGCCTACCCAGTGGACTGTAGCAAACAGTTGCTCATCTATGCGTCATACATCTAAGTGGACTAGCCATTTGTGATGTCAGAAGAGGCCGATTTTCAAAACGGCTTGTAACGGCCAATCACACTCACACCTGCTGGTATAATATGTCACCTTTAAGAAATTTGTAGTAGTTTAAACTGAAATTATCAATCTCTCCCTCTCTATGTCTCCCTCCGACTCTGTCTTTCACTGTCTCATTCTCCGTCCCTGTCTCTCTGTCTCTCTCTATCACTCTGTAGATCATCAGGGAACAACACAAGGCCTACTGCTGGGTGTCAGAACTGATCCAGATCTTCATCGCCATCAGCATCACAGTGTCCTTCCTCGTGATGGGCTCTGCCATGAAACACACCAGTAGGCTTCACCTCCCTTGGGCGCTGTCTGTCTGTCTGTCTGTCTATCTATCATCCATCCATCCATGCACAGGTCAAATACTTCAAAGAGGGAACATAATTGGAGTATGCATGAACTTAAAGAGCCAATGAACCCAAAACCGTTTTTCTTGTTTTAAACTTGATCATTTGTCTTGTATGGTCGTCAACATAGAGATCTATGCCATTTTATCACTATTACTGAAATAAGTCCTCAATTTAGAGAAAATTTGAAGATAACTTTCAACCCAAAACACATTATTTAAAATCTCATAGTGTTTGAACTCTAGCAGAAACCGTGAGTTCAATGGCTCTTTAAAAATACTTTACTTAATCATAGTTTTCCAATTGTATGAAATGTGTTTGAGTTTGAGTGAAAGTATGTGTCCATGAGTCGGTGCCACTGCTTGCAAGCTAGTATCTTGGTTATGAGTGATGGATCTGACATTTGGCGTTATGCTTTGTCAGCGTATCAGAGAGGCTTAACCCGCTCACAGCCATCAGCATCAACCGCTGCCTATACGGAGCTCCACAGAAACACACAAACCTCACCGTCGGTGGCCCTTCATGAACAATACTTTAGTGTGGAATAGAACATTCAAACTGGTTGGCAGATACTGACAAAAACTAGGATTTTACGCCTGTTTTCTCTAAATTACTGTCATTTTCTTTTACCAACAGTGACAAAAAGGCATAGATGACTATATTAAAAATTAAGACAAATTACAATGTTCAAACAAAAAAAATAAAATAAACAGTTTTGGCTTCACTATCGCTCTAACAAACTCTGAACGTATGAATGAACAAACACAGCAGTTGCGTCAGAGTTTTTTCATGGTAGGCTTATTTAATGACTGTACTGCATGATGTAAATGTCTGATTTGCTGTGCAGTTGATGGCCTGGTGAGCTCGTTTTGGACGGACAGACTGGAGGTCTTATCGAAGGCCTGGGAGCGCCGCTTTTCCACCAGGTTGCATGTCTGCTCAGCCAAGAGGTGAACCAGCTACCCTATATCACCTTCCTACGCTCCATACAATGAGAGTGGACTAATTTTGTTTAGATCAGATTAGACTCGATTGGATCGGATTTGTTAAAATTGGTTGTGATTACATTAGATCGGATTAAGACATTTTATGCTTAGTTTAGATTAGACTAGAATTATAGATAACATTAATTTACATTTTTGTACATACATGCAATTGGTTTACTTTTGATTAGTTTACATTGTTCAAAGAAGGTTAATGTACCTGAGGTTAGATTGCTTAGATTACATTTGTTTTCAGTAGATGCGATATTCTTTTTTGGTTGTTTAGAATGGGTTAATGTAGATTTGATTATTTATATTAAGTTAATAGTGTATCAGATCAGATGAGTGTACTGTAGAATTTATTTGACCACAGCATTATCACTAGATGAGTGTACTATATAATCGATATGAACACAGCATTATCACTAGATGAGTGTACTATATAATCGATATGAACACAGCATTATCACTAGATGAGTGTACTGTAGATTATAGGAGACTACAGCATTATCGCTATATGAGATTACTGTAGATTCTATGAAACTACCGAATTATCACTAGATGAGTTTACTCTAGATTCTACGAGACCACAGCATTGTCACTAGATGAGTGTACTGTAGATTCTGTGAAACTACAGCAATACCAATACGCGAGCGTGACGGCTATTACTGGCTACACCGATGACATTGTATTCTCTGTTCCAGCCAACAGAATCTCAATAGAAACTTAAGGCCGACACT
Source organism: Pollachius pollachius (assembly GCF_949987615.1). Taxonomy (NCBI): domain Eukaryota; kingdom Metazoa; phylum Chordata; class Actinopteri; order Gadiformes; family Gadidae; genus Pollachius; species Pollachius pollachius. The sequence goes on from NC_136940.1 coordinate 19,612,291, forward strand.
AGCACCTTGTGTCTTCTTACTTGCAACACCAGATTTCTATAAAGTATACGTCTGTATATTTCACCACCCCCCGGAGCACTTGGAACTATTACTAAAGGCAGAGTCTCACTCCCAGGCTGCTGACGTGCACATTTGTCTCGGGAGCTGGCTACAGATTCATAGGTTCTGCTGGTTGTAGATTGAGCAGTGTGTTGGGCTTGGAATAGCCAAAACACCGGCCAGTGGCACACAGACACACTTGTATATACATATCTACCTTTTGTGTTATTTTGTGGTTCCCCTAAACATCATACACATGGCATCCAGCCAGCTTCAAAGAGAAAGAAAATAACACCCAGTACAACATTAGTGTCCGGACACACAGAGCCATGGAATAAGTTTGGTTGCTCACACTAAGAAGCCGCCCGAAATGGTGTTGTTGAATATAAAACCTACAAATGCTCAATTCCCATGCTCAATAATACCACAGGGGGGGAAAGAGCCAAAGTGTGTTTGCTAAAAGCTAACAGGGGCTGGTGTTATGTCCTGCAGTGCCCGCCTGCCATCTATTTCCTCTGGCCCCTCTCATTCTGCTCCCAGCAGCAGCCAGCTCGCCCACAGTCATTTCACAGGCTATTTACCACTGGATTTCTCTCTCTCTCTCTCTCTCTCTCTCTCTCTCTCTCTCTCTCTCTCTCTCTCTCTCTCTCTCTCTCTGCTGCTCTACCTTGCCCCCTCTTTTCTATCTCATTTTCTGGCTGTCTTATTTGATCTTTATTCTCTCCGATGTGTTTCTGGTCATTTGCACATTCACATAAAAGACAAGGAGAGGATAGACATCCACACAGGCCCCAATCTCCTGCTTTACCAACCCAACCTCCATCCACATCCACTCTACCGCCATCGACCCACATCCAGCACCATCAACCACCACCACCAAAGAAACAGTTCAATCTGAGGATTTCCAAATGATTCCATGGGACAAAAAGGAAGTTTGTTTCGTGGATGAACACAAGTGGCTCTGTGGCTTTGATTCTCTCTCTCCCACTCTCTTTCTGTCTCTCTCTCGTTCTGGTTCTCTCTGTCTCTCTCTGTCTGTGTCATAGCCTTGCCAGTGGATGCATGTCATTGCTGGCGTTCGGGACCATCTTTGTCATCTCGGCCTGCGATCCAAGGGTAAGCTGCTTGATAGAGTGTAGAACTGGTTAGAGAAACGTGCCTTGGACATTCTAGCTATAAATTGGGCAGTACTGTCGAATCATCAAAAAGAGAGGAAAGTAACCCTTAATACAATAAATGATAGGCTAATTTGCAGCATCATTAGATGATCAATACATTATAAAAAACGTAGCAAAACATTTTAGCATTTGCATTTGGTGCCATTTTGGTGAGCTCTTTTTTGGAGCTCCCTGCTGTAAGATTTAAAGCATGACATACAGTTGTCAGATACAGAATACCATCATTTGACATCAGGGAGCACTACACAATCCCCCACATCCGATATCTCAACCCCATCGTATAGGTTACATACAATAAAGAGCAGAACCAAAGCAGGTAGAGGCTCGGTGGCTGTGGGCCTAATTCAGCTCAGCACAATTAACTATGTTTGAGATGGAAGGTCTTAAATCGACCGCCTATCGGTTTAGCTGCATTTGATTGGACAGCTTTAGTCATCAGGTGATAGGGGCGTATGACTTGTGTACTGCAAGAACTAGCAACGGCCATGTGATCGTGTGTGAGTGAGTGTGTGTGTTGTTTGTGAATCCCAGGGTTTCGTTGTGATGCTGGACAAGGTGGTGTCTTTGTTCCTCAACACCGAGGTGGGGCTGTTCGTCTTCGCCATGCTACAGGCCTCCAAGGCACACCGGTTCCAGTGAGTGCAGATTCTTACACTGACACTGTTCTTCAACCTCTTGTAACGACGGAGGTTCGTTCATTCTAATGGAATGCTCCAGAACTATTTTGAAAAAGCATTGCTTTTGCGTTCCATTATTTTTTCCGCATGCATTGGATTTATCCTACTTATATCCAAGTTCATTAGCCTGGTCCTACCAGACTCTCGTCCTTTATTTCATTTGCGCAGAGAGCCTGGCCTCTCTCCATTGACCAACGTTAACTCACTTGAAGGCGGGGGTCTGTTGGAGTTTAAAACTATTGGATCTGCCCAGTGCCACTCTGGATCTGCCATAACCAATTGCTAACATTTGATTACAACTCAAACTAGCGCACGACCTCAACGTCTTTGTTCTCAGCCACTCCCTCTGTTCGCTGATTGGACCGGATTGGACTCTCTGCCGGAGTTCACACTTCTCTTTTTGATCTAAGTCAAGAAAAAAACGTATCCTTCAGCAAGGATACGTTTAGTTCTGCCTATTAAAAAAGTTTAAAAAAACGTATCCTTCAGCAAAAAAAAACATATCCTTCAGCAAACAGGTTGAACCACATCTTCCTATATTGAACATAGAAATATCTGTGTCATATTCCAGGAAAATTGGAACTAAAACTAAACTAACTAACTTTACTAAAAACTATGTTATTTCAATATTGTGTGGGAAACAACCAAAGTACTCAGCATTGATTAACTGTTAAGAACCGCCTTCCTATCAGAAATAGGTCTGATTGACATGTAAGCGTGACCAATTACGAACCGGACACCGGGCAACGTACACATAGGAAAACACCCTTGGTGAAACAAATGTGAAAAAACAGCTATAGTGGCGGATTGAATAAACGTATGCATGTAAACATTTGAATAAACCTGTTTCATACATGTGGCTCCGAAGCTACGGCTAGATTACTGGGAAAAACGGACAGCCAATGATAGTACTGTATTGAGTCTCTCTAGAATCTGAAATGCTTCCCCAGCTCTATATACCATACGTTCAGTGTGGGTTGCATGGGGACACTGAGGAAGTGTCTCCAGGAACAAAGAGGCTGAGACTGCATACCGAGTAATGTAACTTGCCTCTAGGCAGCATTTGTTCATTTCAAATCATGGTTATAATCTCCATTAATGTTGTATGTACAAAGAAGCTAAAAAATAATTTGATCCACTATGACAGGGGCCAGCAACGAGCGGCCTACGCACCACAGCTGGCCCTCAGGCAATAATATTTGGCTCCCCAGATAATTGTAGAAATGTGTGGGTTGGTTTTACTCAGCCAGAATCAATTGTTCGACTGCATGTTTCAGCCTTTTTAAAAAGCGATAGTGATGTTCTAACAGTATCTCTCTATTCTTTGTCCACCCCTCCAGACACCTCTCCATTCCACTGCCGGTAAGCAGGCGGGTCTTCAGCCTGAGTTGGTTGCTTCCTGTCTACTTCCTGTTTGCCGTCGGTTACGACGTCCTGTTGACCCTGATGGAGGTGGCCGAGAGCCTTCACATCTACAAGCACGGCCCACTCATGGCTGCCAACGGTAGCCCACTAACGCCAACCAATACTAGTTCTCCGTTGTGACTGTGACAGATGGACATGGACATGTGTGGGCGCCATGGACAAAGACAAACAAGCATAACCTGAAAGAAACCATCAGGCGCCATCCCTTAAACAGTATTGCACAAAGCATTTCACGAATGGGGGTTGTCTTGTAAGTACTCCCCTTGCAGCAGAATGCACTGGTCCACAGAATGAAAGCCAATAACGAGTACTTGAGCGAGAATGGAAACATAACCCAGACTAAATTTGTCACAGAGAATGTAACTTTTATTAATTTGTAAACTGGTTCATAACATTTTATTCCTTTGGTGATAATGACTGTGTTACCTCAGTGAGACCCCCTGAATGTAGTATCCCTGTGGATAACTACTTAACCTATAGAACAATTTCAAACATGAAACACAGGATCAAATGGAATTGTCTTTGGAAAATACCACTATTTTTTTCCTTTATGTCGACAATAATAGCTATCAAAATACCCTTGGACCTTGTGGAATTAGGTCATCTAAAAGATGTGTTGAATGAAGAATTACTTTTTCATCCATCCATGCTAGGTTTCGGTATGTCTGATGGCGACTTTCAACTTCTTCAATGTTTTTTAAGTAACCTACGGATGTGCTGAGAAGTTTGGCTGTGTTTTAAAGTAGATTTCATGAATCAAGCATTATGTTTTCTTCTTTTGTATCTTTCTTCCTTTCTTCCTGTATTTCTTTCTTCATTCGTTCGACCAAACTCCAATAGCTGTGGTTATTCATGTTGTGAATAAGTGGGAGGCATAGGGGGACAGCATTGATGGATTGAAACCATGGATTGATTTCATATCAAATATAGACACACAAAGGTACACAACCGCACACACTTGCTCTAAATCACAAGTCACAGAACCATACTGAGTGCCAAATGAATAGTTATATTTATTCACTAAATAATATAGTAGTTTGTAGTATGCTGAACAAAACCATTTACAAATGCTGTTTTAAAAGCTTTAAAAAGACATCATTGGACATCATTTTGTCCTAATTTAGCTTTATCTATTTTACACTTCTAACTTTTTTGGTCTTTCTCCGACGGCTCTACACTTTTTGTCTTAGGAGCACTTTTCGCACATTTGTCAGTATTTATTATGTTCCCAGAAATGAGTATGTACTTTAATCATGTCACTAATGCAGAAGCCATGAGCAGATATCAGACTTTGAAATCATTGTTTTCAATGATTAAATTCATATTTTCCGCTTTGAGTCAAGTTGCTTAATATTTTACTTTGATTTACAATTGTTTATTTACTATATGTCAACAAGGACTTTGTTTTGCATCTTTGTTCTGCTACCAAATTCAGCCAACAGCCATTCTCCAGACCTGGGGACTGTAACTTATTAACTGATACCGCGTTTCTAGGTTTTGGTATATTTACGTTTCTTTGGAATTGTTGCAATACTACAACTCTCAAGGCATCTGAAATCCTGTGCTGGTATTTATAGTATTCTGGCACAATATGTATTTTATGGTATGACACGGAAACAGAAAATGAAGATGGCGGCATTAACAATTCTCACCATTCTCTGAAAGTAAAATGAAGATTCTAGTTCAGTTCAGTTCAGTCCATTTATTATCTCAGCCTCCGATTCTCCATGGGGGGTTAATATTGCAATGAAGTCAAGTTTACATGACATTACTGCAAATTTCCACAAGGTGTCAGGCTTCTACAATAGCAGCTCATCTTCCATAAGGTAGTCCTCCCCTTAACATCCACTCTCCATCTCATCCTCTTTTTTATCTCAGGCAAATTTCAGAAGTTTAAATCGATGTGTGTGAGTGTGCATTCATATGTGTGTGTGTGTGTGTGTGTGTGTGTGTGTGTGTGTGTCTGTGTCTAACGCCTTTGCTGCATGAGTGGTTGGTGGGGCCAGCTGCAGATAGGATGGATATCCTTGGGTGCCTCAATGCATTGGAATGCGGGGTCGAAACGGGGCAGAGGGCAGACTGGCTCGATCTCGCCAGGCTGCAGGTCCACCTTGTGCTACCGGAGTTACCAAAACCATCGATTGGTGTAATGTTAAAGGTGACATTGAAAATCTGCCTCTTTGACATCACAAGTGGCCATGTCCACCTAGATGTATGACGGATAGATGAGCAACGTTTGCTACAGTCCACTGGGTAGGCTGGTAGACTGATCTATCTCGCACACATCTAGGTGGACACGCCCACTTGTGATGTCGGAAGAGGCAGATTTTCAAAACGGCTCATAACGGCTAATCCCACACACCTGGTGGTATAATATGTCACCTTTAAGGACAATGTGAATGTCCCAATTTGATTGATTTTACAGATTTCACATTTAAAAAAACACTGGCCCGCTGTAAAAGACAGTTAGCGGAAACATGTAGATATTGCTGATAATGTTGATTCAAATTGTACTGATAATCCTCTGACATTTTGATTTAAAATGGTTACAGGGGAGACCGTGTTTTTGTATGTCATGTTGGAGGCCCATTATTTTGGCTATTTGGCCTATGCATTTATGCATTCTGTGCATTAGCAAGCATCCTTTGCCCACTGCGGTTTACAGTTTGGAGGGTTAATTCCCACTCCGTTCAGTTAGTTATTTTCAACTCAAGTTCATGTCCGACTGCAATAAATAAAAATGTATGTATAAGATTTGCTACTGATTCCCTTGGATGATGACCAGAGCATAATACTCAAAAGGAATACAACAGAAAATGTTAACTCAGTTCTAAATGGTTTAAAGGTGAATCAACAAATATCTCTAGGCAAGATGTAACGCTGTTTCCTGTAATGCAAACCAATGGAAAATGCGTTGACTTGAACTCACCACTGCTGGATACGTCTCACAGGAAAGGTAGCTAACACTAGGGTCTTCCCTGCTCTTGCAGAAGACATGACGCTGCAGAGAGAGAGAGGTAAGAACCAGAAGATCAGCTGACGACAATATTATATTTTATTTCACTTTCTCATTTATTTAAAAGAGGGAGGTGTTATTTTTCACACAAAGCTTTATTTGATGAGGCCGCTCTTATTATTTGACCACCATCTCTGGTTTCTATTGTGTGTGTGTGTGTGTGTGTGTTTGTGCGTGCAAAAGCAGGTTTGTTTCTCTGCCTGTGTGTGTGATGGGTGTCTGTGTATGTTAACTTGAGTGCAAGGGAGTGTGTCTGGGAGTAGGTGTGTGTTTTGATATGTGTGTGTACTCACAGCTCTGTCAGGACAGAGGGGAGTGCATGCCTCTGGTACTATCCTTGATCCCACTGGGCAGTGAGTTTCCACCATTGCAAACTCAGCCATGTGGTTCATCCCCAAACTACTGATGTACTAGAAGATGAAGGGAGACAGTCAGACCTGCGTCCAACTAATGCAGCCTGCATGTTATCAGTCCTTATTGTAATTTTGTGACTGCTTGCTTAAGTAGGTCTTCTCTATTGTACATTTTTTTATCATAAATCTGATTGTTCATTTAGTTTGAATGAATACAGCATTTTACAGAATTCTGAATTATACAAAATTGATTACAAAAGATGGTCCACAAAACTATCTTCAAAAGAGAAAATGGACACCATGTGTATGCTTGCCTGTGTTTGTGTTTACCGATATGCTCATTCTTCCAACGTCACTAAGCACAAAGTAGTGTTCTGTTGCGTTTATGATGTTGTACTTGCTAATCGCTCCCCTTATTCTTTGGAGACCATCGACATCAGTAAGATTCCGCAGCCTGGGACAGTCCGGACAACTCAGCGCCGTCTCCACAACTGCCGATACCAACAGGAGAGGGGAGGACACAGTGTAAGTAAAGTAGAACCATGTCTCTGTTGGTGGAAAGCCCTCCTTCTTGACTCCAAGCATGTCAAATAAGGTTAAGGGTAACATTTTACAAGACAGTATCCTTTTAGTGGAACTCCTGGATCCCAGAATAGCCTAAAGCTAAACCTAGTGTTGAACTTGTTTTTTTTTTACCTATTGCTTAACCCTTAAACCTTAACCCTTAACTCACTGTGTAGTTACATTTTGGTAATAATGTTAAGGATAGTTGAGCTCTTGGTCGGCTGTAAGGTAAAATGTACAGTAATGTATGTTACCGTTGTCATTGTTCATGCATTCTGAGAATCTTGTGAGAATATGAAAGTGAATCAAAAAAAGCCTACCTTTAGTAGTTTGACATTTATGTGAAACGACCGATGCCACATCTACTTCGATGGATAACGTAACCACACACTCTGCCATCACAACCTATATTTGGCATTGAGAGGGGGGGAGGAAGAGAGAGGGAGTTGGGTAGTAAAGGATTTCTTAAAAAAGGCTTCACATGTGTCGGATAGGGTAGGGTAAAGTCTGAAGAGTTACCGTTTCCCCGGCATGACGGACTTCACAGTCCTCAAAGTGTTTGGGGTTGGAGATGTGGCATTTGGTCTCCTGGAGCTTCACCCTCATCATCATCGTACACCGATCTGGATAAGCCTTGAAAGTGCAGAGTAAAGAAATCCAAATGATAAGTGTGATTATTATTATTAGTAATATCAAACATCAGACATGTCTCTCTGACTCTTTGCACTCTCTCCAGTTGTTGTTCTTAAACGTCTCACTCAGTCTCACTTGTAAGTCACTTCTGAAAGAAATGACTATGTGTCAATATCTACTTTTTTGCCCAAACGGGGGGGGGGTCACACCTTACTCCCGCTTAAGGTGACGATCTCTGACAGCTTGAACTTGTAGCCATGGTCCTGGTGCGTGTTGATGTGCTGGATGGCGAAGCGGATGCTTGCGTTCAGCATGTCCCCGCTGCAGGTCACAGGCTCCAGCATGGGCGCAGCCCCACACAGCGCCACCGCCGCGCTCAGAATCAACACTAGTCCTCTCATGATGATGACGGCCTGGCTGAGGGAGGAGAAGAGGCAGTTAGAGGAATGGGTGCAGCACGATGAGGCCAGGGAGCTTATATAGAGAAACTGTGGTGAGTATAACGTGGGCGTATGCTAACGCAGCAGAGGGCAAGGGGTATGGCAGGGCTGCAAAATAAACAGACTTTAACCACCGTGGGTCAGTGGTCGGTGATGGCTGTCAGAGCACACAGGAATTGTTGTTTTTTTGCAAAAATGTAGTGCTTGCATTTTCCTTAACCTTTCATAGGATAAGGGTTAAAAGGGGTCATGTAGTTTGACCTGTAAAGCCCTCTGAGAAAATCTACTTGACTTGAGTGATATTAGAACTTTATTTGGGGTTTTGCTTAAGATACAATAAAAATTAAAAAAGATTAATACTAACTTAACATTGTGTGCTAAGCATTTGTTGGAATTTGTGTCTTTTGTTTTAATTTTTACCAATATGTATTCAGGGAGTCTCATTGATGTTAGGCACCTCAGTGAAAATTATATAGACAAATATGCCTAAGATTTGCACTGCAAACTAAAATAGGGGGAACAGAATATATCTGTTACCTTGTGAAAAGAAAAGGGGGGGATGAACAAATGATACCAAATGTATGATTAAAAATGTAGAGGGGACCTATCCCCCCTTAATTGTGGAAATTACACTGAATTATCTAAGGTGACAGTCTTGTGTGTTACACAATAATCCCAATATTAGCAAAAGTATACAGTAAGGATTGGGTACTTTTGACAGGATCAATATAGACAGTGGCTTGAAAAAGCTGGATCAGTCGAGATAGAACACCAGGCTCAAAGTTGAACTAGTTAACCAGAAAATACGGGAAAGTCAATCATTATGCAAATAAATGTGAACTTGGATTCATTATGGATTCAATGGTTTGATCAAACATTGAATTAACCGAGAGGTGAATGACAAGGTTTGTAGATATTGTGCAAAGCAAGGACTGCACAGATTTGTTTTATTACTTTTATAAAAAATGGAGAACACAATACATTTTCTAATCTAAAAACTAATCGTCTTATAAATTCACAAATCCATGTAATCTATTAGAAGTTTAGCTTGACGGTGGCTCATCTGGGGAGAGCGTGTACCATTGAGGCTTGGTCCTGATCGCAGCGACCCGGGGCTGATTTCTGCCCGTGGTCCTTTGCTGCATGTCCTCCCCTCTATCTCCCATACCTTCCTGTCCATCTCACTCTATAAAAATGCAAAAACAAATCTTTAACAAAAAGGTTTAACTTGAGGGTTTAGCGTGAATGGAAGTTGTGCAAGATGGAATTTCGAACACTACATTTATAACAGGCTCTTAACAGATACACAACGACGGTACTAAAAAAGTATCATCAATTTGCCGTGGGTTGTGCGGATGCCATGCCCCCTTCTTTATGAAAACCCTCAGCCCAAAACACATGTTTTGTGTTTTGGACAGTGTTCAAATTACACCTTAAACAGTGGATTCACTGGCTCTTTAAGCGAATGAGAGCTTCTCCTGGGATTTTGAGGTAGGAATATTAAAGGAAGAAAGAAAGAAATAAAGAAAGATCCACAATAGTTAAGCGCTGCTTGCAGCCCTCACTAAATAACTAACAAACTAGAAATTATACACAATCACTGAAAGAAGATAATTACAGTAAAATGCACTTTTCGCTCTAGAAATGTTTTAATGTCGAATCTATATACAAATATTGCTTTTTCCACTGAGAATAAAACAAATATAGGCAATCTTGTTTGTTTTTTGCAGAAAGACACTTGACAGTCACGGCACGTGGATGCAGGCCTATGCAAAAGAAAGTGTCTCATTATTTTAGAGTTGTTATTGTAAAACTACTGTTTTCTGCTATTCCCCTAGCTATACTACATTTTGGTTTGAGACAGAGTTGGCCAATGCCAGAGGTCCTTTGGTGGCCGGAATTGTGTCAATAAAACTCGGTAGACTGCAGTTATATTGACATAACTACAGAGTTCAGACAGTGTACTATATCAATACTGACCTGATCTGTTTATTTACACTCTGGCTTGGAAAGACATCATCACCTGAGACAGAACAGCAGGCTCAAAGTTAAACCAGTGTACAAATAATTATTGAAAAGACCTGTGATGGGAACAACTGTCCAAATGGATTTCCACACGGATTCAATGATTTGCTCAATTAGTCGAGTTAATAGGACTTATCCCTTGCCATAACCAGCACCCCTTTTATTTATTTGGACGCTGAATTTAGACTGGCCCTGTCAGACTGCCATTGCCTCCTCTTGTTGGCAGACCTCAGAAACAACCAGCTTCCTCCTTTTGGCTGTGCTTGCTTTGTGCCAAGTCTGACAACTTGTCAGGAGATCAACACCCCAACTCCCATGATGCACCTGCCCCTCAATGTCTCTGTGCCTGAGAGCAGATTTATAGCTTGCTCTTTAGCCTGAGACGGGGTCCACTTCCTCCGTGTTGTCAGCCTGCATGGGAGCAGTTACATTGACTGAAACAAGAAGTGAAAGTCAGGGTTTGTAGAAATATTTGATGCAAAGTAGGAACGGCACAGATTGTCTTTATTACTTTAAAATAGAATGGAGCATACAATACATTTTAAATACCCCAAAATAAATACATTCATAAAGGGATTTGAATAAATTAAGTATATTAAATAAAGTTGATCTGAATATAAACATACAAATCAATAAATAATTAGTACTCAATACACTAGGTAATATGCTGAACATGTTTAAAATAACAAACCAACCATAGTAGAAACAATTGTATATCCACAGAGAATTATATAGCAGCCATAACAAACATGTAGCACTGGTTACGTAATGAACAACGACATGGCTGATTCAAATGCCGTAGCTTTGTACTTCTAGCAAGGATTGTATGAAGACAATGACATGACATGAGTATCAAATAATGGCTGAAGTACTTGATGGTAGAATTGATCCGTGGGTTTGAATGCACATTTGAGTGTCTGAATGTTTTCTTTCTTTGTTGCGTGATAACAGCAGCAAACAAAAATTAATTACATGTGAATCGGATATATCATTGTAAACATCAATATTATGTTCTTGAATTAATTAGGCAAATAAATCAGGCCATTTGAGGTATCAACTTTCAAAGTTCTTGTCGGATGAGAGAATGTAAGGATGAGGCAACATCTAACATCCACCGTTGCATCTGAGCATGACACAGTGTTTCCAGCCAGGAGCTCAGAAATTTCCCATGAGAATGAAGAGATCAATAACGGTCAATTAACCACCCTTGATATAAAAGGACACATTCTTGATGTGCCGTGGACCTATTTAGGAGACAATTTCACCCAAAGCGACTTACAATGGATTCAGATACATGTCATTAAGGAAGCAGGTAAGTGGGTGGGGACCTGGGGGCCATCTGGCTCAGGAGGCCCACTGCAGGTAGGTCTGCGACATTGGGGATGGATCTCAGAACCTGTCGGCTGGGAGCCGTACATCCTCGCTGCTGCACTATCCTGCCCCAGATATTACGAATCATCTGTACCAGATAATATCTTTTGGAATAGGAATTCCTAGACTCTACATAATTATAAACATAAACAAATATATAACTTAGAGTGGGGAAGATGATATTACAAATATGCAGCAAAAAACATTGAGGTTTGTAGAGAAAACCCCATCTGTATAGCAAGCATATCTTACACTTTCATACTTCACAAGATCATTAGATATAAAAGGAGAAATAAAAGGATAGACAATGCCCTTGAAATACATCACCATGCATCTTCACACTGTACATTGACGTTGATTAGGATGGAACATTGGCTGAAATCATAGAATTTAAATGGATAGAATGTGTTTCTGTGATCAAGCATCTTCCTGTAGAGTCCATTATTTAGGGTAATAGTCATATTTTGACATTCATTTGTGCTACTTTAAACGACTGTATTAAAATGTCTATGTCTAAATCTAAGACATAGGCCTACATACAGTCTAGAATTATAAAACAGTCAGGAGACACCTAACCATGGAAAAATATGGCAGCCATTAAATGTTTCAACGTCATGAAGATATCGTATATTATCTCTTTTTAAATCTGCGATTTAGGAAGCTGAACTTGTGACATGTCCAAGTGTCAGAGGTTGTCAACACCCTTTGAGAGAGTCCCGATTCAAAAGGGAAACTTCATTAACGGAGAACCGCAGATGGATACATTCTATGCTTTTAAATTCCATTCCTGAGAACTTTGGAGAAAGACAGTGGCGGCATTATCTTGAACTTCTGGCATGCAGAACATGAAAACAAAAAAAAACGGCTTATTTTCTTTTGTAAAATAGTATCTTATAAATGTGGATCCAGCAGTGCTGTCAACAAAATGGGCCTGACACAAGCAAGGGTACCTGGCTGCAGACCTCCTCTGTGATTTCGTTTCTGTTGCAGGCAGGCTCCACTGTCAGTACACCTCCACTGTCAGGACAGGAAATGCACGGGATAAATTTAAAAATAAAATCGCGAATGCCTTTATACTTTTACACAACTACATTTCTTAGGGGAAAATCGTACTTTTTACTCCACTACATTCCAAAAACCTGTCGTTCCTTTCAACGTTCCTTTCCACGACATGCATGCGTGATCATACACAGCTTACCAAGGCGGACGTCGCGGAGCATAAACAACGTCGATATTTAACCTAGAAAAACCATGTCAAGCCTGAACGGTTACGTCATACGTTAAAATTGTTAATAGATTGGAAATATGATTGTTTTATATCGGGCGTTTGTCTGTGGGGACCCCCGTTAATATGGCTAGAGACTAGGTGCTTTCTACATATCCAGGTGTACTCCCGGTAGAAGCTTAATGCTAAAAACAATGCTTGCCTGTCCAATAGTAATTAGGGGCGAGGGAGGGCCATCAGATCTGTCACTCAAACCTCTGCGCCAGTCGTAAGGATGGAAGTTTAAAGGTCCGCGTCCTGACAGTGGAGGTGTACTGACAGTGGAGCTTGCACCGGAAGCGACCTCACAGTGGAGGTCTGCAGCCAGGTGACTCGACACAAGAGGGGAGCGGTTCTCTAAAGCAGCTCTTCCAGAGCAGCAGTGCCGAGTGCCGACAGTATGATTACATAGTAATAACTGTTATTTGCTGCTTCTACCAGTCATTCGACTCACTGTGACTCAAATTAAGGTTTCAAACCTTTCTCCACTCTCCTAACACTTTGGGGGAAAAAAATTATTCAGAAATAGGTGCAAGACAAAAATCTTTGACTGCCCCCTACTGGTGGTTTTCTGCAACACATTTGCCCCGACAAGTACCAGGGCAAGGGTAGTAGACTCAACAAGTGAAGTTGAGTCTACCTATGCCCTGGTACATAGAAGGAGCAGACCCCTGTGTAGGTATTTTAGCATTTGAATAACCAATGCTGACAGACGTTTTTTAAGGAAGAAAAGACAGGTAGGGAAGGCTATAGAAAATCACCTTGGAATATATTTTTACGAAGCACCTTTACGATATTAATTTGATCTCTGATAGATGACTCTTAAGCACATAACACATGCTAAGCAAAAACTTCTCCTTTTGTTGAGAGGTTTTTAACCAATATTCCCTATTTTATGACTTGACTTGTAGTGCTATCATTTAAAACCTGTTAACACACAAACTTTAGCAAGGAAATAGTCAAATACTTATGTGTGTGGAAATGTAAATCTGTACATTTAGATTGCACCGAGCAGCAAGCCACTCTAAATCTGCGTCACGTTTTACTTTGAATGAACTCAAATATTCCCTTCGACTGAATAATATAATATCCAACTATAATATTAACGCTCTATCGACCCATGCTTTCCATACATTTCAACCATGATATGACAGCTACTAGTTCCCTCTTGTAAAGTATGTCTGTACAAAAGGCCTGTCTGGCGATAATATATGAATCGTTATTAGAAAGCGTTGGACGACTGGTCCTCTGCTGAATCTTAATCAATAAAAAAAATAACATTAGCTGTTTGTTATGTGGCTGTGAATTGTATCCAATTACTTGAACTATGTTTCTATTCCCCCCTGGCTATGTGTACCCACTCAGGCAGTCATAACACGCTTACAAATCATCGATCATGTCCCCCCGTATGACCACAAACAAGGTTTAGCTTCAGTGATTTGTATTGTAACATGGACGCAGCTTGTTCCACGTCCCGTATCAGACACTGGGTGCTTTTGTGCAAGAGGACCCAGATGTATGGCTAAACCGACTTGAAGAGGTTCCTCCCTGCTTTCTCATGTTGAAACATCATGAGTAGATCCAACGCAGTAATATACTGTTGAATGTATCTACCCTCCGTGACCATATAGGCAACAGAATATAGTCTACCCTCAGTATTATTGGATGAAAGTGTGTGTGTGTGTGTGTGTGTGTGTGTGTGTGTGTGTGTGTGTGTGTGTGTGTGTGTGTAAGTGTGTGTGTGTGTGTGGAGTGGGGGGGGGGTCGCTTTATGCAACATCAGACGGGTTTACTTTTAGATTTGATTGGAGCGATGTGAGTGAGTCACAGCAGCCAAAGCCTTCTCTCAGTAAGTAATCACCTTCACTGGCAAAGTGGCTCGCCCCAGCACCGGACCTTTTCTGGTGCAGTGACATAACCTCAAGTCTAATAGTGTAAGAGAAATGGGTGAGGGGAGGGGGGGGTCGTTCACACATACACACGCCAGGTCACCCAGGTGAGGTGAGGACCAACCTGAACAAAGTCCTTCTCCTGAACCTCTGCGTATGAACGGCGTCCCTTTGAGACACCAAGCTCGTGTTCCTCTCTCGACGCGCTGCGTGTTTTTCTCCCCCATTCACCTCAATGGGTCGGTTTATTTTTGTTGCTTGTTTTTATGTCTTACACACGAATGGTCAGCACAAGAAGCACAGTAAGCAGAATGAATCAAGCGGAGTCACGTATCCCAACTCGAACGTTTAGGGGTCTCTGGATTTCTTAAGCTTAAGTTTCCACGCGGCGCTCCTCAGCAGTGAATCTCGTAGGCGATCTGGGAGTCCATGAAGAGGCCCGTGTGGTTAAGGAACATTCCCTCCGCCTCAGATGTGACCACGGGCTCTGCCTCACCCCCCTCCCCAGCCATCCTCCGCATGGTCCGTATGTCCGGCTCCTGCTGATGCTCCAGCTTCTCAGGCTTCTCCAGCTTCTCCTGCTGCTGCTGCTGCTGCTGCTGCTGCTGCTGCTGCTGCTGGAGTTGATGCTGCTTCTTGGTCGCCGGGGGGGAGCTCACGGCCTGTCCGGGCCCCGCCAAGCGGACGGGGCTGCAGGAGGACAGGCTCTCGGAGGGGGCCGGGGCCCGGTAACCCCCCAGGGTGCCGGCGGAGGCGGGGGGCGCGGGCGGTAGGACGGGCTTGGCGCGGTTCAGCACGTACATCTCGTGGCCCCGCTCGTCACGGTACTCCTCCAGCTGGGCGAAGGTGGTGGGCCCGTCGGAGTAATCGTTGACGTACAGGATGCTCTCCTCCTACCGTGGGGGACACACAAAGCTTTGCTTTAGGAGACCTTTGTGTGCATCAAGATTTGTTTAGATAAAAGCTGTTTCTTTCATTGCTCACAATCTCTATGAGAAAACATCCATGCTGTATGCTTTATGATTTTGCAAAGTTGCTTGAAAAGGATCTTTTGGTGAAAAGACTTTCATTGTGCATTATGGCGATAACTTGATGGTCTGTTACAACACACTGGATACATGACCGATTTGAATGTATATAATTCGCACTCCACTGAACATCACAATAAATACACTAAACAAAAATATAAAACCAATAACCCTTGCATTGATTGGTTACTCTAATCCAATAGTGAACGAATAAACCCGATTGGGTTTAATCCGCATACAAACGGATCTACTGTCCACTATTGGCTCACCTCCCTGCCGAGGGCACTCACCTTCTCCGACACGTCCGCCTCCTTCTCCCTCTGCTGGTGGCGGCTGTAGATCATGGCCACCAGCAGCAGCGCGGTGAGCGCCAGCAGAGAGATGCCGATGGCGATGGCCGTCTGAGTGGCGGGCCCCAGGGCGCTGAAGGCCATGCTGCCCAGCGCGTACAGCGGCTCGCGGCTGACGTCCGAGCCCGAGGCGGGCCGGTGGTTCCTCAGGCGGGGCCAGGAGGGGTAGTAGGGCGCGCTCACCTGGGACCAGGACGCCCAGATGGAGGACGAGGAGGTGGAGGAGTTGATGGCCAGCTGGAAGGTGACCCGGGCCACGCCCCCGGCGTTCCAGGCCTCGCACTCGTAGAAGCCGGCGTGCGCCACCGTCACGTTGCTGAGGAACAGCATGCCGCTGCCCGTGTCGGGGTCGAAGCGCTCGCCCCCCTCGCTCTTCTGCAGACGCACCTTCCCTTCATCCGAGGCGTCCTCCTCTTCCTCCTCTCTGGCTCCGCCGCCGGCCCCGCCCACGGCCCCTCCGCCCCCCAGCTCGTGCACCAGGCCCCGGGGGGACAGCACCACCTTACCCTGGAAGGCCTTCCTCCAGGTCACCTGCAGGCAGACGGGATCATCATAATCATACATACATGGAGAGGACCATTGTTTCATACATCATACTGATCATTGTTAATGGCCCACTCTCTGGCAAGTCTTCTTGGATCTAGTTGGCGATATGGATGGTATCCCTAACTGCTCCTGACGAGCTGGCTATCGCCTTGCATGGTTGACTCTGCCGTCGGTGTGTCAATGTGTGTATTAACCGATGTAAGTCGCTTTGGATAAAAGCGTCTGCTAAATGCCCTAATTGTAATTGTAATTGTATTTATTTATCCTAACTATGAAGACCCCAAAACAGACCCCATATCAGACGTTGCAGACAGTGAGTACCACTCTGTGAGCATGCTTCAAAGGACTAAAGGCTCAGTTAAGGTTCCAAGTCGACGCAACGCAATGACCACCCAGACTCTCAAACGCAGTCGTGAAACTGTTTTGGTTCTGTGTCGGGTTTTAGTGAGCGGACCAATTCACAGCCCTTGCTGCTGCTGCGTTGCCTCGACGCAAGGTTAACATTTTTGGGAGGCGCACGTCAGGCCCTTGCGGCGGACCCAAGGAGGGTCCGCAAGGACGTAATGGGTCCGTAAACCCCCTTGCGTTGCGTCGACGTGGAAACATAACTAAGCCTTAAGTCCAGGGTGTGTACGAATGCGGTACCTGCGGTCGCGGATATCCCGAGGCGTGGCAGGACACCCGGAGACTCTCCCCCAGCCGCACGGCCAGCCTCCGGGGCTCCAGCTGCACCAGAGGGGGGATGCATACCAGGCTGTTAAGGGGCACCTCCACCAGGCTGAGGTGGGAGAGGCGCGGGGGCTCGGTGCAGACCAGCCGCCGCTCGGCAGAGCTGAGCAGACGCTGGCCCTCCTCGTCGATCCAGCTCCTCAACCAGTGGAGTGCACAGTCGCACCGCCACGGGTTGTCTGACGAGATGGGAGACAGCATAGAAGAGTAGAGAGACCCGGTCACATGCAGATTCTAATGCACTGCTCTGAGTACATCAGAAGATGTGTTGGCATATATTGTAGAGGCTCAGGTTTGAGAATGCATTGGTTCTGAGGTGAGGCCGAAGCAGAGAGAGTCTTAAAGTGTAATTCCGGCGAAAATTGAACCCGGGGTCTTTGTTTTGGCATGAAAACCCATCAAATAAGCCCTCCAGATACCTTTTTCATTGAAAAGCGAGTATCAGATGTTTGAGTATTAGATGTTTGGCGTCCATGTTATTGGCTTGGGGCATTTAGTTTCGCTTCATAATCGGCATTTTTGTACCACTAATATTGTTAGAAATAGCACCAAACCTCTGCAGTAGCATGACTAGGGTCCCTACACATAATACGAACCAAAAACAACTTAGTTTGCAAACCTGGAGTTTATTTAAAAAGACAAGCAGTTTAACAAGCATTACCGGTAGGTCCGTGTTTACAGGAAGTCCACACAACTCATCACCACAAATCAGTTCAGTTCAAGGAGGAAAGTTTGGGAATTTATAATTTATATAATTTATATTTATAAATAATATATAGCAAGTGTTGACACGTAAATTAAAGGACTTGCATATGTAAGTTACAGTTAAAAAATATTTGTTCGCTACAATCAAGCATGGCACGTTGTTGACAGAAGACGCACTGCACACGTGATTAACGCATAGAGTGAAGGACAGCTCAAGCACCGGAGAAGACGACCCATCTACAGCTTGAAGTCAAGAGAGAGAGATGTTTGTGTTTTCCCCGGCTGCGGAAAACAAATGAAAAGTTACACCCCAGAAACTTTTCATAGACTGCCATCGCGGTACAATGACCGATCTCTGGTAGACCAGTGGCTTACTGTTTTGATTATGGACATTGAGATGCCAATCAAGATGCTGATATAGAAGGATCACCGTGTCTGCAGTGCTCATTTTGATAAGGACGACTTCATCATTCCTAAAAGTGCTGCTGACCCAAAGGACCCAAAGAAAGTGTCATTGAAGAAGTATGCTATTCCACGAGTGCAGCAAGTGGCTACGGATAGACTTGAGGTAAAGTTGTTTGCTTATTTGTCGGGTTATATGATTTTTCACAATTAAATTCCCAAACTTTCCTCCTTGAACTGAACTCCGGCGCACTCGGTCACTCTATGTGTCAATCACGTGTGCAGTGCGTCTTCTGTCAACAAAGTGCCATGCTTGATTGTAGCGAACAAATATTTTGTAACTGTAGCTTACACATTCAAGTCCTTTAATTTACGTGTCAACATTTGCTATATATTATTTATAAATATAAATTATATAAATTATAAATTCCCAAACTTTCCTCCTTGAACTGTAAACACAGAACTACCGGTAATGCTTGTTAAAATGTCTTTTTAAATAAACTCCAGGTTTGCAAACTAAGTTTCTTGTGCTTCGTTTTATGTGTAGGGACCCTAGTCATGCTACTGCAGAGGTTTGGTGCTATTTCTAACAATATTAGTGGTTCAAAAATGCCAATTTGGAAGCAAAACTCAATGCCCCAAGCCAATAACATGGACGCCAAACATTGCGCCGGGCAAACTCTAATACTCGATTTTCAATGAAAAAGGTATCTGGAGGGCTTATTTGATGGGTTTTCATGCCAAAGAAAGACCCTGGGTTCAATTTTCGCCGGAATTACACTTTAAGAGGGAAGCATACTTCTGGAGGAAAAGAAGTGGGGTGAGGTTGCAAGAAAGAAGTAACTGATTGATTGATTAGTTATTGCGGGGAAGACGAATAAGCAGCCTTCACTGAAACTCTTTTTTGGCTTAGTGTCTGAAGACAGCAATGTGAACAACCATTGGTCAAAAGTTCAAGGCATGCAGTGTTTAATCTGTTTTATTTTATCGGAATTCTTGTCTCCATGGTGACGGGGAAATTAAAAAAGAAAAAAGGAAAATAAATTTGGTCTCGGACTGCAGGATAAAGGTTCTTCTTCTTTTTTTCTGGTTCAATGGCGAAATACAAGGCCTTTAAAAAGTATAAAATCATGAGTCTGAGCATACAATGAGCCACTGAAAGACGTCATTCCGGAGGCCGTAAGTCTTTGCTCCCCGACTTTCTTGTTTCCTTTACACAATCCGTTACATCAGCTATTGTCATGATCTCTATAGTAACGCTGATAAACATAACCCAAGTTCGCGGGTTAACAGTTCAATAAACAACACAACACAATCAAACATGGGCGATAGCGGAATTGTTCTTTGTTTCATAGCCCATTTTCCTCCTTCCTCTCGCTGTTGTCAGGTTCCAGCTGCTCTGAGCGTGGTCTCACGAGAAGACTGTTGCATTTCAAATACAAAATATATACGGGCCTAATTAGGCCTCTGCGCGCAATCTGTTTTCGCGGTGCCCGCGTTGCCCGGGCCGCTGTCACGGTGCCCGCAGTTCCAGGGCCATTCATTCATTCACGGGGCACGGCGCACGATGGGAGACGTGGCGGCTGGGAGTCGCGGGAGTGCCAGGGCCGCAGTAACGGTGAATGAATGTTCAATCTAACCATTTATTCCTCAACTCTTCTTTCTTGGCCAAGAGATCTCTCTCCCTCTCTCTCTCCCTCTCTCTCCCTCTCTCCCTCTCTCTCTCTCTCTCTCTCCCTCTCTCTCTCTCTCTGTCTCTCTCTCTCTCTTTCTTCCTCTCTCTCTCTCTCTCTCTCTCTCTCTCTCCCTCTGTCCCTCTCTCTCCCTCTCTCCCTCTCTCTCCCTCTCTCCCTCTCTCCCCACATGTGTCTCTCTGGAAGTTTAATTGGGTTGAATACAGTGATGGACAATTCTGTTAGCCAATCAGACTTAAGATATTTGCATGTCATGAATATTCAGGAATATGTAGTGATATTTTTTTCACCAAAACCAACTCAGAGGGCATTCATTGCTATTAGTGACCACTGCAAAATCAATGAAAAACGATGCAATGACACCTTTAAGCAATACAACACTTGTGTGAGTGGGGTAGTTTTATTTGCGGGGGGGGGGGGGCGCCAGAGGATCAGGGTAAGGTCAGGGGGGCGTTTGCTCGCTAGACTTTGAGTGCCCTAGGCAGGATCAGATCATCATCATCATCATTAATTCATTTAATTGCCGTTATGAAATATCAAGTCAGACAGGGATGCACTGGGAACCAAAAATGTCAGATCAGCAAAACATGTCCAGCAATTGTTTCTGATATTAATTCCTAATATTTTCAATATGATTCAAATTTCGATTTTTATAAAAAATATTTATATATATATATATATACAAATATTATAGAAATATAGAAATATATGTGTGTATATATGTGTATGTATATATATATAAATTTGCTTGGCTTGGTGCCCCTTAAGATTCGTCGACGCACTATAGGATGGCCTGCATGGAGGAGAAAGGTGACCCTAGTGTTCAAGGGCTAGTCCTGGCAGAGAAACAGAAACAATGTCTTTGACGTGGGAGTCCAAACCCTCTGGCCCTCTCTCTCTCTCTCTCTCTCTCTCTCTCTCTCTCTCTCTCTCTCTCTCTCTCTCTCTCTCTCTCTCTCTCTCTCTCTCTCTCTCTCTCTCTCTCTCTCTCTCTCCCCGGTGTCTCTCTCTCACCTGTGATACGTAGCACCTGCAGGCTGACCAGCGGCCGTAGAGAGGCCGCCCCGATGGTGTGCAGGTTGTTTCTGCTCAGATCCAGCAGAGCCAAGGAGGTCAGACCCACCAGCGCCTGGTCCGACAGCATCTCTATGCTGTTGTGCTGTAGGTGGAGTTCTTGGAGGCGCTGTGAGAGCATAAACACACACGCAAGCACGCACGCACGCATGCACACATGCGGAAACACACGCGCACACAAAAGTGTTGCGCTTGCTTAGGATAAAAGAACCATTTGCAATGATGGATCGCAATGAGGTTATTTGTTTATGAGTGAGGTTCTTTGAAATCGGTTTTACCTGCAAGCCCCGGAATGTGTAATCCTGCAACTGTGTGATGTCATTTCCTGCCAGGTAGAGGATTCTGAGGTGCTCCAGCCCCTGGAACATCTCAGCCGTCACGAGGTGAATCCGGTTCCCGTTCAGAGCCAGTTCCAGCAGTTGATGCTGGTTTTGGAAGGAGCCGGCCTCCACGGCCGAGATGGTGTTGTTCTGAAAACACGCAGAGATGTTTATGCTGCAATTTGCAAGATTTTCTGTTCCAAGCGAGTTGAAGATACAATTTTTAAAATAAATGACCTGGTGAAGAGTCGGGAGGATTCGGAGCAGCTGTCCCTACCGTCTCCAAGCCCCGCCCACCCTCAAAAACAGAAGCTTGATTAACACTGCTGCCGGGTCGGAGCATCATAACCCAGCTCCCTGTATCCTTCAAGTTAGCATCTATACAACGGATTGGGTATAAGAGCGCATTTAAAATGAATGTTGAACCGTAGCAAAGCTGCTAAGCCTTCTGTGCATGGGTCCTGTTGATTTGAACATGTCCCCCTTCAGAGGAGAAAACAATCTGACTACTGGGTTCAGAAAGTAGGACATAATAGAAAATATTCTTTCAGTTAGGAGAGCTTGGTTTGAATCCCTACTTGTTATATTAATGCGGCTTATCCTAAATCCTAAATCCAGACCACCATTCAAGGACACTATCTCAGTAAATCACCATTTCGTGTTCAGTTCCACAACTGAATGACTCAACAGCTTTGGGCAAAAACATTGTTCACGTTCATTCAACTGAATTGAATTACATGAAAACAACACTTGCACCACAACATGTGTGTGTGTGTGTGTGTGTGTTGATTTGTGTGTGTGTGTGTATGTGTGTGTGTGTGTGTGTGTTGATTCGTGTGTGTGTGTGTGTGTGTGTGTGTTGATTCGTGTGTGTGTGTGTGTGTGTGTGTGTGTGTGTGTGTGTGTGTGTGTGTGTGTGTGTGTGTGTGTGTGTGTGTGCGCGCGTGCATGCGTGCGTGCGTGCGCGTGCGTGTTTGTGTGTGTGTGTATGTGTGTGGTTACCTGCAGGTAGAGGTAGTGCAGCCGCCTCAGTTGTGGGAGGTCTTTTCGCCGAATCTGACCAATCATATTGTCCTGAAGAAAGACGGTCTGGATAGACACAACAGTAGTTGGAAAGAAAAAAAGATAAGAAGGAACACTTCATCGTTTGAATAAATGCACATGAGATGGAGTACCACCTACTGCCTGCCCTGCAGTAGTGTTCTGACCTGCCCAACCACAGGTGGGCCCGTCATCCAATCATTTGTTTGTTCATTACTCCTGGCTAAGAACATTGACTTTAGCATTTATTTAACTGATTTTATGTCCCTTGCTTTATGGGATCCGTTCATCTTCTTTGCAAGAGCTTTCATCCAAAGCAATTTACCAGTGGGACTGAATCAATCAAAAGTGCAGAGGAGCCATAACAATCACAAATACAAGGCGAGTCGTTCTCTTATAGAAATATAATTTTGGAGCTTCCAAAGGTCAATAATCAATTCTACCATGACCATGATTAGCTCTACTCTCTACACACAGTGTGCACACGCATGTGGGCCTCGGGCCGCCGCAGGCCTCTGCTACCTGTGTGGTCGGCGGGACGTGTTTCGGGATGTCCCGGATGCCCATGGACCCACACTCCACAGTCAGGCTGTAGCATCGGCAGTTAGCCGGGCAGGAGACGGTGCCGTGGCCCCGGCTCAGGCTCGACAGCAGAAGGAGCAGGGAAAGGAGGCACAGGACAGGGGAATGGGGTCCCATAGCTGGGGCGGGGCTGGGGGTAAGCAGACAGAAATAGGATCCTGGGGCGGGCTCTCAGGCTCCTGTGGCGGACAGCAGGGAAGAAGGTGGGTGAGCAGAGTGCACGACAATGCAGCTTCATGCTAATAACACAGCAATTCCTACACTGCCATGTGTCCTTTTCAATGTATTTAGATACATTAATAATATTGCACAGCATCACTGCCTTACACAGCAGGTTGGAACACTTGGAATACGGCCTTGTGGACTGTAGGTTGAACTTAAAGAAAAATATTGATACAAAAAAAATATTGATCGCACATTGTGTTGTGCACAAATATGTGTATATTATATCATGTTATCGCTGTGCTGTGTTCATTCCTTCCTATTTTTCCATTTACCCCTCTCTGCTTAGATTTAGCTGAGGTCCATATCTGAGCTGACTACCACCATTCTTCTGCATGGAGTTAGGTGCAACGTTAACCACTCCTCCAGACTCCAAATATACACAAAACAAAACAAAAACACCCTTTATTTTACTTTGCACAAAATGACAAACACTGTATGTGTGTCAGAAGCAGTTATTGGAAGTTTGCTCTAGCAGAATTACATTATTTCCTTAAAACAACACCAACATGCCATTTTACGTCCACTTAATTGAGCAGGGTATTTTGTGACTTGATCTTTTCAAGTTGACCCTGTCTTGTATTAATGGGACATGGCATAACATTACGAGGGGCTTGTCTAAATGCCATTGTTAAAGCTGAGTCTACACACACACCTACGCAATTTAGGGAACCATTTAGGGTTCACCATAGGTGTAAATCACAATTGTTTTGAGCAAGTCCTGAGATTTGTTTAATGTTCATGTCTTAATGTGTGATTTCGCACTTTTAACTACTACATGTATCTGTGTATATTATCCGTGGAAGACGCGGTAAAGCTGGTAGAGAATAGAGCAGTGTAACCAGGTCTGGGACCCTTCTCAAGGAGGGGTGTATCTTGACCAGGGGTCTCCTTTTATGAGGGACTGCTGAGCATTTATCCCTTATCACGCATCCTACATATTGAGACGAAGGCCCGCATTGTGATTGGCGCTAATCTGCAAAGGTCAAACCACTGCAGGACAGACGCATTTCTCAAACCTGGCTTTGATCCAATGGCTCTGTGCAAAAAGCAGGGAAAGCTCTCATCATAGGGCTGGGTTATATGTCAGTCAAACTGTGCACACGTAGATCAAGTTCAGGTAAGCTGTTACTGTCTTTGCTTTATGCTACGTTATGCCAAACAAAGTCGCACGCTATGCATATTTAGGCAGAATATGATGGAATCTACTACAGAGAAAAGGAAATGTAGCTACAACAAAGACTGGGAAACTATAAGTTGGTTACGTTTGCATGAGGCAATTCTCCAAGTTGTTATGAATGGAGCCACACACAAACCACATCTGAGAATGTTTATTTTTTAAGTTAGAAAGACATATACAAATTTGGGACTACATCTCAGCATTGGCAACGTGTCCCACTTTGACCCATTACCATATACTCTGTGTCAAACCTCTGGTTTGTTGGTAACTCTACACCCTTGAAATGCATAATAATAAAAAGCAGACAAATCCAGTAAATGTTTTCTTTTTTAAAGATTAGTACTTTTTTTTAAAGATCTTTAATTTCAACATTTTGTATCGAAGGTGAGTAGGGTTTGCACTAGGTTACTCTGCACTAGTTAAGTCGTAGCATGGACCTGTCAGGTCTTTATCTCGCTCTCCAAAGTTGGTTTATTTACCTGGACATACATACATTACATGGACACATAGCAGGCCTCCCCATAAAAATGCGTGTGTGTGTGTGAGTGTGTGTGTGTGTGTGTGTGTGTGTGTGTGTGTGTGTGGGTGTGTGTGTGTGTGTGTGTGCGTGCGTGTGTGTGTGTGTGTCTGTGTCTGTGTCTGTGCCTGTGCCTGTGCGTGTGCGTGTGCGTGTGTGTCTGTATTGGGCTGCTCTACGTGTCTACGTGTGTTAATTATCCTATCCCTTAATTATACGTATTAGTCTGCGGATCATTTTATTTCGTGGCCACTGTGCCAGAAACCTATCTCGTATTGAAAAGCCTACCTCTTCTCACGTCCAAAGCACGTGTGAGGTTTTATTTCCACCTTCAGATATTTATTTGAATTACGTTTTATTATAATATTTAAATAACACAGACAACATGGACGCG
Source organism: Pollachius pollachius (assembly GCF_949987615.1). Lineage (NCBI taxonomy): Eukaryota > Metazoa > Chordata > Actinopteri > Gadiformes > Gadidae > Pollachius > Pollachius pollachius. Next base: position 19,637,949 of record NC_136940.1, read on the forward strand.
CAATGAATGTTGCTCAGGCAGAGAATATTCCAGGTCGAGAAATGTCATAAAGAACAAACATTTATTCAAGCCATTCTAATGTAGGCCTACATGCATATATATTTTGAACGCACATGTTATTGCAGATGCAGATCAGTGAAACCGACTCCTAATAAAGATCAGGCATCGCAGCCTATATTGTGCTTTGTTTATCTAATTCAGCCCAGGCTACATCCAAGATGGGCACACTCTGGTTAATGATGAGAACATGATCCTACTGTACACCTTACCTCACCAGAGATAGAAGGAGAGAGAATGGATGCCTTGCTGTGCGATCCGGAGATTCCGACAAAAATGCCCTCGTTACTTTGAATAACCGGACTGTAATTACGTTCCGATCGGCGGCCAGAAATGTAGCTCGTGCAAAACAGTTGCGTGTTCATCCTCGTGCGCCGGACACAATGTGCGGGGTGCTCGAGCCATCCTGATAGGGCAGCCAACAACGAGCTCGACGCATCCTTAGAAAATGGACTCTTTATTCATGTTTTAAAAAATGGTGGCTTTTGCCTCGTATTATGACCGCATGGCATCCTATAGCCCACGTTTAAATCAGGTCGTTGTTCCTTATTCAAATCCAGAATGCTATTCTACTGTAATCGAGAAAATGTCCTGGTGCGCGCCTCATGTCAATCAATGTATTCACGTTTCTCTGCTGCCCCGCCCCTTTTTGATACACAAACATGCAGCACGCTGGTCAGGGACGTGTTATGTACATGTAGCCTATAAATACAGCCGCTCGAGTCAAGAGGTCAATTAAAGTGATATCACACTACCCTCATTATTTCAGACGCAAAGGCAGGCGATAGTAGTCAATGCATGACACACGTTTTTGCTCGAGAAGAGTGACATGTAAACAGGGTAATATGGTCCAATATCGTCAGATATTAGTCCTAGGCTTCACTAATTAAATTGTAATATCAATTGAACGGGTAAACTTGCTTCCACACACATATTTCTGCACACAGATAGGCGTGCGTGTCAATGTTAAGCCGCGGTTTAAGCCTAATGACGCTTTTCAGCGTGGTAAAGTTCGTTTTATATTGGACGTTGGATATTCGACACATTCGAGAAATCTATTTAGCACTGGCTTCGATGGACGAATTTGTGTCAAACCAACATACATGTGTTAATACAAGGCCTGCCTATATAACACAAAGCTTCTTTTTTTTTAAAAAAATAACATCTTTTGATTTTATTCCATTTTTAATGTTGATAAATGCTTTAAATCTATTATGCGGCTTCACTTTTTGACTTACCCGTGTCAAAATACAAATGGTGAACTCAGCTAACTGCCCTACGCATAACACAAAGCTTCTTTTCTCCAAAAAAACACCCTTTGATTTTATAAAAATTTTAAATGTTAAATGCTATAAATCTATTATGCAGCTTGACCTTTTGACCTACACATGTCAAAACATATGTGGTGAACTCAGCTAACTGCCCTACACATAAAATAAAGCTTATTTTCTCAAAAAAGACACCTTTTGATTTCATAAATATTTTTTATTCTCAAAAAATGCTATAAATCCATTATGCGGCATGACCTTTTGACCTACTCATATCAAAACACATCTGGTGAACTCAGCTAACTGCCCCACACATAACACAAAGCTTATTTTCTCAAAAAAAACGCCCTTTGATTTTATAAATATTTTTAAATCTCAAAAAATGCTATAAATCCATTATGCGGCTTGACCTTTTGACCTACCCATGTCAAAAGACGTCTGATGAACCCAGCTAACTGCCTCACACATAACACAAAGCTTATTTTTTCCAAAAACCGACCTTTTGATTTTATACTATTTTTTTAATGTTAAAAAAGGCTTTAAATCTATTATGCAGCTTGACCTTTTGACCTACCCATATCAAAACGCATCTGGTGAACTCAGCTAACTGCCTCACACAACACAAAGCTTATTTTTTCCAAAATCCCACGGTATTTCGATATCGGCAGGTGAAAAGTTCAATCCGCATGATAGATTTATAGAATCTTTTAACATTAAAGAAATTGAATAAAATCAAAAGGTGGGTTTTTGGAAAAAATAAGCTTTGTATTACGTGTGGGGCAGTTAGCTGAGTTCACCAGATGTGTTTTGATATTGGTAGGTCAAAAGGTCAAGCCGCATACTAGATTTAAAGCCTTTTTTAACATTATAAAAATAGTATAAAATCAAAAGGTGGGTTTTTTGAGAAAATAAGCTTTTTGTTATGTGTGGGGCTCGATAGGTAGATTGACGAACACAGAGATTGTGACATCCGTCAGCAACACGCAAGCTCTGTGTTCGCCAATCTACTTATCGAGTCTTAAAAACAAAATGGCGTTGACAGGTGATCTACTGATGGTATTGTGTGTATAAAATGTCATTTTTAATAAACAATCTGTACACTTACAAAGTTCTCAATGCCTCGTTTTATATGTTAAGATCCTTATTATATTTATTATTATAATTTATAAATATTATATTTATTATTATCAACTCGTTATCATACAAAACATATCCCAAACCCATTTTACACCAGTATTACCCTTTAAAGTCTTCAAGTATGTAAATGGTATTTGCGCAAGCAACTCCTAGCACTTTCCATAAGCACTTACATTGTCTGCTTTAGATTAGCGGTTCTAACAAACTTCATGGGGGTCCTGAGAGGAGTTTGTTAGCTGTTGGCAGCAGGCAATGGCCTAGTTATGAGGCAGGCCTAGGCTACTGTGTTTGAACAATACATCCATATCCCATATGTGGGGCCTTGTGTGTGCATACTGTAAACCGTGGCCCTCTGTTATTATTATGAAATTTAAGGCAGGTGCCGCTGACCTAAATACCGCTACTATAAATTAATGAGACAAAGTTTTACTTTTGGTTCTTATTTGATTTTAATCTTGAGGACCTTGTAGGAAAGGTCACTTCCCGTGGTCTCAATAAGAAGTGCCCTTATAGTCGACAGTGCCTGCAACAAACAAATAAAATGAAAATGCAATTAGATAGGAAAGAAACATATTGAACACATATAAAATAAAAAAAAACATATCCATTTTTAGATAGTGTAGTTAGGAAAGTTTGCTGTCATATACAGTGAAATTACTAAAGCATGCATGTTCCTTCTTGAACAAACCACTGATATATTTTTCTGAAAACACTGTGAAGTAACTGTGAGGCCAAGGAAAATTGTTGTGTGTAAATCAGCCTTGCTGTTAGAAAATATAGCAGAAGTGAGGATCATAGCAGAAGAGAGGTGTGGTTTGATTAGTCATCTCACTTGGGTTGTGCATTAAGATAAACTAAATCGAAATGTCAGCAAATACATAAAAATGTTCTATGTCGGTATCACAAAATACACACACACACACACATATGTTTTATACCTGTTCAACAGCCGTCTGTATCGTCGAATTACTGTAACTGGCTGGAGCCAGAAAAGAAACGGACAGGGCAAAGATCAACTTCTGAGGATCTGAAAGGATTCAAAGACACACAAGGTCAATAGAAGCAAATATTATCATTGTCTCTTACAGTCCAGTTATTTGAGGTCAATAACGTAGGATATACCAGTTTGCAGCTTTCAAAATATAATATGTTTGAGTACAATGTCAACGCACAGTAGAGTTAATTGAGTGTGCCTTGAGTTCTGGTAGGCCTGTGCGATATGGATTAAATATTCTATCACGGTATGGGTAATTTCATACCTCGATAACGATATGCATCGCAATATAGTACATTTTCTGTGGATTCTATTAAAATATATGTATGGGATAATGTATAGAACGCCGGTCATTATCGGGAAAATATGCCCCGACAGGGCGAACAGGACACCGACGCGCAGTGGAGGTGTCTTGCTTGCCCTGAAGGGGCTTATTTTCGATAATGACTGGTGAGGTTCTATACATTATCCCGCTTATTACACGGCTACTTGCCAAAACGAAAAAATAACTTCACATGGTGTGTCTTTTTACAATTTATTTGGTACCAGCATTCGTAGTGTTGTTCAGCAGAGAAATAATCCGCCAAAGACGTTGACGTCACTTAGCAACCGAAGACGCTGGGGTTGACAAGTTACCGGACTACTTGCGGAGTGATACCAAAGACGTCATTAGAGGCAAAAAATCCTTTGTTTTCCTCGACAGCGGTCAATTATACTTAGCAACGGTGAATTATCAAATATAATTCATTATCAAATATAATTCACCGCCGGAAGTTGTGAAGGGCCCATGCAAGTGAACGGAGCGTTCCACGGCATTGATAAGACCCGTGTAATAAGTACCAATAATTACCACATGCCTCATAAGTACTTTTTAATAATCCTATCAACTAAATACAAATGAAGGGAAGTTTCTCTTTTCTTCTTTTATTTGGAAGTGACGTTGAGTAGAAATGTCACAAATTAGGAAAAAAAGTTAATTTTCTTGCGACAATGAAAAGCTGTCTCTGCTTGATAGACAGCTGAGGGTTAGCGAGCTTACATTGTCTTCAACGTGGCCAGCGCCCCTGACTTGGAGGAGGGCTTTATTTCAAATGACCAATAACTAGCCTAGCCCAAATCATTGACGTTCAGACGCATTTAAATGGTTGCTGGCAGTGACAAGTATATCACACAATTAAACGAGGATAAACGCTATGTATTTTTGTTGATTTATTTTGTATTGATAATAGTGGATTAATAGTTGGCAGATATATTCAAGTGAATATTTCACAGAGGGGCGGCGCCCTAGCGCCCTCTATTGACCCACCGCCACTGCCCCCTACGGTAAATACGGATAGGAACCCTTTCGTCCGGTCCCGGCGGAGGTCGTTTCGTCCGTCAGTGGGTCCGTCGCCTCTGAGTTTATGAATCGATAAAATTGACGATCCCAATGCACCGAATATGATTGCGGATACGCTTTTTTGTGATCAAAACTCCAAATTTTTGCTATTGTATCAATTGGCAATTCATTTTGTGGATCCCTACATCTAATACGCGAAAATAAGTTTGAACATGGATGAGCTATCCCTTTGAGATAGCTGTGGTACCTGTTGGAGTTGTGGTGACGGCTTCTGGAGAGACCGTAGTAAGAGTTGTGTTTGTGCCGTTTGTTGCTAGGAGAGGATGGGAGAGAAGAGTAGATACAAATGGAAACATGAAAAATAAGTTTATTTTCCAATTTATATGTTCCTATTTCATTTTATATATATATATATATATATATATATATATATATATATATATATATATATATATATATATATATATATATATATATATATATATATATATATATAGTTACTACTTCCCTTCACGCTAGTAACATCTTGAGCTCCATGGCATGCTATCAGCCACAACAGCAATTGCCATACATTTCATATTCCAATTGAATGTGATTCTTTTAATGTTAACATACCATTGATTTGAGGTTTGATGTTAGCTATATTAATTCAATTTATATTATTATATTATATTATTTGTGGTTAAATAATAGCAGCTTACCTTTCATGCAGGTGTCGTTGTAGTCTGGGCAGCAGTCAGGGATCGTTTGTGAAGCACATGATTCGTCACAGAAGCAACCATTGAAACAAGATGGATTATTGCCTGAGCAACACATGGAAGAGTTTGCAGAACAGCTCCCTGAAGAGGACAAACGCAAAGTTACAAGGAAAGCAGGACAAAGCTTTACATTCATTGGGAATAATGACTGCCCTTCTTGCTATAAGCTTCGACAGAGCTAGTATACCTCTTACAATTTCACAGATCTATTGAATAGCAGCAGATATATGATAATAAACCTAATTAAATAATTAGAAGTACCTAATTAACCATGCACAAAAAATGCTCTATTTTTGTTAGTAAATGGCTAATGATTATTGTATTTACTTTCTCCTCTTATTACAAATATAAAATATTTATTATATAATTATCATAGATTTGCAAGTTAAAATATAACTTGCTATATAACTTAATATATATTATTGAATTAAAGGTTTGAAATTAAAAATAATTGTATATAATACCTGAAAAGGAAAATATAGGGAAAGTTGTTTCGTTGTTTGAGGTTGTGTTGGTCAAATTAGGCTGACTTGTAGGGAATCCTGCAAAGGAAAAACATTTAATGCTGTTAATTGAGTGTTATTTGTCAGAAATGGCATAGCCGTCACCCTTCTGTACTCCCCTCTCTTCACCACTTACTCACTTTACAACACTTAAATCATACCTACTGCACCTTTAATATGAGGTATGTATTAGACATATTATTCCCCCAAACGTGTTTGTGACATCTCTTGGCCAAAATGTAAGTCGAATTTGATCAGAAAACTGGCAAATGATCACAGGGCTGTACTTGGTTATACTTAATTTGAAAAGGGCTCCGCTAAGGGGCACCTTTTCCACATCGATGTGTGAATTATGGTAGGCCTACGGTTCCGTCCCACCTAGGACACTACAGACATGTCTATGAATGTAACATAAATGTCTGTCTTGTACAATTAAAACGATGTTTTACCTGTTATGCAAGTGGCGTTGAAGTCACTGCAGCAGTCGCGTAATCGAAGGCAAGCCACGTCACAGTAGCAACCCCTAAAGCAGCTGCTGTCCAACCCCATGCAGCACAACGGGGGATCGCTGGCGCAACCTTCCAGCAGAGGACACAATTGCTTCACAATCAATTTAAATTATTTAAGCCGTGCTGGGATTCCTATTGTTTGAAATCAACATATAGGCATCCAAAATTAATATGCCTTTACACCTGAACCATTGATTCCAGTGCCCCGTATGCCGTTTGTATTTGATGTGTTGAATACAAACAGCAAAGCGATACATTGATATCAATGAGGCACTATACTTGGTAGAATGTGGCAACCATACGCTACTGACTATAGACTTTACACCGATTTTACCAGCAAGACGTAGCATAATAAATATTATATTTAAATATAATATTCTATATATATTTATATATATATATATATTATTTGGCACCGTGCCACAATGGACATAAAGTATGTGAAAGGAAAGAAGTAGAGTCAAAGTATTTTAAGAGCTAAGTGATAAGTCTATACATTTGGGGTCACGCAAATGGGAGCCAGCATGCTTTCACGTAAAACAATTAGATAACTCTTATCAGGATTAGCGGAGATAATGTGTTGTCAACAAACACAACGGTACAACCTACAAAACTTTTGAAAACAGTTCAACCTTGTATATGTAAAATGCTTTCGCATTCGTTTCAGAAAGCATGCCAGATAAAAACAAAACAGGACCAGCTTCATCATTCCTCTTTGAATCCTCTTTGAGATGTTGGCTTGCAGCACAAGGAAAGTAAATGATTAGTATTATGGCCACTCTTCGTCCAGGAATAAGTGTGTGTGTGTGTGTGTGTGTGTGTGTGTGTGTGTGTGTGTGTGTGTGTGTGTGTGTGTGTGTGTGTGTGTGTGTGTGTGTGTGTGTGTGTGTGTGTGTGTGTGTGTGTGTGTGTGTGTGTGCACGTGCATTGGTAAAAACCTGCGTGCACATATATCTCCTTCAAAGTATACAGTTTCTGGTAACTATGAAGTTATGTGATAAAAAAAAACAACTTACTAAATTGAATCCCTGCTATTGCCGTGATGTTTGTCAAACCAGTTATAATTGTAGAGTTGGTCACTGAATACGGAGAAAGTTCTCATTAAATTGTGTTAAGGGTTCATCCATTGGTTTCAAGGTTCTTACTGTTTCATCCTTCACATTGTTTAATTTCTGGCTACTACATGTAAAGTTGTAAGTATAACATTACCTAATGAAGGAGCAGCTGTTGTGTTCGACCCATTTGTAGAAGCATTTGTTTGGTTGGGACCAATCGTCAAAGGAGTAGATGATGTTGTAGATGTTGTCACTGAATATGGAGAAAGTTCTCATTAAATTGTGTTCAGTGTTCATCCATTGGGTTCAAGGTTTTTCTGGTTTCATCCTTCAAAATGTAACCTTTCTGGCTAATGCATGTAAAGTTGTAAATAATAACATTACCTAATGAAGGCGCAGCTGATGCATTTGACGACACGTTGGTAGAAGCAGGGATTGAGCTACCGCTGGTAACCTCCGGTGGTCCAGATGGGTCAGGTGTTATACCTGAAGAATGGCATCAGGACAGAGCCACCAGGAAGTTGAATCTTTGATTACATTTTTTGAAACTTTTGACAGACTGACACATTCAACATTTAAATGGAATTTGAGATAGACAGAAATTGTGCTGCACTCTGAAAAGTAATATTCAATGTTCAGTTTCAACATACCAATTCAAAACTTACAGTCAAAATACATCATCAATATTCAGATCAAACTTTGGACTAAAACCTCAAAAAAAAAACTAAAAATTTTAAATGAATACAATATTCAAGTACCACAGATAGTGAAGTACTTGAGAGACTTGTTTCAAAATCAAGGCAATATCATAAGTTCTTAACCCATGTCAGGTGCTTTACCATGGCGAGTGGGTCTCAAGCGACGGTAAGTGGAAGCTACTTTGTGGAAGTTTTCCATAAATATCATAACTTATTCGTTTATAAAGAATGAACAATGTGTTAAAGAAAATTTTAATCTGTTATTCATCAGCTAAGTTATGTCAGGAATAAACCTTGACGGACTGTCTCTGTTATTGGAAATTATTCCAAAGCATTGTTAAATACTTACTTCTGATTACCTACCTTACCATGGTCTGGATGTGCATTATGTTTGGATAAGGGGACACCTCTGCCTAAAATCTGATTTGTGAGACTTTGCTGAGCATGTCTTCATGGAATAACTCAAAAGTTGTCATTGTTTGTAGCTGCCCCTCCCCAAATGTATTGTTGATGTAGCTGCTTTAAGAGCTTCATTACATTTTGCAAGAGGTTCATATGAATATGTATTGCCTTTTATCTAATAAACTATTCCTATTAAACAGTAGTATTGAACATTCGACATGAAACTCAAAAGAGGCATCTTGAAGGGATAATTCACGCTGATATAAAATGTTACTACATTTTGTTTAAAAACATGGAAAGTTTGTATAAAAAAACCAAAACCTTTTAGGTAGGGCAAGAGAAGCCTCTGACTTCTCACCTAGATAAAACAGGAATGTACATTTCCAGAAGTCAAATCAACATTGATGCACACTTTCGGTAAATCTCGGAAAATAACAGTGTCAAATATGGCATTAATCTGATGACACAAGTTAGTTTTATCCATTGGTTTCATGTTTTTTTCCTTTTTCATCCTACAAATTGTTTTAATTCTGGTTACTAGATGTAAAGTTGTAAGTAATAACATTACCTAATGAAGGTGCAGCTGTTGTGTTCAGCGACCCATCTGCAGAAGCATTTGTTGGGCTGGGACTTGTAGTCAAAGGAGGAAATGATGTTGTAGATGTGGTCACTGAATATGGAGAAAGTTCTCATTAATTTGTGTTAAGGGTTCATCCATTGGTTCCAAGGTTCTTACTGTTTCATCCTTCAGAATGTTAAATTCTGGCTACTTCACGTGAATGTGTAAATAATGACATTACCTAATGAAGGTGCAGCTGATGTATTTGACGACACGTTGGTAGAAGCAGTGATTGAGCTACCAATGGTAACCTCCGGTGGTCCAGATGGGTCAGGTGTTATACCTGAAGAATGGCGTAGCATAGGAGAGAGCAGAGTTGGTGGTGTATGATGTCCGACTCCGAGCTATGTCCAGGCTACGCGGTACGCTTGGGGTGTACCTGGGGATGCTGATCCGTGTGGTGCATTTTGGGATTGAGTTCAATAGATATCGTAGCACTCTAGAAGCCTGATAATGAGGTCTTACACATTTTTTTACAAAATCTTCAATAATGATTACCAAATGTACTAAATTAACTGTTCAAGAGTGAGAACAATTAACAGATTTCAGAATTGTACATTGTTATGGGAATTATTCCTTTGATTTTGAGCTACTGGACAAGCGAACGCAACTCTAATTATATTGTGCTTATTATTGTGATATGTCATTTAAACTCACCAGTTTGTCCATTCGTTGCTTGAAGCATCATTGTCAGTCCAATCAAAATTCTAGCCCAGCAACTCAACATCTTGGTTAATCTCTTCAACCCAACTCCAATCTTCAACCCTGTACCTGTGAAGCACCCCCCCTGTGTGTTAGAGTTACAGCTTAAGCAATTGTCCTCATGGCTGAACCGACACCGACTTTTGACTTGTTGTCGTTGATGACCTGACCGTTTTGAAGGTGTGTGTGTGTGTGTGTGTGTGTGTGTGTGTGTGTGTGTGTGTGTGTGTGTGCGCGCATGTGTGTGTGTGTGTGTGTGCGTGTGTGTGTGTGTGTGTGTGTGTGTGTGCGTGTGTGTGCGTGTGTGTGCGTGTGTGTGTGTGTGTGTGTGTGTGTGTTTGTGTGTGTGTGTGTGTGGGCGCATTTGGGTGTCGGTATGTGTGTGGTTGTGGGTGTGTTTCTTCAACAAGGAAGCTCAAATTACTGGTTAACTAGTTCTGTCACTAAGATATGCATGTCATGCAACTGGGTTTCTGCATGAGAGAACTATGGTAAAAGAACAACAACAATGCACTTTTGCATTGTTGTGTTATCCAGGATATATTGTTTAATTAAAAGCCATCAGACTTAAAGGGACAGTTTGCAGATTCAACACATTATCCTGATATTATGCCACCAGGTGTGAGTGTGATAAGAAAAAAGTGTATAATTGAACAATAAAAGTTTTCATTCTTGATGACACATTTCAAAATAATTATAAAGTTATAAAAAATACATCTTTATTTTGAGACCTAAATCATGAATACAAAAAAAAGTTCACATCGTGTCCCATTTTCCCTTAATCTATCTCACCAGCCCAGGGAAACGTATCACAATCCTCAAATATTGACTCTGCAGCACACCGTTCAAACAAGACCTGCCTCTTTTTGGGGTCAGAAAACCTCACAACGCTTACAACACCGGGACCGAATCGGAAAGAGTACAGTCATATAGACGAGGGACTCATCATCAAGAATCATCATCAAATCGCAAACAAAGGCCGCTGATGAAGACATAGACCAAAGACGAGCACAGGGCGAGTGGGAGCAACTGGAGTAAACTTCCCCTTGCAGCGGACACAAAATCAAAAATAATAAATCTGCGCCGCCATGACCCTGCCGTCCGTCGGCGCGACCAGCCTCTGTCTCCCCTCCCAGACCACCGTCCAGCAGCTGTTCTCCGTGGCCAGGGATGCCGGTGTGGTGCCGGACATCTCGCTGGACCCCGTCCTCGCCTCCTTCCTGTCCATGGAGTCGCGTGCATCCCTGCTGCACCAGTACGCCTCGCTGCAGAGGGGCATGACGCCGGAGCAGCTGGCCGCCTTCCGCCACAACGTGACCGGGGAGCTGGGCGGGACCACCAGGGTCCACCACGGAGGAGTGGGCGTGGTCGCTCTGGCCCTCTCCGTGCTCTTTGACCTCGTGGCCAAAAAGGTGGGGGACGACTTTAGGGTGAGACAGGGATGCTGTTGTAGAAGGTTCTACTGGCAAAGGTGGATGCTTGTTCTGAATCTGCTTTTAACCATTTGCTTTCTTCGACGACTCGAAGGGGCTGTTGGGGGGAAATTCATGAGATATCATTTGGGTGTCATACTTGAGTATGACTTGGGTATATGGGTGCGTTGTCAGGGGTCTTATCTTGAGACAGTTTGGCCCCAATAACACACCAATGTGTATCAAACCTGTTTAGAATTCTGCGGAGGTTGTTTTCTAATCCACATGAGATCCTTTGTTTTGTTCATGACCACAGTCTGCCAGTCAGTCTAAATGCATGACTCTAGAATGTCACGCGCGTTATTGACGGTCAGACTAGATTTTTGAAATGCTGGTTTTATAATCTGGCATTTATGAAATTGCTGTTTGCGGAGGAGACAGCATTGATGGCTATCATCAGGGAGCGGGCGGGCTGTTTGAGAATGACAATCGACCTGGGACGCCGACGCAGGTCAAGGGCACGCCCACCAACATGAAACAATGCAAATCAGGTCAGAATGTCATGCAGCACAGATGGAGGAAAGCACGACCCGTACGGCTAAGAAGAGGAAATGCAGCTACGATAAAGACTGGAAACTATCTAGCCCTGGGTGAAACCAGTGCAAGGCGAGTCTTGTAAAGTTTTGTGTGAAGTTTGTTTGAGTCATTTTTCCGTTTCACACGGAGAAGGTGAATACGACGTGAAACGACACAGACAATGTGAGCCTCATAAGAAAAGTGTTGTTCAAAAGGAGGCATCCCAGTCTATGCATACAGGAAAGTTGCATTTAAATAAGATATATTTGTCACGTTTTTATTTGCAGGCTGTTATGTGCTAATGAGTCAACCAGATGGCAAAGCATAGCAATGTTATTAGCAAAGGGGCAGAATAGAAATGATAATTTTTTTAAGTTCTTTTAGACTACCTTGATGCATTGGTATCCCACATTGTCACACATTGTCCTATATTTTCCCACATAAACGTAGTCTTTGTCCCACATCTGGTGAATTGGGATCTGGTCACCCTATGTAGAATCTGATAATGTAATAAATTCCCGATAATGTAACAACCCCAATAATGTAATAAGAATCTGCACTTGAGTCCATTAAAATGTAATAAAACCAGATAATGTGATAACTTCCCGATGATGTAATAAAGTCGATTCCCAATAACGTAATAATCTCTGTACCAATAATGTAATAAAGTGTTACATTAACGGGAGGTTATTACATTATTTAATATCGCAGAACCTGATAATGTAATAATTTTGTTTGTAATAATTGAACAGCAGACCACCCATCACTTGGGTCCAAGTGGGGATACTGTGTAGGCAACTCTAGTCAAGAGCTCTAGCGCCACCAATACGTCAACGTTGAACATGCATCAATGTAATTAACATTTGACCCATTCATCCATTTTTCACAAACAATGTATCACTGGAACGCTTGGGCCAAGCCTTTGACGCATCCTATGATGTCTTTTTCCTCCATATTGGATTTGCCGCCGTCTTTGATTTGATCAAAAACCCTTTAAAAGGCCTCTCTTGTCACAAATGTTATCTAATCTTCGCGAAACTTGGCCCAGATGATCTTCAGACCATGACACATGAATGCATTCAACATCTTCTTGAAATTCAAAGGTTTAGGCCGTGAGAGGCTATCAAATTTGACGGTGAGGTCACCAAAGGAAGGAAGCCCATTTCTCAGCAACCGTTTAACACATCTTAAAGGTCCCATGGCATGAACATTTCACTTTATGAGGTTTTCTAACATTAATATGAGGTCCCCTAGTCTGCCTATGGTCCCCCAGTAGTTAGAAATGGCGTTTGTGTAAAACGAGCACTAGGTATCCTGCGCCGCCTTTGAAAAAGGAAAGCACAGACGCTCCGATTTCGAGGTTCTACAGGCGTTAACAATGTCAAAGGTACCTGCCAATGGTAAAAAGGGGTGTGGCAAGTTGTAATGTGTCACCCTAAAGGAACTTGTTTTCTTTGGCCTTGGAAACTGGTAGACAACAGAATGTCTTTATGTCTATTGTCCCCGTTGCATACTTTCAACTTAATGAATCATTCTAGTAGCCTCCAGGTATTTAACCCCCCCCCCCCCCAAACACACACACATACACACACACACACACACACACACACACACACACACACACACACACACACAACACATATCCACTGTCACCCCAGCCAAAATAAACACACATGTGACACCCTCTGTTCTCCCGGCAGCAGTTGTTCAGGAGGCTCGGGTTGGCTGGTAACCGCAAGGTTGCTAGTTCGATCCTGCTCCCCCCCCCCCCTGCTCCTCTTAGTGTCGAGGTGTCCATGAGCAAGACACCTCACCCTAACTGACCCCGACAAGCTGGCCGACGCCTTGCATGGTTGACTCCGCCGTCGGTGTGTGAATGTTTGCATGAACGCACTACATTTGTGAATGTCAGGCAATGATTGTAAAGCGCTTTGGATGAAAGCGCTATATAAATGCAGTCCATTTACCATTTCTCCCAAGGTCCCGGAGCAGCAGGGGGCGACCGGGTGCCTATTTGGGATCCGGCGCTCCTCCAGGATCGGCCGGATGATCCACAGCTACCTGCGTCTGATCCCCAGCGTGGCCAATGACCCGGAGGGCATGGCCGAGACCACAGAGCTCTACGACAACTGGCTGAAGCTGGAGCTGATCGACCATTACGAGAGGATGACCAACAAGAAGAGGATGGGCTCCGAGGCCATGAGGCAGTGGCTTGCTGGCGCCGCCGTCCACATGCACATGAGAATCCACCAGGTCAGGAACCGAGACCACCAGGGGGACGCGGGGGCAGTAGTGAGGTTGATTGCGGATCCCCAGTGGCTCGATGGGGCGAGGGGGAGAATACACAGGGGAATAGGGAAATGTTCCCGGGTTGACTGAAACAAAACACCTAAAGTAATATATATATATACATATACATATACATACACATGTTATAGAGTATGTCAGGCCTATGCTTTCAAATACCTTGTAGAAGTGTGTGAATGTATTCGCTTTCAGATTTATCAATGGGAGGTTTGTCATATAAACAGAGCATGACTTCCAACATCGTATCTTATCGTTGACTTCCTTGTTATCAACCATTGAAAGCCATTGAGCCTGTGATCATATTCATATCTGCTCCACTAACAAGCTAGCACTAGCTAACGTTGGGGTCATCCCTATGTTCCCCAGGTCCTATGTTCCCCGGGTGCAAAGGGTTAGGGTCAGGTTTAGGGTTAGGGTTAGGGTTAGGGTTAGGGTTAGGGTGAGGGTTAACCCTA